>NW_005357846.1:3895465-3923730 GCF_000412655.1 Myotis brandtii | reverse complement strand
ATGGTTGTTTGTTGTTTCTGTTATTTAGCAAATTATTTTTAGTATAATGGGTAACACAATTTCACTGTTTGATAATGAAACATTTTCAGTTGTTGGTCGGTGGAAGTTTTGGGTGTTAGACTCCAATCTAGTTCCGGTACAGGAGAATGGTGCAGGAGTTTGAATGACCCAGGGTAGCCATCTCACACCCTCTCTTACACCAACTACCACCTGCCATCTTCCCCCAAACCATCATGTATCATGTCACTACTACGAATGTTTCCTCTCTGGATCACACACTTTTATCCTAAATAATTAGACACGCATGAGCACACACGTATCACGTGAATAAGTCTTCGTTTGCAGTTGCCGATTATCAAAGGAGGTAACATTATGAATTCAGGTTGTGGAAGCTGGCTGACAAGTATTTCAACACAACATGACTACTAACTGGCTCTATGACCTTTAGGCAACTTGGTTAATCTCTCCAAATCTAGATTCTTCACTTAAAATACAATCATAGTAGTATTACCTACTTGTTGGAATTGCGTGTATTACACGCAAAATGCTAAATGCAATGTCTAGCAGATTGTAAATGCAAATAAATGTTTTATCAAACCATGTATTTACACAATAGCAAATTGTTTAAATTGAGAGAGTTTCTTGAAAAGGAATTAGATCACAGATAAAGCATCACTAGGTTTGGGGAGAAGACGTGATCTGATCAAAAAAGTGAAGGAACTTGTATACCGCCTTTTCAATTTTGGGAGTTTGCCAAGGGCTGGCCCTGTTAGAACAAAGTAAATAGGACAAAACCCATGGCTTCCAGTGATCTTGAGTTTCCAGCCTCTTCTCAACACTTCTAAAGTTTTTAAAACAATCATAACCCTAACTTTCCTTAACATTTCATTAAAAACATTTACGATGCTGTAATTTTTAAATGCAAACTTCAAATTGTGCAGACGGGAAATATATGGCTATGAAAGGTCAAATCATAAGAAAAAGCTATTGCAGGACATCAGCGGTATGTGCAGCAAACGGTCAATTCCTTTGTCCCAGGCTTCTTGGAGCTATCCCTGAGGCTAGTTTCAACTTGACTCCTAGGAATTCCATGTTTTCATTCAAACAACTATCACTGAATCTCTCACTGGCTGACTAACCAGATTTTGTATCTTCCTTTTTTAGCCTGTAATCTAAAATCCTATAGGTTCACCAAGTTAGATGGTTTTCCAATCAGAACAAGGGAGAATAAATCAGATAAAATTTAAATTGGCCCATGTCATTATTTTATGGCTGAAGACTTTTTAAAAGGGTGAAAGCAGAGATTAATTTTAGAGTTAAAGGAAAGACTTGAAATTAATTTATCCATTCATTTGCCCACTGCCCAAATAATGGCATGTCAGTGTTTCTGCAGTTTATCATGGTCCTGAAGCCCCAGCATCCCCTACATTATTCTGTGTAACTCAGAAGTTGTTAAAGTCTTTCTTAGACACAAATTTAAAGGAACATTTTCATGGTAAAGCTTTAGCCAGGATTAACTACAATGTCCCTCATTTTATAACCATTGAATAGGGCACACACACTGAAATAGAGAGATGTAACAATGTGATAGCTGGACTACTACCCATGACTGGAGAACACCAGTCCCAGGTTGGTAGAGGAGACAATTGAGAAAGAAGAGAGAAAGGGTAGAGACACAGAGAGAAAAGCTAACAAATGACAAGGGGTTGAACCTACAAGATGATATTGTCCAGTAAAGAATTTTTGTTGGTGGAGTGACTGAAGGGCATTCAAAATATGTGTCCAATATCCACTTCTTATTTATTTATGTAGTTATGTATGTACGTATGTATGTATGTATGTATGCATGTATTTTTAATATGTTCTTATTGATTTCAGAGAGAGGAAGGGAGAGGGAGAGAGAGAGATAGAAACATTAATGATGAGAGAGAAACATTGATTGGCTGCCTCCTGCAATCTCCCTACTAGGGGTTGAGCCAGCAAACCGGGCATGTGCCCTGACAGGGAATGTACCGTAACCTCCTGGTTCATAGGTTGATGCTTAACCATTGAGCTCCACCTGTTGGGCTCACTTCTAATTTAGTTACACTGTTTGCATCTCACATGCTTCTTTGCCTAGTGAAGTCCTTGGGGGACACAGGAGATGGGCAGGGAGAACAGAATTATGTGTCTGAATACCTTCTCTGGTCAATGGAAAACAAAACAGAGAACAATAACTGAAGATGCTAGTGAAATCTAGACTTCACTACAGCAAAACCTTGATATAAAAAATAGAACTCAGGAAAATAAATGGAATGGAGATCATTAGCTATCCCATAGAATATTGGGTGGGGAGTTCTTTAAAACTTGAAAGTGTTTTATCTCATCAAACATCTGGTATTTAATAGTAAAACTGTTTTACTATTAATTGAGAAATTAGCCCAGCCAGTGTGGCTCAGTGGTTGAGCATCGACCCATGCACCTAGAAGTCGCTAGTTGGATTCTTAGTGGGGCACATGCCCTAGTTGTGGGCTTGATCCCCAGAGGTGGTTGTGCAGGAGGCAGCTGATGGATGTTTTTCTTTCATCAAAGTTGCTATCTCTCACTCCCTCTCCCTTCCTCTCTCTCTAAAAAAAATCAATAAAAAACATCCTATTAATAAAAGCCTATATGGTTGTCACGCCCTCACGCCATGATGCCCTCAACGCTGCAAGGTGCTATCACCAGGAGGCTGGGTGCACAGTGGGTGCATGTGGGTGGGCGGGGCTGCGTGCGAGTGTGGGTGGGCAGGAGCTTGATGCTGCATGTGGAGTGTGGAGACGGGGCCTGTGGCTCCATGAAGTGCAGAGGTGGGTCCCCTGGCTCCAGCCTACCTCTTTGGGGTAATCCATCGAGGAGCCCTGGATGGGTGGGTGGGGCCTACCTCTTTGCGGTGATCGATCGTGGGTGCATGTGGGTGGGCGGGGCTGCGTGCGAGTGTGGGTGGGCAGGAGCTTGATGCTGCATGTGGAGTGTGGAGACGGGGCCTGTGGCTCCATGAAGTGCAGAGGTGGGTCCCCTGGCTCCAGCCTACCTCTTTGGGGTAATCCATCGAGGAGCCCTGGATGGGTGGGTGGGGCCTACCTCTTTGGGGTGATTGATCGTGGGGCACCCACACTGTGAGAGGGTACAGGCCAGGCTGGGGGACCCCCCACCCCTGAGTGCATGAATTTCAAGCACTGGGCCTCTAGTATTAAAATAAGAAATTAACTATACACTGAGATAGTTATAAAAATACTATTAATGAAAAGTGAATCTTCCTCCATCTGTCTTCATTCTTTCCTCTTTTCTAAAGTCATTTCATTCTCATGTATTTACTATGTACCAGAATCAACATTTAGAGCAATTCCAATTGCGAAGGACCTTTTTAGCGCACAAAGAATAGCATAAATTTCTAGCAAGGATATATAGTTAATGATTCTGTAAAAAGAAGACTGAAGTAGATTTAGGAATTGAAGCTATGGAGAAAGTTTAGCTATAATTTTTGATGTGCAGATATTTATCAAATTTCTTCTATTACAACACAATAATCTGTCTAAAAGAATCACTGTTCCCCATAGTTTTGCTTGCCTGATGAATAAATAAAGGATGGTAGATATTTGAAACAAAAACATGACATCTAGTTAAACACTATGAATTTGGAGTAAACACAAAGGCATACTAATGGTAGTGGCAATTACTAATAATTATTCCATGCCTCAATTTATCATTTCCCCTTGAATGGATAGTTAAATTGTTTTCAATCTGGGGTTATAAATAATTCTCCTACAAGCATTCTTGTACATGTCGTATACACTGATATCCTATGGAAATAGGAATGTGATTTTTGGGTTAGGGGGTAGGCATATATTTAACTTCAGAAGATAATAATAATTTTTCAAACCAATTTACCACCCCATCAAACATTTTTGAGAGTTTAGTTATTCCCCTACCTCGCCAACAGGTGCTATGGACAGTCTTTTTAAAACTATTTACATTCTGATGGGCATGTGATGATACATCATTATGGTTTTATATCACATTTCCTTGTTGAATAATGATGTCAGGCCCTTTTCTTGTGACTGGGCTGTTTGAATATTCTCTTCTGAGAAGTGCCTGCTCTAGCATTCTG
Source organism: Myotis brandtii (assembly GCF_000412655.1). Taxonomy (NCBI): domain Eukaryota; kingdom Metazoa; phylum Chordata; class Mammalia; order Chiroptera; family Vespertilionidae; genus Myotis; species Myotis brandtii. Next base: position 3,919,601 of record NW_005357846.1, on the reverse strand, counting down.
CAAATTTTTAAATTGACTTATTTGCCTTTTTTCTTATTGATTAGAGGAGTTTGTCATATATTGTGAGTTATTTTTCAGCTATAGGTAGCATGAAAATCTTCTTTGATACTGTGACTTCCTTATCCATTTTCTTAATGATGTATATTTGATAAACAGGAGATCTTAGTCTTAATTAGGTGCAAGCTATTTTTAAAATAATGATCAGTGTTTTCTTCTGTCCATTTAAAGAAATATTTGTTACTCTGAAGCCATGAAGGCATTCTGTTTTTCCTTCTCTGAGGTTTATTGTTTTCCTTCTCACACTTAGTTCTATAATCAACATGTAAGCTAATAAACATATTGTGCTATACTAGTATCCATACAATGAAATAATATACAATAATAAAAACTACATATATACACAACATCTTATATGACTCTCATAGACTTTATGTTGAGCAAAGGAGTCCAGAAATGAAGAGTATAAATACTATGGTATGTAAAATTCTAGATTTGGCAAACCTAATCTATGATTTAAAAAGTTACAATAGTGCTAATAAGTAGGAAGACAAAGAAACCTTCTGGAATGATGGAAATGTTCTATATTTTTTTCTGGGCCTAGGTATACATATGTAAATATTTTCCAACTTGTACACTTAATATTTATATACTTTTATGTACATTATTCCTTAATAGAAAAAAATGAGTGTCTCCACTAAAAAATGCAGTTGCTTTCCTAAGTCTTTTGATTTACTTCTCAGAACCTTCCTTGAAGTTAAACATTTTTATGTTCATTTATTGCACCTTAGGACATAAAGCAATTTAACTAAGACCACAGGACTAATAAACATCAGAGCCACTTTCCTAATTGTAAAGTTTGACTTTTCAAAACATTTTACAAAAAAAGACCACAAAGAAGAAAACGGAGCTTTTCTACTTGTAAGTGTATCTTTAAGGGTAGCTTTTGACAACTTGTAGTTTATTCTTACCAAGCTAAATTTTTAATATATTCAATATCATTAATTTATTTTATTTTGTCATTAAAGCTAACAATTTAGTGCCTATTTGTCAAAGCTGAGTATTTATGTAAGAAATACTCACCTATATCAATTCTATAACACACTAGCAAAATCTCATAAAGGTAAAGAAACTTGGCAAAAGACTGTATCATTGATGAATATCTCACAGTTTTCTATTCTTTTGTTGAAATATATATCACAAGGATGAATACGTTGTGTATTAGTTTGCTAGAGCAGCTATAACAAAGTACCACAAACCCTGTGCTTTACACGACAGAAATTTATTGACCCACAATACTTGAGGCTAGAAATTCCAAAGTAAGGTGTTGGTAGGATTGGTTCTGTCTTAAGACTGATAAAAATATTTGTTCTAAGCCTCTCTCCTTGGTTTAGAGATGAACATTTTTATGTTCACATTGTATTCTACATATATATTTACCTGTGTTCAAATGTCTGCCTTTAAAAAGGACATCAGTCATATTGGGTGAGGGGCCTACACCCTATTCCAGTATAACCTTATTTTAACTTAAAAAAAATTACATCTGCAACAATCCTATTCCCAAAGAAGATAATATCCTGACATATTAGGAGTTAGGACTTCAACATATGAATTTTTGTGAGAAGAAAAATTTACCCATAACACATGGCCACAGTGTCAGAGAATCCATGGTGCATCTTGAGATTTTATATTAAGGTAATATCAACATTAATTTTTCATGAAAAAGATATTGATTAGAAATCTGTTAAAACTTTTCCAAAGATACATTTTAAAATATGCGAAAGAATAATTTATCAGACTTCTAATTATGAATCATTATCTATATAGTTCAAATGTTCTTGCCTTGCATTTTACAAACAGCTACATTGAACTGAGCTTATCCTGACCTTTGATTAAAATGATATATGAACAAAATTAAAAATGCAAATAACTCACATATAAAATCAAGCAGAAATATTTGATTTATCAAGCCATCTGAAGAGTCCTTATATCTCTAATGATTTAATCCCATGAATAAATACCTAATCACATTCTAAAATTTGATTCTGGCATATTCCCTTTATACCCTGTTTCTCCCCATTATTGTTGTAATGAAAGTTCTTGCTCAGTGCTTTTAATTTTTACTTTGAACTAGATTTCAAAGACTTGAAACTTATCCATAATCATAGACATACCAGAGCATTTTACATAATGAGAATCACTTCCTTCAGCAGAATAAATTTCTCACCTTACCTGTTCATAGTTTATCTCTTCAAGGACAAAAACATCACCACCTGTAGCACTAGATTAGTCATGTTATTTACTCATGTTATTTAATCATTGTATAAAACCATAAATTCATAACCAGAAATAATTTAAGTCACTTATGAATATAAACAGAAAGGCTGTATTTGACCAAGTCAATACAGGTAAAGTTAAAACAAATGTTTTAGAGGGGTGTTTTTTGTTTTTGTTTTTGTTTTTGTGTGTGTGTGTGTGTGTGTGTGTGTGTGTGTGTGTGTGTGTGTTTAAATCTATATGATCAGGAAAAGTATAGCCACTTGCATTATTTTCTCAAGTTCCTCTCACATTCATGTGTGTCACATAGATACTTAGTGTCATAGATCTAAGATGTATCTATAGTTCTCATTTTAACATTTATCCAAAATCCACATTTTGTTATTGTAAAATTTTTCACTGGCCCACCAGAATTTCTTTTAGGAGCATTTTCCTTCTTCTGTATACATTTGTACCTCACTTTTTCTTTTTCCTCTCCCTTTCTCTTTTTTAATTCCTATGAGAGAAATATCAAATAGTGTACTACTTCAATTATCTTGGAGCAAAAGGGGCCAACAGAAAGAATAAAACCACATTATGGCTAATATAAATATAGGCCAGTGATGAATGGCTGAATTAATATAAAGAACTAAAAGTCTTAGAACAGGTTGCCTACTTTGATTGATCCAAGTGCCCTCATTTACAATATATCTCCTTCAACAACACAGTAGTCACTCACATTCTATCTTGGTTGCTTAGGAGATGGCCCCCAATGTTATTGGCTCTAGGGTTGTGGTGAAAGCCATTTATCATGGGCTGAAGAGTTACTCCCTAAAGTTTATACATTGAAGTACTATCACTTAGCACCTTAGAATGTGGCTGTATTTGAAGATGGGGCCTTTAATGAGATTATTCATGTTAACGAGGGCCATAGTGTGGGTGCTAATCCTATATGACTGCGGTCCATATGTAAGAGATGAGGACACAGACAACATACCGACCAAGGGATGACCTGTGAGGACACGGGGAGAAGGCAGCCAGCTGAGCCAGGAGAGAGGCTTTGGAAGAAACCAGACTGTTAACATCTTATTTTGAACTTCTAGACTCCAGAAATACGAGCAAATACACTTCAGTTCTTTAAGCCAGTGTTATTTTGTAATGGCAGTCCTAGCAAAGTAATACACTCTTATTTATTTATTCTATTTTATTTATCTTACTTATTTTATTTATTTATTTGAGCAGAAGAAGCTCTTGGATCCTTGATACTTTGAATGGCTGGGAAATACATTAGTAAAACCATCCTCTGTTGTTCTACACATACATGCTCAGTGTTATAATTGAATGTTAATGGCACTGTTCCTCACCATTATCCAATAATTGGACTTACGTAGCACATTTCTTTCTATGTTATAGATCCTTCAAGGGAACTCACAGCACTTTGCTGATAGGAAACTAGTGTGGATAGATGATATTTCCCCCTGTCACAGAGCATGTGACACTCACATGTATAATTAAGACAAAACAAATGTAACACTGTCCAGCATAGTTCATTGATGATGCTGGCTTTGGTTTACCTATGGAAATTGATGTTAAGAGAGATTACATACTTTACCGGGGTCAGATAGCACATTCTTTGCACTGTTCTAATTCACACTACTGCTTGTACACGACCATTTGTGTTTGCAGGGTGTTACTACCTCCACAGCAGAAGCCAGTTTCATATTGACTTTGTAAGTTCAGAAGAAATCCTCAGTAAATATTTGTTGATGCTTCGGAGGTTCTATATGCTATTTTATCTACTTATTTCTCAGTTCAAAACATCTAACAAAGATACCAACACAAGGTAAAACATATTAAAATAAACGTCTGAAAACATTTCACATCACGCCTTCCTTACAAAGGAACACGAATAGCATCATATCTAGAAGAGGATCAAAATGTTGAAAGAATTCTGAGATTTTAATTTAAATATAACAAACGAGCTATTGGCATGTGAAAAATTAAATAAGACCAAAATGTGTTATTTTACTTATGAACATTGATGACATAACAATAAACCATTAATCTCATATGGACATTATTAATTTGAGGCCATTAAAGGTCGATGTTAGAGCATTTTAAATTGTGCACATCATTCAAAATTGGAATGAATATAAATACTTGACTTAAGTGAGGCTTTTCCAATTAATGACTTCAAAGTGCCTTAGAACACACTGTGTTATACAAAGGCCACACAAAAATTAAAACATCTGGTTTGTAAAAGTTCACCCTCCTATAGTGTAGAACTAGTTTATAGATCTGATTGCTTCCTCCCTTAATAATATGTCTGGATTGGAATGCTGATTTATTATTGGTTCTGTACTGTTTAATGGTATTTTGGTTAAGCTAGTATTTTATAAAAGTGGTAGACTATTTATCCAAGCATTCAATCTATGTTTAAATCTTTGAAATAAAAAAAGATTTCTTGTAAATTCTCGATTTGATTTACAGGGCACTTCATCAAGTAAAACTCTCCTTATAAACATGGGGTGATGGTGAGGATAACGTGGGTGGGTGGCAACAATAGAATGAGAGCATCATTCTTGATCTTTGTTTTTCTACTCAGCTAATTTAGTGTAGGCTTTCACAGCTGCACTCCCCACTATATAAAATAGAGGGAGTAAAGTTGTCTAGCTGCAAGCTAGAGAGGGAGGGAGAATTAATTCCCATGACCCAATGTCAGCAGAGCCTTTAATAGCAATAATGTAGATATAATTACTAACGATTGTATAGGATGCTATCATTTAAAATACTTCAAAATATTACTAATTTTACTTCCACAAAGATATTACAGTATACATATAATGATTCTCACATGGCAGATACAAAGGTGTGATTTATCATAAATATGCTACTTCTACAAGGTTACCTGGTGAGTGGCAGAGTCTGGAATGAAATTTATTTCACCATACTGGTCAAAACCAATAGGTGTGAACAGAACGAGAGCTGGCTCATAATGTGATATCAAATCTACTCCTTCTGGATGCCACATTGCTTACTGATACCTGGTCAGTAACTAAGAGGATACTTTTCTCTAATAAATTTGGATGAAATGGAAATAAGAGAGAAAAAGTTCTTTAGTAAACAGAAGGCTACATTTCTTCATTCCTATTTTTTATTATTATTTGGTTTTTCTGCACTTAAACAGTATAATGGTTAGAATAAAGAGATCAAGAAAAATAGAAGCTAATGTCTAAGAAATTTGATCCTTAAATATAAAAATTTATCAAGTGCTAATCTATATATATAAAACCCTCATATGCAAATAGACCGAATGGCGGAAAAACCAAACAACCTAACAACCGGTCTCTATCATGTGAGCTGACCATCAGGGGGCATGTGAGGAACATAGCAGGCATCAGCAGCAGGTGACAGAGTGTGGAACATGACAGGCATTGGCCATGGCAGGATGGTGGAGCAAGTGAGTGGGGGGCCAGACCAAGGTGGGGCACCAGTCGCTGTCATTGGGGTGAGTCTTTGGTGGTTACTGACAATTCTTTGCTTCCACACACCGTGGTCCCACCTGGAGCTCCCACCTGCTGTCGGCACCAGCCCTGCTTGCACCTGCTGCTGGCACCAGAGCCGCCACTCACACCCACTGCCGGTGCCAGCTCAGGCCCCACTCGCACCCACAGCCAGTGCCAGAGCCACTGCTTGCACCTGCTACCGGCCCCCGGCACCAGTCCCAATTGCTCGGTGCCATCAGCAGGTGTGAGAGGCAGCTGCCGGCCCCGATTGCCCCTCAGGGTTTCTCCACCTCCCCCTGATCCTGAGGGGTGATCGGGCAGCAGCTGCCACTCGCACCCACTGAAGGCACTGGCCCCACTTACACCCGCTGCTGGAGCCAGCCCCAATTTCTCCGTGCCATCATCAGGTGCGAGCGGGGCTGGCGCTGTCAATGCACAAGGTGGGGCACCAGTCGCTGTCATCGGGGTGAGCCTTTGGTAGTTACTGAAAATTCTTTGCTTCCACACACGGTGGTCCCGCCCAGAGCTCCCACCTGCTGTCGGCACCAGCCCTGCTCGCACCTGCTGCTGGCGCCAGAGCCGCCGCTCACACCCACTGCTCAGGCCCCACTCGCACCCACAGCCAGTGCCAGAGCCACTGCTTGCACCTGCTACCGGCCCCCGGCACCAGTCCCAATTGCTCGGTGCCATCAGCAGGTGTGAGAGGCAGCTGCCGGCCCCGATTGCCCCTCAGGGTTTCTCCACCTCCCCCTGATCCTGAGGGGTGATCGGGCAGCAGCTGCCACTCGCACCCACTGAAGGCACTGGCCCCACTTACACCCGCTGCTGGAGCCAGCCCCAATTTCTCCGTGCCATCATCAGGTGCGAGCGGGGCTGGCGCTGTCAATGCATGGGAGTGGCGGTGGTCAGAGCAGGGCTGCTGGCAGATGGGACTGGGGGCCATGGTGGGAGGGGTTGGGCAGGGGTGCAGAGGATGGGCCAAGACCCACCCCTGTGCCCACCGCAACCTCGAGGCCCACAGTTCCTTTCAAAGTTCACAAATTCGTGCACTGGGCCCCTAGTTAACATAGAAAACTATTTTGTAATACTTTTCAGAACTAAAAAGGTAAAAATGATGTGGAATTTGATCATGAAACAAATGTAGATTATGAGGAATGATAGAATTTGTCCTTTTATCTTTAGCAGTTTCTTTGGTTAGGGTGAATTAGTTCATTGGTTACTCAAATTCTTATTCTCTATACTTTTATGTGGCATGCAGACTGTCCATAAGCGCATGCTATAGGTAATACAGATTATCACCTCTAACCTCACAATTGGAACCACTCAGATTCTTCATATTGACTATGCCGAGCCTGTATTGACTTTGCTAGATTCAAACTTTGTAGTAATACAACTACATTCTGGAATTCAAGCAACATTATTTCTGTTTTAAATACTTAAATGTAATCGATTGTTTATGCACTAAAAAAATGGATTTCTGTTTCCAAAAGAAGTTGGCTTCTTTGGAAACTCTCAACATTTGTATGCCATATGCTTTTAAAGAATAAAATATCTAATATTTAATATAATAATCGCAAACCAAAATTCATCCCTTGCAGCTGGAGTTGTTTCTTTATTTAAAATGGTTTACAAAATTTTAGTTAAGAGGAAGATAATTTGAAAAGAAGCCAAGCTGCTCCCAGTAAGACCACTTCTCTCATGCATGTTGAAAGCAATTTTATAGCACTCTATTAATGGAGAGATCTAAGCAGGATTAAGAGGCCTCTCCAGGTTCCTCCCACAGCCTAGCATGTACTGAAGTACTTTAAAGGAACTGTTTGCATTTGAATTCTTCCATGCGTTAGCACTTAAATTATTAAAATATTTTTAAGCCCATTCTGCTCTAGCTTCATTTTTTAATGAAAATGGAAATGGACAATCATAACTATAAAGTTTTTTTATATATAATTATAATTTGTTGTACTCCAACAGATCTTTGGGTCATAATTATTTTCATTCCTAAGATAATGAATCTATTGCAAACAACTTGTAATCACACAAAAAACACATAGGAAATGGAAATACATATCCTGTAAATAGACCATTTTGCACCACTTTCTACATTTCACAATGTAGAAAAGGTTATTTTGTTGCTCTTCACAAAATTGGTTTAAAAGTGTTTACATACTAGAGGCCTAATGCATAAAAATTCGTGCAAGAGTAGGCCTTCCTTTCCCCAGCTGCCGGCACCGGCTTCCCTCTGGCACCCGGGACCCAGGCCATAGCTACCAGTTGGCCAGTCAAACGGTTGGCCGGTCAGCTGGTCACTTAGGCTTTTATATATATAGACTAGAGGCCCAATGCATGAAAATTTGTGCAAGAGTAGGCCTTCCTTCCCCTGGCTGCCGGCACCGGTTTCCCTATGGCACCCGGGACCCAGGCTTCCCTCCTCCAGTCGCCAGCAGGCACCCAGGACCTGGGCTGCTTCCTTCCTCCAGCCTCCGACAGGCACCCGGGGCCCCGGTCTGGCTTCCCTTGGGCCGCCCACAGGCACCCAGGACACAGGCTGGCTTCCCTCTGGCCCCGGCTTCGTCAGGATGGACGTCTGGAAGACTTCCAGTCTAATTAGCATATTACCCTTTTATTATTATAGATAGTGTCCAATAATATTTTTATACATAAAATGTATTGAGTAGGTTTCTTTTTTCAGAGTTCATTAATAACATGAAACAGAGATAAATAAAATATTAATCATTTTCCAGTATAGATTTTTAGGTATAAAGAAAAAATTATTTTAGATTTAATCGCTGCATGAATCCAACAAAATTTGTCTCTTTGTTTCTCCTCTCTCTAAGTTGGGGTGATTTAGTTTCTCAAGAAAAAGAGAATGACTTCTCACTTTTGAAGCTCTGTATATAACAGTGTTTAGGCTTTCTTATGCGGTTTGGCTAAGTTACTACCTTCTCTGAGGGTTAGTTTCAACCTCAGGAAAATGAGAATAAAAAAGGAGTCAGCGACATAGGGTTGTTGGGAGCTCTAAACATGTAGAGAGCTTGGCATATAAATAATTCCCAATCCATGTTGTGTATAATACAATTATGGTAATTTATTTTCCACAATTATGTCTTTTTCCATGGCTAGTTGGCTACAACTGCACCAGTAGACTGATCTGGACAGAGATTACAGAGAATGACACCACATAACTGTTTCTTGGTTCAAGAAAAAAATTCTTAGAGTTACAAATTTCTCTGACTTGAGGCTTCTGAAGGTTCTCTGCCTTTCTATCATTTTTAGCAGCATCAGGAAATAGGATATGGTAGGAAAAGCACAGAATTTTCCTACATAAAAGCTGAAAGGTGATCTAAGAATCTGTTCTTTGAGACTATGATAATTGGGGAGTAATTTAATTCTTTTCTTAAAAATGAAAAAGACTACATATGCTCCTAAAACTTATTGTGAAGAATAAATAATATAGGACATGTCAGTAGATATTCAACAAATATTTCTTTATATAAAAATTATTTTAAAACTAGTGAGAGAAGTTTTGCTTCCAAAAAGCTTAAAAGAGCTTGTGGTGGGCAGACTTTCCAACGGAAGCAACTAAACATAATAGAAGACAGAAAGCATTTCTGCTGAAAACAATAAGGATTATAGGGCCAAGGTCCTAAGGAGAAAAGGACTGAGCAAATTGAACTGAGTTTCTGCAGCTGCATTATTTTCTGGGGAATTGCTAAGTCTGAGTGCAGGGCATAAATCTGTGACTATGTACTTTGCCTGGTCAAATGGCCAGGGAGACAGAAAAGTCAGCAGTTTATGATAATCTTTGGGAGCAGAAAATACAAAATTGGCTAAGCTGCTAGTGAGAATAGTGAGCAGAAAACTGATTTGGACACACAGGCAGCTTTTACCCAAGATATTTGTCAAAGTCTAAAACTGGAGAGACAACAGGACAAGAAGCTGAGTAGGAAAATCTCCATTTCTGCCAAGGAGATTTAGATTAGGGTTAGGTGCAGCCAACTGAGGATCTCTCCTGAACACAAAGGATATCAGTTGAATGCTCTGACCTGGGAGCGAATGTTAGCCAGACTTAGCTGAAGCCTCATAAAATCAAAAACCATAACTCAGCCTCACCTCAGCTCAGTCTCTAAATCAGGGGTGAGGAACGTCCCGCCTGCGGGCCATTTAAGGCCTGTGAAATCATTTGCTCTGACCCTGCCAAGGCATTAGGGGTGAGTTAATTAAATGCTTGACCACATATAGCAGGCTAGTTTTAAGTTGATAATTTTGTATGGCCCGCAAATGATGTTATAATGATGTTGGCAGCAAAAAGGTTCCCCACCCTTGCAAAATGAATTCAGGCGATCAGCCTCCAGTCTGCCTAACAGCTGAAAGGGTAGAAACTAGAAGATAGTAGTATCATCTGGATCCTCTGTAGTTTTTATATACAATATTCAGTATTTTTCAGTATTTAATTTAGAAACTTGCTGGAAGAGCAAAGACGTAGGGTCATAGAAATACTGATTTGTGCACATGTGTGTGTGTGTGTGCGTGTGCGTGCGTGTGTGCACAAAAATAGGGGAAAATAAAGAAATTTAATTATAGAACAGCATCTAGAAGAAAAAACAACAAAAAGAAAATTCTAGACCTAAGAAGTATAATAATTCATTCAAGAACTCAGGGAAAAAGTTTAATGACAGATACAGCACAACAGAAAAAAAATCAGTGAACTGGAAAATATATCAATACAGACTATACAAACACCAGTAAAAAGGATAAAATAAATGATAAAAAGAAAAATCTTAAAATAGTAATAGATAAGTGACAAGTGAGACATCTTCTAAAAGCCTAACCAATAAACAATTGTAATCCATTTGTTAATAGGAATAAAAAAATATTTGAAGAAATAATACTCATGAGTTTTAAAAAAAAACAAAGCAATGAAAGACAATACAGTTTGTAGAAGCTCTATAAGTCCCCCAGAAAATAAATACAAAATAGAACAACATCTACACATATAATAGCAAACTGCTTTAAAATAAAAAAAGGCAAAATAAATATTTTCAGATAAAAAAAAACAAACTGAAAACATCTGCCACCAATTAACCTGTACTAAAAAAAACAAAAAAAAGAAGAAGAAAAAGAAAAAATGCCATAAAGCCTTTCTCCAGGCAGAGGGAAAATAATAGAATAATAGATATTGTGTTGTAGAATTCAAGATTTATGTAGAATTTCACCATGGCTTCTCTCTTTTTCTGATAGTAATAGTGTTTTCCTTGATTCTATATTTGCCTGATAAATACTTTTTCATCTCTTTAAATACACTATTTTGTATAGTTTTAAGTGTCTCATATAAGTAGCCTATTATCCAATTTGATCTTAGGTTGTGCTTGCTATTGATGATTCCCCTTACCTGGCATATTCACTTAGGGAGTCTCTGTCATTTCAAGTAGTGTTTCACTCCTCACATTTTTTTGACATTGATAACATAATTAATTAGGATTTATTATTCTAATATTTTTTGCATTTATTTCTCTATTTTTTATTCCAGAGATTTTAAATGTGTGTGCATTGTGGTGTATGATATTCACATAATTTCTTATGATAATAATTATTCTTTAATATTTAACATACCTATTTAAACAAAAATTTTACCATTAATTAGAGTTTTTATTTTTACTAGATATATCCATCATGGAAACAGCTGCTAATTTCCTTCTTTCTCCTATCCTAATACCTCCATGTTGATATTATCTGGCATTTCAGATTCATATTGTTTCAATGTTTTAATATTATGTACCAACTAGTGTTTGGATTTAACTATAAATTTTATTATCCTATTTGTACAACAATATTTATCTTAAGCATTTTGTTTCTCAGATTCACTTCTTCATTTTTCTGGGTTATAATCTACTAGAGGCCCGGTGCACAAAATTTCCCCCAGGGGGAGGGGGGATCCCTTAGCCCAACCTGCACCCTCTGCCTGATGCCCCTAACAGCTTGCCTGCCTGCCTGATCACCCCTAACCACTCTCCTGCCTGCCTGTGTGCCCCTAACCACTCACCTTCCTGCCTGATCATCCCTAACCACTCAGTCTGCCTACCTGATCGCCCCTAACCATTCTGCCTACCTGCCTCATCACCGCTAACCACTTGCCTGCCTTCCTGATCAACCCTAACACTCTGCCTGTCTGCCTGATCACCCCTAACTGCCTGATCACCCCTAACCACTCTCCTGCCTGCCTGTGTGCCCCTAACCACTCACCTTCCTGCCTGATCATCCCTAACCACTCAGTCTGCCTACCTGATCGCCCCTAACCACTCTGCCTGCCTGCCTCATCACCACTAACCACTTGCCTGCCTTCCTGATCAACCCTAACACTCTGCTTGTCTGCCTGATCACCCCTAACACTCTGCCTGTCTTCCTGATCACCCCTAACCACTCTGTCTGCTTGCCTGATTGCCCCTAACTGCTCACCTGTCTGCCTGCCTGATCACCTCTAACTGCTCGCCTGCCTGCCTGATTGCCCCAACTGCCTCTGCCTCGGCCCCGCCGCTGCAGCTTTGTCCTGAATGACGTCTGGAATGTCATTCGGCTGTCCGGTCTAATTAGCATATTATGCTTTTGTTATTATAGATTGCATTTGTTTTGATAATTCATGCTTGTATACTCCCTATGTTGGAAAACTTATTTGAGTGTGTGTGAGCATGGTAGCTCTGCTTAGAGGATAATTACAAAAAAAAGTATAAAGTGCTACTAGGTTGTTTGCAATTATATCTTGATTTCTATGTCAATCTCCTACCCTTTAAGAAAGTCATTCTCTACAAGGATCATACCTTTTCATTTCTAGCTCAAATGCTTACACTTTCAAGTTCAGCCTCTGGGAAAAAATGCTTTCTCTGATTACTATTGCAGACAAACAGTGAAGGAAAGGAGGGCAGATTAGTGACAATTCTCTGGTGTAGTTCCCTTAAAATCACCAGCCTCCTCCTACTCCTTCCATCTGCAATGACTCCTTTCTCGTCTTCAGCATGTGCTTTTATCATTCATCTGTTGCAATTTGCTTTTTGTTTTTTATTGGTTTCTACAATCAGTGGTCTGCAGAACCTGCTTATTGTACAAATTATTATAAAAGTAGTTTTTAAAATGTATATTTTAGATGTTATTTCTAGGGGTCTAGTGTTTCAATAGTCAGCCATTTGATACAATCTCTTAATCTCTATTATAAAAACCCCATGGCATGACGCCGTCACAACGTCACGCCTTCACGACCAAATGCCAAAAGGCACCTGCTGAACGTCATATGATTTCTTCATGGGAACAAGTAAGGGTTGCTCTGTTCAATTCTCATCTTCCAACAAAGGTCAATTTAAGTGCTCCTGAGAAGGAAAGGTTAGGGCAGGAAACTATTATTATCTCCCTCCACACTGTCTTCAAGGTGGGCATGGCTGTGTGTGCGGGGAGGCACATGCGGGTGGGCGGGGACCTGACGCTGGGTCCCTGGGGGCTGGGTCTGGGTCTCGAGCTATTTCCTGCAGTGGGCCTCTAGTTATTGAATATTAGCCCTGTCCAGTATGGCTCAATTGGTTCAGTGTCCTCCCATGCACTTAGAGGTTGCTGGTTTAATTCCTGGTCAGGGCACATGCCTGGGGTGTGGGGTGGATCCCCAGCAGAGGGCATACAAGAGGCAGCCAACTGATGTTTCTCTCATTGATATTTCTCTCTCTGTCCCTCACCCTTCCTCTCTCTCTCTAAAATCAATAAAAACATATTTTTATAAAAATAAGTTTTAATCATTAATAAAGAACAAAAACATACAAAATTTAAAATAGATAATGTAGAAAATGACCAAGCCAGTTGAATGCTAATGATATCTTCCTATTATATTTTGAGACCTGGGTAAGGAGCCTCCACTCATAAGCCAACATCCTTCAATATCTGTAAAAACTTGGAATTTACTCTGCAGATTTCTAGGCACTGCATCACCCAGATTGCTTGGCAAGGAAACAAAGGATAACTGAGCCAAATATTCATAGGCTAAAGTAAAGTGAACTAAATCATTCCAATGAACCCACTGGAAATTTAATTCATTAATATTGCTCCACATTCCCTAAGATGTACAGATATTATCCTAGGGAACAATAAATTCTGACATGATTTATCATTTTTCACTAGGCACAAGAGGCCTGAATTGTCAAAGAATTTTCTCTTTATAATATTTTCATTTATTAAAATATGCCCAACTAAGGATTGGTAGAGCAAGGCAGACAGATGGGAAATTTGAGTGGTAACAGATAGTAGGAAGAAGTTCAAAGCAGTCAACAGAGGAGCTAAGCAGGTGACCGAGGCCAATAGAGATAATATGGCAGAGGACATGCCCAGTTTCTGCATGGCAGTTGTTTAGAATGCATTAGTAGTTTTTCTATGAATTCATGATGAAGTTCTCCAGCTCTGAAGTCAGAAATATGTGCTTAAAATCTCTTCTCTAGAATTGAAGAGCTGTGTCATTGAAAGCTTTTATTTTCTTATCTGTAAAATCAGGGTAGCAATAAAATTTTGGTTAGAGAGTTATTATGAGAATTAAATGTGATAATGCAGTTAAATAGTTTAACCCATCTAAGACAGACAAGATAAGAATTAAAATGTGTACAACTAAACTTAGATAGTAATACTATCTAATAAAGAGGAATTATGCTAATTGACCCTCCTGCTGTCACAAAGATGGCGGTGCCCACAGCCAATAAGGAGGGTATATGCTAATTGACTGCCCCGCCCTCAAAGATGGCGGCACCCACAGCCACAAGATGGCCAGCAGGGGAGGGCAGTTGTGGGCAACCAGGCCGGCAGGGGAGGGCAGTTAGGGGTAACTGAGGCAGCAGGGGAGGGCAGTTGTGGGCGACCAGGCCTTCCAGCAGAGGGCAGTTGCGGGGGGACCAGGCCTGCAGGGGAGGGCAGTTGGAGGTGATCGGGCTTGCAGGGGAGGAGTTAGGTGTCGATCAGGCTGGCAGGGGAGTGGTTAGGGGATGATCAGGCTGGCAGGCAGAAGCGGTTATGGGCAATCAGGCAGGCAGGCATGCAAGCAGTTGGGAGCAAGCAGTGCTGGATTTTGAGAGGGATGTCCAACTGCTGGTTTAGGCCTGATCCTACAGGAATCATCGGGCCTAAACCAGCAGTCAGACATCCCTTGAGGGGTCCCAGATTGTAGAGGGTGCAGGCTGGGCTGAGGGACAACCCCCCCCCCAGTGCACAAATTTCGTGCACCGGGCCTCTAGTAGGTTATAATAGTTGATCATAACTTGGAATGAAAACAAGAATATTAATAAGCAAGCTCCTTGAGTAGAACTCTAGAGGCCATTAACATCAGAGTTTATGTGAAAAGCAGCTCCAAAATTATTAGAGTAAATGATTTGCATATTTGTACCTAGTGGCCTAGTACAATATGTTAATATTAATTAAAAGGTACTTACGTAAAATATTTATTTGATGATTCATTAATGAGACTGAAAATTTCTTCTAATCCCAACTCTGTTGAGAATGCATTATTTCATAATAAGAAATGTCATCTCCTGAAATTAACCATCCATGGAGAACAACTTCAACTGTCCCAGGAAAAGAAAGAAGCTCTTTACTGTGAGAGAGAGGACCTCCTCACAGTGGTGTCTGTTAGTGCCTGGAATCGCCCTTGTAGAACTCAATAATAGCATGATCACAATTGGGAAACTTGGAACAGTAAAGTTCCAGTTGTTAAGAAGAAAAAAAGAAAAGAAAAGAAAAGAAAAAGTTTCAGTTGTTGCCCTTGGGTCTTAATCTCTGGTCACTATAAATTGTCCTCTTTAAAATAATTCTGACTGATCACATGTCATTCAGTAATTTATCAATGAAACTTCAGCCCTCTTAAAAATCAGTCAGGTGGGAAACTCAGTCTTACACAATGATTTGACATCAGGTACAGGATTGACTGGATATTTGGCCGTTTAGTTCAACTTCCCTATGGGAGGGGAAGCTAGGTAGTTACATAAGGCAATTCCACTCATTCTCCTGTTCTTAATATAGGTGAGGGGAAGCAGTGTCTCTTGGGCAACCATAATGAATGCTTGCCATAAATTAGCTAAATTTCTATTTTATTCCTACTTGGAATTTTTCTCCCAAATAGGTTATGCTATATACTACACAGACATACAAACAAGGAGAAAAAAGAAAAAAGTCAAGACTTATAATTACATTCACATGTTGGCTAATTGGGCCCTTCGGGGCCTTCTTCCTAATTATAAGAGGACGTACAAAGAAGAAATATCACTAGAAGCAAGTATGTATAGAATGAATATGAGTTGAAATGGGTTGTGTTGGCTATATAAAAGCTGTAAAACTTGATAGGAAAGGAATGCTATTACTTGCCAAACATCTCCTACACATTAAAAAAAATAAAATGAAAATAAGGCCCACAGCAGTGTCACTGACAGAATATAAGATGAGAAAAAAAATGTTAGCATTAAAGAGGACACATTGAAAAAGGAAGATTCCTAATCTATACTGTAGATGTATGTTTTATTATATGTGTTTTAGAAATTCAAGGAAGTTATATCATTTGGAATTTTAAAAATGTATCTTTGTGGCAAATTTAATATATGTAAGATTTTTCTGACTTCTATACAGAAAATTATATAAATACATTACATAAATATAAGCATGGAAATCATCAGAAAATATATTCATTTGTAATGTATAAACTTTGATGATATTATTTCATTTTTAGAGCAAAGGTAGATTTTGATCCCTGACATTAGAAAACTATATGCTACTGCTCTTACAATTCTTAAAATAAAATTTACTTTTTCTCTTTTCCTGGGGATTTAAGATGGTAGAAGGGTGGAGAAAGAGTGCACCCATGTTAAAGTAAATCATGGAACATTTTACAAGGTTGTAATTCATTTTATTTTACATCAAGTGGTACCCTTTTGACATGCCTATAAATGTCTGATGTTTATAGTAGATGTGTATAAAATATTACATTACACCTCATAACTGAGATAAACTGGCAAGAACCCTAAAGCTCAATAGGAACAAGATTGACTTTATCTCTTAAAACTGTCATTTTAATTTTCCACACTAGACAATGCTTAGATGTCAGATGACTTAAGTTCCTGGTGGCTGTTAGACCACAATCTTATGTTTTGAATTTAGTACCTAATCAAATTGATTTGCTTTTAGTATTCTTATCTTGATTTATATGAATTGATATAGGGTACCCTCCTTAGTATACCCGAAGGAACAATGTATGTTATAGCTTTCTAAATGCAAATCCTGCTCCCAGATTTATGCCATGGACAATGCAACTGCACTATTTAAAAAAAAAGAATTTAAAATGAAACCCAGAAAAATTGAAATGACAATTTTTGAGTCAAACAGCTGGCTCTGATGCTCTGTGGGCTGCCATGACTGAGCCCGGGTGTTCAAGCAGAGCATGTGCAGTCCACAACCTGCAATTTCAAAGTTACCTTCTGTGGAGTTAGAATTAAATGCCCAGTTAATACAAAGAAAATTTCCCTTGTGCAAAATCTAATCAAATGTAATATGTCTATATTGTAACTACCATTTCTATAACTGTTATAATTCAGGTTCCTAATTATGAGTTCAGTTCATACAAAGAAAATTGGCTTTCATTTGAGCAGCATTTTCAGTCAGAAATGGGAAACATACATTTAAGTACACAGATTTTTCAAGTCATTATTCTTTTTATTTCAATACCCAATTATGGGCCCAATTTTAGCCTCAAATACTGATATTCAACTCCCTATGCAGTCAGGTTGGTACAAAAATCTTGGGTTCAGCACAAGTAGAAATAAGTACAAAAATGATTCCAAAGGAAGGGGAAAAAATAAACTATTCAGATGGTTAATATGAAAAAAAGTTATCTGAAGTAAGACTAACTATACCAGATTAATCTCAAGTTCAGTATGTTTGAGAAAATGATCAATCCTTGGTTCCTTTTTCTTCCTGTTCAATGTTTTAGTATTCTCTCTCTCTCTCTCTCTCTCTCTCTCTCTCTCTCTCTCTCTCTCTTTCCTATTTACTGCTCTATCCCCACTTACCTGTGTCCACTTAATTTGAGAAAATTTACTTGCAACCATAGACTATAGAAATAATTTCAATAATTTAGCTCTGTAAATCTCAGAAAATTAGTGTTTTAGGCAAACTTACAATATCCAATTTTAAAATTAGTCAAATCCAAACATTTACACTTGTAACTAATATGTTGGTTTCTTTCTTTTTTAAAAAAAATATATTTTATTGATTTTCCACAGAGAGGAAGGGAGAGGGATAGAGAGTTAGAAACATCGATGAGAGAGAAACATCGACCAGCTGCCTCCTGCACACTCCCCACTGGGGATGTGCCCGCAACCAAGGTACATGCCCTTGACTGGAATCGAACCTGGGACCTTTCAGTCCGCAGGCTGACACTCTATCCACTGAGCCAAACCAGTCAGGGCTATGTTGGTTTCTTGTTTGTTTATTTTCTTAAAATTGAAAACAGAATTGTACATAAAAGTAAAGGCAAACATGTTATTGGTCTTGAGGCCAGGACACAAAAGCTGATTTAACTTTTAAATGTGAAATAACTCTAAATATGATATGAACTCTAAATATGCCATCTTTTATGCACATGAACCATGTGTCCCAAGTATTTAGAAACTCAAATTCTCTGACCCTGAACCAGAGCACTGATGTTAACTAGATGTTATGTGAAATTGTGCACTTGTTTGAATGAAAAAAACTCTAGCCATGGGAAAGCTTGCAAGACACCAGGTGTTGTTGCTACAGTAGAACAGGAGATGGGGAAGGATAATGGATACAAGTTTCTTTAGCTCCCAAAGAAACATTAGAATAGAAAATCCATGAAAATTTGATCGGGAAACTAAGGTAGCACCATCAATGATGGTAAGCGATATGCATAACAAGAGAAGGCAAGGAAAGGTCATTAAAACATAAAAAGTCATCTTTACATTTGTGCAATATAAAGTTGTAGATGCTGTGCTATAAAAAAGAAAGTGTTTTCTGCAGTGCCCACACCTGCCTGTATTATAGCATTTGGTGACATCTAGAATAGGAAAGGTACCTGTGACTGAATTCAGTGACTGAACAGACAAACAAAAAGACCCACTTGGATATTCTTATTTAAGTCAAAGGAGGTTCACTAGATATTTCAGGAGAAATGTGATCCTGATCAGAAGGGAAAAAATGTTTTCCTAAATCATTGATTTGGTTTCCTGTAGAGTGCAGTTTCCAATTGAAATGAAGTATATTAGGACGTGAACTGTTTCTATTTTGCAAACCATCTTGTTCACAATTTACAAAACAAGATAAGCCTTTAAGGAATATTTTAAAATAGATTTATACAAGAAGTCATTCTTAAACTTATTTTCTCTGATCAAGCATATTAGAAATACACTAGGGGGTGGGACTGGATGAAAGAAGACAAAGATATTAGTCAAAGAACATATATACATAGCCCATGGACACAGACAACAGTGTGGGGAGGGCCAAAGGAGGAGGGGGTGATGGGAAAAAGGAGGACAGGGGCTGGGTGGAGGTGGGCAAAGGGGGAAATGGAGACCATCTATAATAGTGTCAACAATTAAATATATATATTAGTGGCCTGGTGCACGAAATTCGTGCACATTAAAAGGGAATTAATTAGAGGAAATATTTTAATATTGTTATTTGCCCTTTCTCTATAATAGAAATGTCAGAGATTGAAGAAAATTAGTAAAATGTATATGAAAATTTTTCTCCTATTAGAGTCTGGGGCGCGCCGCAGTATCCAGAGTCAAGTCCCTGCCCACCCGTGCATGCCTCAAATCATGCAAGACCCAGACCCAGCCGGCCCCACCCTCATTGGGCAAGATCCAGACCCGGCTGGCCCCACCCCATCAAGCCCCACTAGGCAGGGAGCACAGCCTCAGTTCTCCCATCAAGCCCTGCTGGGTTGGGGGTGCAGCCTCAGAGCCCCTGGTGCATGCCATGTGGGGTGTGCAGCCTCAGGTTCCCCTAGTGAATGCCGGGTGGGGGACACAGCCTCAGGTCCCCCATCACACCCTCAGGTCCCTCGGCCCAGCACTGGAGCAGGGGGCATGGCCTGAGGTCCTCATCAAGCCCCACCCAGTGGGGGCATGGCCTGAGGTCCCCTGTCAGGCCCCGCTGGGCAGGGGATGAGGCCTGAGGTTCCCCCAGCCCAGCGCCAGCATGGGGGGCACAGCCTGAGGTCCCCTGGCCTGGGCTGGGGTGAGGGGCTCACTTTGAGGTCCCCTATCAAGCCCCACTGGGCTGGGGGCATGGCTTGAGGTCCCCTGTCAAGCCCCACCAAGTGGAAGGGGTAGCCTGAGGTCCACCCACCCGGTGCTGGGGCGGGGGGCATGGCCTGAGGTCCCCCGGCCTGTTCTGGGGTGGGGAGTGCACTTTGAGGTCCCCCATCAAGCCCCACTGGGATGGGGGCATGGCTTGAGGTCCCCTGTCAAGCCCTGCCGGGTGAGGGGCACGGCCTGAGGTCCCCCATCAAGACCTGCTGTGTGGAGGGCATAGCCTAGGTCCCCCAGCCCAGCGCTGGGGTGGGGGGCATGGCCTGTGGTCCCCAGCCTGGCCTGGTGCATGAGGCACACTTTGAGGTCCCCCATCAAGCCCCAGCAGGCAGGGGGCATGGCCTCAGGTCCTCCACCCTGGCCCAGTGCCGCTGGGGTGGGGGGCATGGCCTGTGGTCCCCAGCCTGAGCTGGTGCATGAGGCACACTTTGAGGTCCCCCGTCAAGCCCCAGCAGGCGGGGGCATGGCCTCAGGTCCTCCACCCTGGCCCGGCGCATGCATCCTCAGGTCCCTGCTGATCGCTTGCTATGGCTTGTTACAGCAACCCTGCCTCCGCTGTGGGCGCAGCCATCTTGTGATGGTGTGAGGGTTAATTTGCATATCACCTCTTTATTATATAGGATACACACACATACACACACACACACACACACACACACACACACACACACAATCTTTTTTCATGATTGGTAATTATAGGGATGCTTGCCAAAGGAAATTAAGTGAAACTAAACTCATCAAAGTATTCACAACTAATGTACTAAGGGCTAAACTATGGCACTATAGTTTGGACACTATACACAATTAAAAACTTTAATTTAGGGCACAGTGAAAGAAAAAGAAAGTGAGGCATTTCAAGAATTTAAGGGCTAATTGAAGCAATAGTCAGACTGGAAAGGGAAAATTCAGGGATGCCACGAGCATGAAGTCATGCCTCTTTAAATTCTATCCTGAGGTCAGGAAGTTGTTACTATTACTTAGAAATCAGAAGATGTCAAGAGCTTACATCCAATGTCACAGCTGCCCCAGGGCTCTATGGCTGGTAACTGGGAATGGAATCTTAGTGGCATGTGATGATTCTCAAAACAGGTCACATGACAAGTAACTAAAGAAACTAAGGACATTTACCCTGGAAAATAGAAAGTTAAAGAAGGAATGAGATATATTTTGCTTAAATAATCTAGGAAATCTATGGGGATACCCATTTCGTCCCAAGAAGAAGGCAGCATCGATTGGAATAAGGAGCCAAAGAGTTAGCTATGAGTCACTGGGATAATTCCAAGTATTAAGATTTAAAAATGTTAAAGTGCTAGAGGTTGAATTAGGTGATCTCATCCATTTATGTTATTTATATTTCAAAAAAATGCAATTGTGAAATGACTCAGAAACCTAGATAAAATATTCTAATGGTAGCAGTAATTGTAACTTCTTTTTTTTTGGTGTGTGTGTGTGTGTGTGTGTGTGTGTCTAATATTTCTTTTTTTTTATTAAATCTTTATTGTTCAGATTATTACATTTGTTCCTCTTTTTCCCCCCCATAACTCCCTTCCTTCCAGTTCCCACCCCACCCTCCGCCCTCACTCCCCACCCACTGTCCTCATCTCTGTGCAAGATACTATGAAGTTCCATGAGAACAATGACTCTGCTTTGCCTCATTTCCCAAGCACCTCCAGCACACATAAGGGTTGTTACTGGTGGATCCAGGATTCAAAACCAGGTCTGTGAGGAGCCGAAGTTTACCAAGAAAAGACCCTTAGAAATTTATCAAAACAACAGAATACGATGTGAATAAATTGGGCATCACTTATCTAAGATAATTTATAATTTTATACATGACTATGAAGGCAGTAAACTCTTAAAAGCAGTTAAATTGAGATTTTTTTATGTTAAAAGGTTATTTTGTAATGTAGATATTTTGTAACTACATTTTTAAATGCATACTTTATTTGTCCCAGTGTTCTTAAAATCATAAAAAAATGGGTTCAAGTCATAGTTCTATCTACCATGTGAGGTGGTGCATTGGACCTAACTTTTTGAACCCCAATTTCTTAAATGATATGATAAGTAAAATATATGTGCTGCCTAACTCATTGTTAAGATAATTCAGTAATGTAAACTATACATACCTGATAAATTATAAATGTATATGGAAATCACCATAATAACAACAAATAATTATTGAACCTATACCAAATTCTAGTTACTCTGCTTAGTGACTTCTATGCATTATTTTATTTAATATTCACAATTGTCCTATTATTGCTATTTGAATTTTAGAAAAATCCTATGAAATAGATACAATTACTTTCATTTACAAATAGGCAAAACAAGACTAAAGTATCTATATATTTTGCTGAAAGTCACATAGTTGCTAAGTAGTTATGAGGTATGTCACCCCATACTCTTAAATTTTAGGCTATGTAAATTTTACTCATTATTATTACAGTGCTTATATTAATCTAAAATAATTATGGTACTAATAAAATTTTTATTTCATATTCTCAAAGTTACAAAAAAGTTCAAAAAACACTTACATATCTTTCACTTTATCGGTTTACCTTCTGTAATTTTGACTATTCTAGTAAAAAATGAATATATAGTGTATTGAATTTAAGTACATTTAATAACTGACTTGGATTACATGGAAAGGCATTACATTTACTGCCACTGAGAGAACATTCTGACTAGGTTATTTTGTTTCTAAAGAATCCCCACCAGCCCTAGCTGCTTTGGCTCAGTGGTAAGAGTATTGGCCTGTGGATTGAAGGGTTGTAGATTTGATTCCTGTCAAGGGCATGTACCTCAGTTGTAGGCTCAATCTAGACCTGTTAAAGAATCCCCACCAGCCCTAGCTGCTTTGGCTCAGTGTTAAGAGTATTGGCCTGTGGATTGGAGGGTTGTAGATTTGATTCCTGTCAAGGGTCACATCGAAGTTTCTCTCTCTTTGTGTGTCTCTCCCCCTCCCTTCCACTCTCTCTAAAAATCAATGAAAAAAATATCCTCAGGTGAGGATTAAAAAATAAAAAATAAATAAAAAAGAATCCCGACCAGCTACTAATATGGAGATGCATGATTTTCTGAATTACTCTTGTTCTTGTTTTTATCTGTGGAGCATTATCACATGCCCCAAGCCATGTCATAACAATTTTCTTTGTATTCTTTTCAGACAGTGTCCAGTAATCAAAGTTGGTAAACTTTAGCTACTTATGCTTACTCCACACAAATTCCATGAAGATAAGACTTTAAAACATTCTAGTGGTCCAATAATAATGACAACCTTGAAGACCATGAGATATTCTGTGGGAGGAAGTCCTAAGAATATCATCAAAAGAGAAAGTGAGTTTTCAGAAGGTAAAGGATACAGTTACACCTTGTTTAAAGAACATAAGAACATGGGAGTTATAAGAAAAGCAACATGGCATAAAGGAGATTGTAACTTATCCATACACTAGCAGCCCGGTACATGGATTTGTAGGCTCACTGCTGCTCGATAGCTTTCTCCGGGCTGCAGCAGCCAGCCGTGAGCCCTGCGTCTGGCACCCATCAGTCAGCTGAGAGGCGCTCCCACTGCTGTGTTGAGTGTCTTCCCCCTGGTGGTCAGTGTGCATCATAGCAACTGTTGATTGGTTTGGTTGGTCGGTCGCTTAGGCTTTAATATATATAGATTACCAAATATTAACTGTCAAATAGAATATCTCTATTCTTCTTCACTGCTAACCTATGAAGAGACTGCAAAACATTTGTAAAAGGTACAATGGCTCAGAAATATATGTCCTTCAGTGATTGCAGAACATAATACTAGGAATTTAAGGGCTTATGATATCTCAAGGTGCTAAAAAAAATCTCTCTGGAGCCAAAACTGGTTTGGCTCGGTGGATAGAGCTTTGGCCTGTGGACTGAAGGGTCCCAGGTTCGATTCCGGTCAAGGGCATATACCTTGGTTGCAGGCACATCCCCAGTGGGAGGTGTGCAGGAGGCAGCTGGTCAATGTTTCTCTCTCATCGATGTTTCTAACTCTCTATCTCTCTCCCTTCCTCTCTGTAAAAA
>NW_005357846.1:3861203-3895445 GCF_000412655.1 Myotis brandtii | reverse complement strand
TGGAAACACCCAGAATCTGTAATTATTAGGAAAGGAGACGTAGCTTAGTTCCCACCTGAAAGTCTTTGGGTATGTGATACAAAGTGAAATGTAAAAGTGGTGGTACCTCAGGATTTGATCTTTGTATCTTAAAATCAAATACATATGTACACACACACACACACACACACACACACACAAAAGCAAACAAATCTAAAAGCATATTATCCAAGTAACTTAATGCAAAATCCCATCAATACAAAATACAAGCTCAAAATAATAGAGACAAAGAGAGAGAATAATTTGAACTTAGCCAGTGTTGGGGAAAGAGTAAAGGATAACTCACATCCAAACAGCTGGATTACCTTAATTTTGTGTCCATCTATATGTATTTATATTTATCTAAGTGAAATAAAATAAGGTAATGTAATGTAGCATAAGTAGCCAATTTTAGTCAAATTTAAAAACAGACTCAGCTGGTGAGACGGTTTGCAGCCGGGAAGGGCAGAGCTCCCCTGGAAAGGTTAAAAACCAGGGATCTGGACTGGTTTGGCTCGGTGGATAGAGCTTTGGCCTGTGGACTGAAGGGTCCCAGGTTCGATTCCGGTCAAGGGCATATACCTTGGTTGCAGGCACATCCCCAGTGGGAGGTGTGCAGGAGGCAGCTGGTCAATGTTTCTCTCTCATCGATGTTTCTAACTCTCTATCTCTCTCCCTTCCTCTCTGTAAAGAGTCAATAAAAATATATTTAAAAAAAATCTCTCTGGAAACACCCAGAATCTGTAATTATTAGGAAAGGAGACGTAGCTTAGTTCCCACCTGAAAGTCTTTGGGTATGTGATACAAAGTGAAATGTAAAAGTGGTGGTACCTCAGGATTTGATCTTAGTATCTTAAAATCAAATACATATGTACACACACACACACACATACACACACACACACACACACACAAAAGCAAACAAATCTAAAAGCATATTATCCAAGTAACTTAATGCAAAATCCCATCAATACAAAATACAAGCTCAAAATAATAGAGACAAAGAGAGAGAATAATTTGAACTTAGCCAGTGTTGGGGAAAGAGTAAAGGATAACTCACATCCAAACAGCTGGATTGCCTTAATTTTGTGTCCATCTATATGTATTTATATTTATCTAAATGAAATAAAATAAGGTAATGTAATGTAGCATAAGTAGCCAATTTTAGTCAAATTTAAAAACAAACCAAACACCACGTATAAAATTAGGAATTAGTTCTATTTATAATAGCTTTATCTTTAAAATTTAGGAAACTCAGATTATTGGATGCAAAAATTCAAATTTCAGTGGAAGAACAAAGTACTTATTTTAACTTCAAGATGAAATCACTTATAATAATTTCTGAATCCAAATTTAAGATGGGATTTTTTCCTTAGAGTTCTATGAAGAAAATGCATGTATGCAGTCAACCATTTTTAACTAGAATACATTTAGTAGGAACATGCACATGTAAGATTAGCACAGTATACCCAAACGCAATTTTTAGGCATGTCTATAAGTTTTGCTTCTTTTTTCTGTTAAAGTATTTTGAGGTGCATTATAAATTTTAAGTTAAAATTTTAAAGTAAATTTTGTAAATGTTTCCTAATGCAACTGGAGGTACTTCAAGGCCTTCTAAAAATAAAAGGTTTTAAAATGAATTATAAAATATAACATGGTTGCCTATTATATAGATCTTTTACTATCAAGAATAAACTGACTGAATATATCCTGACATGTCTTTATTCTAAGTCTCCTATCATTGATATGAGAGCTTGAAATACAAGTCATTAAATAAGAAAATTTTGGTAATTCATACCTTTATAGTCTTGTAGTATTTTATGATCATGGAAATATTACTTTAGATACTACCCCAAACTTATAATAGTTTAACATTAATATTGAAAATCTTATCACTTCTAGTTATATATTGAGTCCTTTAATTCCAGATATAAAGTATAAAGAGAGTTCATTTTAATCATAAACTTCCCTAGAAAAATGATATGTAATTTTGCTACATAAAAATATGTATGAATACAAATAATAAATTTGTCTTTTTCTCTCGTGTAACCTATAAGATATTTTTTTTCTCTTATATGTGAAAATGTTTCATTAAAAGTAATTTCTTTCTGCTTAGACTGACTTTTGTCTACAGCATTGCCAGGACAATGAACTTGGGATTCAGACTGGTTTGAGTAGATTTGACTCATGGTACCACCATGTCTTGGCTGTGAGTTTTCTGGAAATGCACTCGCCCGCTCCTGCACCAGTTATTCGTCTCTAAAATGAATAAAATACCAGCCACACTTATTAGGGTGATTTTGAGGGTTACATGAATTAATACATGTAAAGTTAGAACTCTGCCTATCATAAAAGAAATGTTATTATTAAAAAACTATTCAAGAAACATTTATTGAGAGATTACTATATGCTAGGTACTCTTTATTGTGCAGGGTGACTATCTTAGTTGCTATGGTTGATCTGCAATGCCATTATCAATGAATATTCAGTTACTTTGCTAGGAACTGAGTTTATCAAGATAAATGCTCTCTAATCTCAAAATATTTTACGAGGTAAGGGAGCAAAATGGGGGTTATAATACATTGAGATAGTAATTATGATAGAAATATGCACAGAGTGCCCTTAGAAGCATAAAGGAGAATTGTAATGCAGACTGCTTTAGGTCAGGTAGGCCACAATGTGACCATCTATGAAAGAAGTAATATGTGTACTGATTGATGTAGGCTAAAGGGATATTTCTTGAAAAGTGTGAGCAACCTTAAAGTACATATGTCAAAAGCAATTTTCCCATAAGAAATAATGAGAACAGATTACATTGCCTCATTTCTAGGACACCAGCTACAGTTATAGGTTAATTGCTGATTCTGGTACTGATTAAAAGAGCAGCAGAGGTCTCCTCTACCAGCACACTAGGGCAAAAATTGCAAATGCTACCAGGCCCCCTTAGGAAAGGGTGGTCAATAAAACAGCTTCTACCCTGCTCTGTGGAATGGCATGCAGCAACTTATTAGAACTAGAGATTCCTATTGACCTTGATTACTGAAAGGCTGCTCTCCTGGTATAATTCAAGGACAATTAAAAAAAAGGGGGTAGGAGAAAAAGCATTTGAAGCAAAACCACTTAAGTGTGAAAAATTGAAGCAGCAATGAGCATCCATTTACTAATGATGATGACTAGTTTAAGATTGAGACAACAGCACTAATAAATAGTGGTGTATGCATGGTAAAGAGGCTAGACAGCATGTGCTCTTATATTTTAACTAACAAATGCCACTAAGTTTCTACCATAAAAGTTTGCAGTAGTTTATTGCCTTCTTTTTATCTGATCAGGAGGAGTATAGCAGCACGAAAGTAAGGAGCTCCTTAGAGAAGCCAGGAAACCTATTGACAAATGACAGAAAGAAAAGGAAGGTAGTCAAATAAAAGCTATTTTTAAACATATTTGAAAACAATAAATGCTAACACATGTTTGGCATGTTGTTATCTTTAATGAAATAATATACTTCAACATTCATTTAGTTTGCTTTAAAAATATGAAATTTTATCTTATTTTAGAGAAAAACGTAGACCTTAATACTTGAAATTAGAGAGAATGAATGAGCAAATAAAATCCTCAACTGAATCATTTTAGATAATGACTGTGGAAACAAGTGCATATTTAATAGTATTATATTCCTTTTGTAGGATTTCCAGATGAAATAAGTTTTATTCTTTCAGTAAGGCAGGAAATGTGGTTCTCAGAGTATTGAGGTATAAAGAACTATATACAGAGTGTCCCAAAATGTATATACACTTTGAATGATTATAAAGTCAGTATTTATTAACACACAGCTCATTTTCAAAATTTAAAAGAATCTATAGAAATGACTAATTGTTTGTTTTGTCAACACCTATTTTCAAACTGATGACCATTCTGGTCCAGCCACTGCTGATAACACAAAGCAATGAATCACAAACATCAAGAATCATTTCATTCTGTATTTGTGCGTCCTCAATTCATCAACTATTGCTGGTTTTGGACCATAAACTTAATCTTTTCTGTATCTCCATAAAAAAGTCTAGAGGATAAATATTCTTTGTTCAAAGCTTAGTCTGGCTTCACCCATTATTTCAAATCAGTTAAACCTGAAAATGAGTGAAAATTAAGTGTGTTATCAGTTGTTCACACCCTATGTCCCCAAAAATGTATGCACACTTTGAATAATTATGAAGGCAGTGTTTGTATTTCAACTGCGTTTTCAAACTTCCAGTGGCATTGTAGGATGAATTTCTTTTTTTCCAAAGCTTAGTCTGGCTGAAAAGAAAGAAACATCAATTGAGCCATCAGCTATGAAAGTGTGTATACATGTTTTGGGGCACTCTGTATGTCCAGTGACTGGGTACAGCCTGAATTGAGCTTGTGACGAGTTAGCAATTTAAATTGATGTATCCTAAGGATGTTGGTGTCAGTCTTTCTCTGAAAGGTCTTCAAGAAAACTCTTGTATAAACAAGAAGAGTGCTTGATTTCCTTTGACAACTAAGTCCTATAAATAGTTTGCTCCTCTCAGCAGGCATCATGGGAACATAGCGGGGGAAATGAAACCAGGAAGGGCACCAGCCTTTCCTTCCCAACCAGCTCCGTTAGTCCTCTACTCACCAAATCTTGTCAAAGTTAACTTTCTGTTCTTAACTAGCTGTTATGGACATGCGCCTCTCACCACTATCGCAATATCTAACACCATATTTGCGGTGTTGATAAGGCGACTAGCAATGGCTAAAGCACCAGCTATTTCTGACCCACTGATGGTGAGCAGTAGACTGCTTAGGACTTAAATCTCTCATGTGTGGCAGTAGGAGCATTGATCTCAGTGACTACCCTGTGAAAAGAGTAGAGGAAACAGATACTACTACAACTATTGTCATTTCTTTAAGGCTGGACAAGTCCCTTCTGCCCTGAGGTATAAAGAGAAAGTATATTATGACAATATTTCATCTATTCAGCGAACTATTTATTGAGTAATTTGCTGAATAAATACTCTTTAGGGAAACAGAGTCTCTCCCCCATGGAGCTTATATTCAGAGTTGCCAATAGGAAAGCTAAAATAGTCATTGGTGGCAACACCAAGGCTGGTATATCTTGGCATAAACATAACGATTTTACTAATTTTGAATTTCTACAGAGGAGTTTTAGCTCCAGCTTGGGGATGCCTCACTGTCCCTCACCCCCAAGTAGGTCTGAGATGCCTAATGACAAATAATATGTATTTGACTGTATCACAAAACCTGCTTTGTTGAGTGGATGTTCATAAATACCTTGTGGGTTGATTAACTTATTTAAACAAGCTCTGCATTTAATGGTTTGATGATACGAAACATTATGGTTCCTACTATAAATTTGTTTATTATTTCATACATACTTCCTTTTTATTATTCACTCAAGATATATTAAGTTCATAATTTACACACAGCTGGAAACTAGAAAGATCATGGAGAGAGAAAGAGAGAGAGAGAGATCTTCTTTTACAGAGCTAATGTTTTAGTGGGAAATTGAGATTGAGGAAACAATTGCACAGATATTAAATCAATTACAATTTGATAAGTACCAAGAAGGAGTGAAGGATTTATTAGATCATTCTTACAAAACAAGGCCCTGACTTTATCTGGGAAGGCCTTCCCATATTGTAATTGAGTGCAAAAATGCAAAAGACTGTGAGTTACAGATGTTAAAGTGAGGGCGAATGTCTGGGTGCAGGGAAGGTTACACCTAAAAGAATCTGTGACAGAAATGAGTATCCACACACCAACACTGAATGTTTCCTGCATTATAATGTGCCTTCTTCACTAGAGGTAGCTCTGACCAGTCAGGGATTGTTCCTTATCCTCCTCCTGTACCAACAGGTGGCTCATTTCCATTCAAGAAGTTTGAATGAAAGTGCTGTGTGTCATTTCTTCTCCCTAACTGAGCTGCAGGATGAAAGGAGTCTCTATACCTGAAATACTACATAAGGAAAAGTCACTAGACTACAACAAAGGCCCAAATCAGATTGTTAGATGGGTAAACAAAAAGCATCTATTCTTTTTAAATCCATTAAAACATGGGAGTTTGTTTTCACAGCTGTAGTATGGTTAATTTTACCTTAACCAAAACAGTGTGAGTTGGAAAGTTACTGAAGATTTTGGAGTTATTGAAAGATGTGGAGTGTGAGTATAGCACGTAAAGAAAAGAGAACATAAATTGGACTGTGTGCTTACACTTCTGGCACTGTGGCAAGATAAATATCTTGAAAATATCTCACTATAATACAGCTAGAAATCCTGGACAAATATAATAAACATTATTTTAAATGTAGAGTTAAATGCAATCCCACCCTCACTTAAAAAAAAATACCTAAGGACCCAAATCAAAGAGAAAGGTGAAAGCTAGAATGGTAAGGTAAAAATTATACCTCTATCAATGTCAGGAATCAAATTTTAATGGGGAATAGGGGCATGAACTTTGGCCCAGGCAATTGGAATGTGAGGTGGGGAAGAGAGATGGTGGAATTAAGACATCCCCATAACTCCATTTCCCAGACCAGGAAAGAGCTATATATCCTGAGGGGGAAAAAATAAATTTAAAGCCAATAAATAAACATGACAAGTCTACTTATCTGGCTTGGCCTGTGCTGTGGTGGAAACAAGTCTGAAAAAAATAATAAATACAAGCTTGCTCTCACTTTAGGCTTTGGATGATCAAATTTACTGTGTGTAGCTCAAAGAAAAGCATACAGCTGAATTAATATAAAATAATTATGAGTTAAGAAAAGTTCTAAGGCACCTATATTTTAAAACATTATCTTTTAAAATGCATTTCCAAAAATGGCTCCATATGTTTCTCACAGAAAAAGAAACCCACACTTGCAGTCCAACATTATAAAACAGTTTAGTAAATACGGCATCAAGAGCATCATAGCATGAGAATTCAGCTCCTACATCTTTTAGATAGTTGAATTAATAAATGTAGGATAAAAAACATTCTTTAAAATGTTTAATGAATTAACATTGTAAAAGTGAGAAACAAGAAACAGACTAAGAATTTATGTGTAATGCATAAAAACCACAAATTCTATGTAGAGGTAGTATACATTCCTACAATTCAACATAAAACAAAACAAAACCAAAGAATCCAGTTCAAATGTGCAAAAAATCCAAACTATAATTTACAGAAAAGAGAATTCAAATGGCCAATACACATAAAAATGTTTATAAACATTATGATGTATAGTATATTTCTTCTAGATTTCAGTGGAACCAGGTACATGGTCAAATTTTTATAATCCATGTGGAGGATGCTATGAGGCAATGCTCAGATCCCCCTCGGGAATAAAGGACTTTCATTCCACAGCTGCAGGAAGTGTTACCCTGGGAAAGCCCTCACCGGCCAGCTTCCTTCAGGGAAACTGAGGGACTACCTCAGCTGAACAGCACATCCCAGCTTACTTTCAGAAACCAATGACTGAATGATGCATGGATGAAAAAGGTCTGGATCCTGGGTTTCAACTCAAAAGACAATAGTAAGGAGTGATGCTAGTTTCAGATTCCCGAGTCCAACTGGCCGAGGCTTCTGTTAAAACTACATCAGAACTCTTCTCCAATCCTGCTTACTGGTCCCCTTTCATAAATGTTGATCCTAAGAGTACTCCCTAATCCGCACCCTGCTTCCTAATCACAAGCTGCTTTCAGGGATCCAGCCTGTAACACTGGGTGTCAATCCTGGCCTGAGAATGGAAATGGTGGAATGGGATTTGGGAACTGGATTATCTGTCATCTGGCTAATAACAAAACCCCATTCATCACTGGAGGTGAGGGAAACAGCCATAAGATACCAGTGCAATTGCTAGAACATTCACAAGATGCACCTGTCCTCAGAATGTGTCACTGCCTTCTCACTGAGCCCTACGACAATAACTAAGGTTCATAACCAACAAAGGACCTGATAGCGAGGGGAATGGCTATTATACCTAACTGGAGCTGCAGGACTTAGTCAATAGAGTCAGGAGAGCGGGCACAGAGCTGAATTCTCTGGGTGCATAATGAAGAGGACAGAACATAAGCAAATCTGCACAATGTTTAAACATTCACATTCACAGGAAAATCAAACAAGTTAAAAAATATTTGATCTTTATGAGGGTATACCTCTGTATATGTAAATAATTACATTTTCATCAACATACCATAACCCTATGATTACATGGTAAAGAACATTTCTTAAAAATTCAAACTAATTTATTTTAAATATGCAAAATCTCTGATAAATTGGCATGATTTAGGATAAATATTATGACATAAAAGAGTAGATAAAGTGTACATGACTTAGGAAAACTCCATGAATGTTATTTCTCAAGACCAAATTTTTGAAAACAAACTTAAATAGCAGAGAAGTCAAGATTGTACTATCTAAGTACCTCGAGTCCACAATTTCTCTCTTACCAAATGGTTGCTGGTTTGAATGCTTTGACAGTTAGGTGAGGTGTTACCTGATGGTTAAAGAGAACACTAGCTACAACAGGTGCCTGAATAGAAAGCCATCCAACATTTGGCACAAGCTAGTACATATCGCATCTATGTGATCAAGTAGAAACTTGCCTCCCATAATTGCTCTGGATCAAATCCAACAGAGTGGCAAATGGGCAGTTAACACCCCCAAAATCTCCTACCTTAGAAATAGCATTAATTTTAGGCTAAACATACTTAAAGCAGATATAATGAGTTTTCCATCACAACCTTTAAAAAGACCCTAATAAAACATTTTTTGTAACCTAACGGTATGGTGAACTCCATAATATGATCTGGATCCATAAACTATACTTCTAGATAGCTATCATTCTGCCCTGAATCTATGATTATGAGGTATCAATAATTGAATATGCAATACCATACATTAATGAACATGTTAACTTTAGGCTAGTAACATATTTTTCAAAGAAATTACATAGCAGAACAAATATTCATTGAGGTGAGTTCTAATGTCATAGCCAAATCACCTATTGGCATCCATTAAAAATATATAACTTCAGAAGGACATACATGAAAAATACTTCATTATATTGTACAATTATACAATATAATTTCTTTACTGACAGGGCAAAGAAAAAGTTGCATTTTGCTTAATTGTGCCTTTTTCTTTTTGCACTTTTTTTCTACCCTAACTTTCATGGCAGTATCAGGGAAACAATGTTAAGGAAAGCAAAAATAAAAATAAAATAAAATAAACAACCAAAAAACAACCAAAAAACACAAATGCTCCATTTGAATAGAAACTTTTGTTTAGATGCGAGGTAACTAGTCTACTCAGTTTGCCACTGTACATTTTTGTGTGAGTGCCATGAATAGAGGCTACATTCTAGTTTCTACCCTTTAAATATCTGGAATCATAAATACTGAAAGAGCTCAGTTTAACGAGCATGGGGACAACATTAGGGTTAGGAATTATTTGCACTTGACAGTTAACTACTTTGTTACATACTTGAAAAGAAACCAATGGTATTTTGTGGAGCCATAATGGAGAGATGGTGGAAAGGAGAGCATTTTTATCCCAAGATTCTCTTTGTCCAAGAGAAAACCCTATGTAGCAGGTATTCCTAACTAAAACAAAAGTGCAAATTGACTTTGACAAGAATAATGTTGAGAAGGTTCAAAGGAAGGATTTTAATGAAGCATAAGAGAAATACATGGAACACATTTTTGGAATTGGATTGTTATCAATTGTGGATTCTTATATCCAGGTCTCTATCATACTCTGGAAATGTAGTATGAGAGAAAGAAAATGAAGTGAGGAGACCTGTTATCTACATCCTTATCCATAATTTACTGTGTAAGTGACTTGATATCATATATTAACTGTGCCTCGGTACTTTTCATTTTTAAAATGCACCCCATGCCTTAGAATTGAATTAGTTTCTAGATAGTGATTACAAATTACAAAATAAACTGAAATCTTATTATATACACAATGTTTTTAATTGATATTTCTGCACCATAAAATAAAATTCATATTAAAAAATAAGACTTTTATTTTTCTTATATGTTTTTATAGCCTCCTTTTCACCCCACAGGTAAGAAAGGATTCCTACCCTACTGTTATGAAGATGGCCAAGCATGTGATGGTTTATTAGTCACATATACTTACAGGCCACGGAGGCCAGAATACCGAAAACCATAGAGGGCCCCACAGAGACTGCCCTTGGAACAGGGTGAACAACCAGGAGCTGTGAGAGGCTGGCTTTAGAGCAGCGGTTCTCAACCTTGGGTCACGACCCCTTTGGGGGTCGAACGACCCTTTCACAGGGGTCACCTAAGACCATCGGAAAACACATATATAATTACATGTTGTTTTGTGATTAATCACTATGCTTTAATTATGTTCAATTTGTAACAATGAAATTGAGGGTCACCACAACATGAGGAACTGTATTAAAGGGTCACGGCATTAGGAAGGTTGAGAACCACTGCTTTAGAGTATCAAAAATTTCAGCTGACTGCCCTGACTGGTTTGGCTCAGTGGATAGAGCATTGGCCTGCAGACTGAAAGGTCCCAGGTTCAATTCCAGTCAAGGGCATGTACCTTGGTTGCGGGCACATCCCCAGTAGAGGGTGTGCAGGAGGCAGCTGATTGATATTTCTCTCTCATCGATGTTTCTAACTCTCTATCCCTCTCCCTTCCTCTCTGTAAAAAAATCAATAAAATATATTTAAAAAAAAAATTTCAGCTGACACCCTGGTTCTTGAGGGAAGATTTGTAATTGGCCTGTTTTAAGAACTCAGTGGGCTGGCAAGAAACCACAAGCCACTACTCAGTGGTAGGCAAGAATTGTGTCATCCCACTGAGGGGGTAGCTTGGCTACAGGATCTTATCTGTGGGAGCAGAGTGGGGAGCAAAACTTGCAGTCAGACCATCACAGTCCTCCCAATTTTACCACATGTCAAGGTAGCACATGCTATTTGCCTTCATTGTAGGCCTTTCCCCACAGTGGTCACCAAAAGAAATTTGTAAAATCAAATGCAATACAGCCTTCTAAAAAGCCATGTTACCTGTGAAACTAAGCACTTAATAAGAAAGCTCCATCGTAAGTGGCCTTTTTAAAAGAAATTTTCTATTTAGGATAAAATAAAGAAGGTTTCTTTTCAAGTAAACCTTTTGTGACAATAATCGGTACATTTAATTTTCTAAGTACTTCTAAAATGCATTCAAGATTAGGGTCAGCTGTCCTGAAAACTTTTATTACTGATTTAATTTACAAGAATTCCTTCAAAAAAGTCTTTGAATGTCAGATCTTGGCAGTTTCAATGAAAAATTTTGTCCTTCAATGTACACTTACTTACTTACCTATTTCATAAATATTAAATGCCCATTCTGAAAAGCATCCTTCCTCATTAATAGATTTAGCTTTACCTCTTTTTTTTTCCAAAAAAAAATGTAAAGCTTTTTCTTTTTTAGTAGAGGGGAATTGTTAATTCTTTAAATTCTGTTATAATATTCAGTGATACCTCTGAATCAATTATATCATACTCATCTCACTAGAAATGTTTTTCATGGATATTACACTATTGGTTCAAAACTTGGCATAAGCATATTATTCATTGCTTCCAATCATGCATAAGTGGAATCTAAAGTTTTCTTACTTATGGGTCACTCATCATGTTTTCTTATTGGTGTTGGTTTATTTATTCCATTGGTCTAATGTGGAGTTCATGTGTCTACATCATCCATATACATAGAGTGCCGATCTATTATTTGGAGGTTTATAGTAAGAAAGAATTTAAAATTTCAGTTCACAAGTCAAATCCCCTGTAGTCAGAGTTCATTTATAATACACTTGTTATTACCTAATGTTTATAAATGTGTTTTTTCACTGTAAAGCAATATAGAAATATTATTCTTCACAATAACACTTCCTTGATTTTTACTGCATCATTCTTCAAGAACATCTTAAAAGTTTCACTTATTAATTTTCTGTATTTATTTCTTATGCTATGTGAGATGAATTCAACTTGCCACTTTATCCATCTCTGATATTTTCAAAATCTTAATTAGTCATTCAAACTTATTCCACATATTTAACAGCTCTTCCTTTGCCTATTAAGTCTGAAGTATTTTTGTGTCCTTTTATGTTAACATTAGGAAGAGTTGATATTTAGAAAAGAATAGAATTTGTGTTTTCAATCTTTGTCAATATTTTCCTTTAAAAATTATAGCCAACTATAACAAAAGAAAGTCATCTAATACACTAAAATTAACGACAACATACAGAACACCATTGTGCCCTTTTATGTCTACATGCAAACTATGCAAATGCATCTGTGATTATTACCAAGCCCCAGAGCACCCCATGTCTTAGTCTTCATTGTTTTCACATTTGTCTAAAATCCTTGATTTAGTCAGATACTTAAATTAATTGTGATACTCATAATTATTTGTGTACACTCAGGAAGAAGCCATTTGATGGTGGGGGAAGCTTTCAAATTTTACTTTTATATTTCTTCTTAACCTCTTTCTTCAATATTCTCAGTCAGTGTGCATGTCCTACCTACCATGTATGGGAGGCAAAATATGGTGCTAATTCTCAAAAATCCATGTACAATAGTATCTGATCAATGCATGATTGAGAATAAAACAAGTCAAAATAAAACAGTAGTAGCTATATCTTAAGAAACCCAACACACCGATCAGAAAGAATATATGCACCCTATGTTCATAGCAGCACAATTTATAATAGCTAAGATCTGGACACAGCCCCAATGCCCATCAGTAGATGCGTGGATGAACAAGCTGTGGCATATTTACACCATAGAATACTGTGTAGCAGAAAAAAAAAGCAGAAAAAAAGAAGGACCCTTTGAAACAGTATGGAAGGACCTGGAGAGTATTATGCTAAGTGAAATAAACCAGTCAGATAAAGACAAATATCACATGTTCTTACTCATATGTGGAATCTAATGAACAAAATCAACTGATGAACAAAATAGATCCCGAGACACACTAGTAGAAGCATGGAGCAGATGGTGGAATCTCAGAGGGGAGGTGGGGGAGGGTGGGTGGCATAATTTTTTAAAATCTTACTTACAGTTGAGCAGGATGATACAGAATATGAAGAACTTATATTATCCTCCATGTAGAGAAAGATTCAAATTTTGTTGAATCTAAACATTAATATTTGAATAACACTTATGAAAAAAACAAATGTAAGATTAGAAGTACAAAATTAACTTCAGGTCCTTTAAGTAGACTGGTAAAGATGAGCCAAGCAGCTTGATTAGCTTCACCATGCATCTACCTTTCTATTTAAAAATACCAACTTATATTATCCTCCATGTAGAGAAAGATTCAAATTTTGTTGAATCTAAACATTAATATTTGAATAACACTTATGAAAAAAACAAATATAAAATTAGAAGTACAAAATTAACTTCAGGTCCTTTAAGTAGACTGGTAAAGATGAGCCAAGCAGCTTGATTAGCTTCACCATGAATCTACCTTTCTATTTAAAAATATCATATACTAGAGGCCCGATGCACAGATTTGTGCACCGGTGGGGTCCACCAGCCTGGCCTGTGCCCTCTCGCAACCCGGGACCCCTCAGGGGATATCGGATAGATGGTTTCAGCCTAATTCCCCCAGGCCTGATCCAGATAGGGGGGAGCCCGATCCTGTGCGTTGAGTGTCTATCCCCTGGTGGTCAATGCACTTCATAGCAATCTGTCAACTGGTGGTTCGGTTGTTCAGTCGCTTAGACATTTCTATCTATAACTAGAGGCCTGTTGCACGAAAATTCGTGCACTTGGGGGGTCCCTCAGCCCGGCCTGCACCTATCACAATCTGGGACCCCTCAGGTAGGGTCCCTAGGCCTGGCCTGAGATCAGGGCCTATCAGGGCTTTCCTTCCCCTCGATGCAGGCAGCCTGCCCCACCTCCGCCACTGCCATTGCTTGCCATCTGTGCAGCGCTGCCCCCCTCCTCTGCCACCGGTGGCCTCCCTCTGCAGGCGACAGACTGGGGTGTTATGGCTTGGCTGGCCTGGGCCTCCCTCTTTCTTTTTTAGCCTTGCAAGTGGATAGGCAGGAAGTGGTTAGGGGCGATCAGGCAGGCAGGCAGAGGGGTTAGGGGCAATCAGGCAGGCAGGGGAGCAGTTAGGGGAGATCAGGAAGGCAGGAAGAGGTGGTTAGGGGTGATCATGCAGGCAGGTGAGTGGTTAGGGGCAATCAGACAGGCAGGTAGGCAAACGGTTAGGAGCCAGCGGTCCCAGACGGCGAGAGGAATGTCCGACTGCCAGTTTAGGCCTGATGAGATCATTGGGCCTAAACCGGCAGTCGGACATCCCCTGAGGGGTCCTGGATTGCAAAAGGGTGCAGGCCAGGCTGAGGGATTCCCCCCCGCCATGCACGAATTTCATGCACCTGGCCTCTAGTATATAGATAAGATCCCATATCATCGACTGAATATATTTAACTGAAAGTTGGATGTTATGATGACCCAAAATCTGTCTTCTTTAGAATGTTTACCCATTGTCTTTTGGGAGCACTCAGAATATTTATTCCTTCTCCTTGATAGACATTTAAATGTTTAAATTCAACTATCTCTAACCAAAATTATTTTTTTCACTCAGTCAAGTAATCTCTAATCCTTTAAATTAATTTTTATATCACATGCATTCACAATCTCTCTGAATTCTTATCTTTCTCGATGTGAAGGATAAAAACTATGTACAACTCAACAAGTGTTACTATTTTCCATTCCAATATTATGGTGATTCAGACCACATGACTCTGCCACAACAATGAATAATAAAGAATATCTCCAACAATGAACAATAAAGAATATCTCCTAGAATAAATTCTAGGTTTATGTTCAAGATAGTTAACCAGAGCAGCCTCATATCTGAGAATTTAGGTAATTATTTATGCTTTAATGTTAAGCTTTTTATTGTTCTCTCTATTAATTAATTCCTGAAGAAAGAAACTTAATGTAGATCAAAACACTTGGCTGAATATTTCTACCTTTGGAAACAGTCTTCAAGCCTTCTGTATAGGTATTTAAAAATCCCCTTAATGCAAACAACTTGTCCCCCAGTTTCTGAGTGTAAGTTTAAAGTGATGTTTTCTCTCTCTTTTCTTTTTGCAATCGGCATAGCTAAAGTATACAGCTTATTAAAATATGATTGTATTAAATTCACAAATTTACCTTAAGTATTTTTGTTGCATTCAGTTTAGCCTGAGGCATGTTTTAGTTATCATAGATGCCCTGTCATGAAGTTTCAATCATCTAAAGAGTGAATAATGCAATTTACCATCACAGCTATCTTTGTGCTTACTAAATAGAATAATAGGACCATTTTATTAGTACTGTCGCTCAGTAGCTACCGGAGTATCTGACAAGATTTTTTTTCCAGCTGGTAATAAAACAAAGAATGATAAAAATACAGGTAAAACCGTTTTTCCATCTCTGATTGGGTCCATAAAAATGCAAACTCCTTGGTTTGCTCCATTGTTAAAGGCTTTGACTCTACCTAGCAAATGGAAAAGAACTAACTTGTTTTGTTTGAGATCTAATTTTATCATCAGTGTCAATCACAAAAAGTAAATTGACTGAGTTATAATTCACTTTCATTAAGATGATATGAGTATATTAAGAAATTAGACATGTGTTCAATCATCCTTCAATAAAGGATCTCAATATTTAAAAGTTGCAATATTTGGAAAGTGATTAAGGGTACAAATGATTCAGCACATTTCAATTACACAAAACTGAATTTAGCAAATGGTGAAGAAAGGCATTAAGCAACTTGAATTTGAGTTTCAATTCTAGCTATGTAATTTTGAAGAAGTCATTTTCTTAGTCTTTGTTTTCTTCACCTATGAAAATAAGAACTACAATACCTTCCTTCCTCCTATACAAGACTTCTGAGAAGGGTAATACCCTATTAAACTTTATGGTAGATATCGGCGTTATTACCACAACATTCTTAGTTGACAGGGAAAAGAACAATTAAACAAATGAAAAATA
The DNA here is from genome assembly GCF_000412655.1 of Myotis brandtii. Lineage (NCBI taxonomy): Eukaryota > Metazoa > Chordata > Mammalia > Chiroptera > Vespertilionidae > Myotis > Myotis brandtii. The sequence continues at coordinate 3,879,410 of NW_005357846.1, read as the reverse complement.
CAAAAGAGAGTCAAGATGACACTGTTATTTCTTTAAAAGATCATGAAAACAAATGTTTTCTAGCTCCTATAGTATGGCTGGACCTGTGGCTTGTTCCTTTCACTATGATATCTCATTTAAACTTCACACAACCTGGCAGAGGACACATTAAATGCACAGGAAAAACAAGGGAACATACTCCGATAGATTAAAGTAATGGATTTAATAATTCCTAGGACTGGGATTTGTACTCCAGCAGCTCTGTGTGGTTTCAAAGTCAAATCTGAGTTTTTCCTGCAATATCAGAAGCCTATTTTGCATTGACTTATTGTGTTGTAATCTAGTTATTTAGGTACAGTATTAGTAGATTTTTCAAGTTCCCATTTGAAATCAAAATGGTTTAAATAGCCCTTCTGAAGGAAATGTCTTAGCAAAAAATGTGTTGTACCTGCTTTTCCCCCCCAATGAATTAATAGGCAGTTTTGGTGTTATGTAAACAGAGCCATTATGGTAAACATGGGCCATATAAAAAATGTGCTGTGGAAAATGATCCTAGATTTTAAACCAATCTATAAATAGCAAGTAGAACAATAAATTATAATCATAATGTTTGCCAACGTAAGTGCATTTTGTTGTTGTTGTTTGTGCTTTAAAATGCAATTATCTGTAAATAAATCTATATAAACAATCTTTGGACACAGTGTAATGAGTTATTTCTGTTTCTGTAAGGTCCATTAGATAATTAATTTCTGCACCATTTATATAGACTTTTAAGTTAAGGTGACGCTAAAATAAGATGCAGGGGGTGATGGATATTTACAGTGAGTCTACTCAGCCCCAAGTAGAGCTCTTGATTTGAATACTTGTGTTGAAAAAATCCCAGAGCTCAATGTTAGCTGATAGGAGGTGCCATGCCACAACAAATATCACCTGTGATCAATTACATTTGTTTTCCTGGAGATGTTTACAGTAAAGGGGGGAAAGAAAATCAACATGTTTAAAAATAGAAGACAGGACAAATTCTAAAGACAGATTAGGTGTATAAACAGCGCCTGGCAGAAGGTAGGCCTTCAAAGATACTTGTCACATGAATGAATGATAGAGTGGGGATGCCATTAACTCTGAACTCAAATTTACACACTGTTAAGCCTTGTTAGTTCTCAATGCCTGACCCTAGAACACAAATTATTGTACTGAAGGAAGCAAGGAATCTGAATAGATCTTTCTATACAATCATGGATTTTATGCTCTCTTTCCTACTTTGGGAAAAATAGGCAGGAGTGAGGGGGGTGGGTCCTCTGAGAATCATCAAAGATCTTTCAACCTCTGCCTGTGGCACACAGACAGCGTTCTCCACGGAGCACTTGATGCACAACGTGTGTGAACTGTGAACGCCTGGGTTGCCCTGCTGGGAGCAGGGTGCTCTGTCTGTTAAGGATGTACATTGCTGTCTGCAGGTTTTGTCAGCAGGAGCCTTCAAAAAGCAAAAGAAAATTCAACAGAGGAAACTCACAGGGGGCAGAATCCACACGTCAGTAGAGTGGAGGTGGCAGAGTGTTTCCGCATCCATCAGGGAGCACTCTCAGAAGAAATGAAAATGCTACTTTGGATTGTAAGGAGCGGCATGGGGTGAACTCCACAAAGAGAGAAAATAACACAAATTGTCTACCTGTGCTAAACTAGTCAAGTTCCCGGAGTAGTGGTTTGCGAACATCCTCATTTCTTCCTTCTGGTCAATTGAATGCCTTTCAGGTGGGGGTGATTCAGTGCTGGGGTTGTATTTATAGTAATCAAGTGTTTGAGGATAAAACATTTGAAAATGTATGATATCGAAGCAGTTATGGCCAGTGAGCGCTCACTTGGGCAAAAGAGTGGAAAAGAAACTACCTCTATAGAGAGAGGAAGCATATTTTACTCTTCTAGACCTTTAAAACAGATGGCAAGCCATTTTAAGCAAATAAAAGAACTTTTTTTTTTCAGAGCCTTATACAATGTGGCATTTTGAAAGGTTGACATTCACCCCAAAGAGTTTATAATAGACGATACAAAAATGCAACCCCTCGCCCTACTTTTTACATCCTGGTATCTGGCAGTGCTTTTCAAATCAGCAAGGAATTTGATATTGCTACATAATTATTGTGCTTAAAAGACAAGAATAGGAGCCAAGAAGTCAAAGGTGGAGTTTCTGTCTTATCTAATGAGTAGAAACTTGATGTTTTTGTGAGCCTGTGTGGCTTCGGATTAAGCCATCACAAATACAGACATACTACTGTTCCTTTCTACTTTTTAAAAAGCAAGGGCTTCATTATTCATGCATTCATTTAGTGCATACTATTGTGGATTTTGGTATTCTGTGTTTTGCATGCCTCTAATACAAAATCAAGTAAGAATGTCATTAAAATTTAAAAAAAGTATTATGAAACCTATCAACCACCTGACATTTAATTTAAATCAGACCTGCCATTCATTTTTAATAACATTTATAAATCTCTGAGGTGGAAGAAATCAATACACATTTTTAGAAAAACAAAATCAGCAGGAAGTAGAAGACCCTCAGCAATACTTTGATTTTTCTCCTGGAAAAGCAGAAAACGATGTTGTTTTGTTGTCTGTTATCTAAATGCTGCTGAATTCCTTTAGTCATACAGCAGTGTGTTGTTAGAGAAACATTTTTTTTTCACTAAAAAGCTAAAGCTTTCAAAGTGGTTGTTTACTCTGATCCTCTCACATCCTTTCCTCCTGCTCTATCTTTTTCTTTGTGCCTTCCATTACCTAAAAAGACAAATAAAAGTATATAAAAAAGATGCTACTTCTTTTGTTTTTCCAAGACTAACAGGAATCAAGGAGCTGGAACACCAGCGAGTGAAGGGGGAGCATCTGCAGAAGGGAGAGGAGTGAGCCGACTATCAACACAGGGGCAAAGACTGTGAGGGAGGGCAATGCGTGATGGATGAAGTGGTTGTGAAATATATTCTAAGGCCTCAGGGGGACATGCATTGGCACTTTCGAGAACAGAATTTTTACCTTAAAATGATGATGAGGCTGGTATCAGTGACTAAGGAAAGCAGATTTCTGCCCAGCTGGCATGGCTCAGTGGTTGAGCATCGACCTATGAACCAGGGGATCATGGTTTGATTCCCGGTCAGGGCACAAGCCTGGGTTCTGGGCTTGATCCCCAGTGTGGGGCATGCAAGAAGCAGCAGATCAATGACTCTCTCTCACCGTTGATGTTTCTATCTCTCCCTCTCCCTTCCTCTCTGAAATCAATAAGAAGATATTTAAAAAAAGAAAGACAAAACAAGAAAAAGCAGATTTCTGAAGAAAAAAAAAGGGGGGGGGGGTTTACCCACTAGAGTGGAGACAAAGTTGATAGCAGATTGTTAATATATCAATTATCAAATGATAAATGTTCTGGAACTTCAGGAAGTTAATGAAACAGAGTTCAGATAGCCATCAAAATATAGCATCTTTATATTACCTAGCAGACTCTTTTGAAGTGGATCCCAACTCAAATTCTTATCTGTATACTCCACCGCTCTTGCTCTTCCCATCTGCCCAATTCTCTAGCCCCAGGCTTCTCACTTCAGCACCACTGTTGTCTTGGGCAAGACAATTCTTTGTTGTGGGCAACTGTCCTGTGCATGGGAGTTTAACAGCATGCCTGCCTTCTACACACTAAATCCAAGTAGCACTTTCCTGTCATTAAAAATAAAAATAAAGTTTCCAGATATTGCCATATGTATCTTGGTGGGGGGGGGGGGGCGGGAATCAAATTGCTATCCAATGAAAACCATTGCTCTAATCTCAGTAAACTACTGAATTATTTTTTAATTAATGAATTAGTACAATAAAATATATGGGTACACAAATATCCTTCCTAAATTACTCATTTTCTTTAGAAGACTGTCTTAAACCTCAGCAATTAATAAATTTAAAAGTAGTGGGTTGCTTTTTTTCAACAGGAAAAAATCAAATAATATTTTATAGATGCATTTAGAAATTTATTAAAATTCTTATATTCTTCAAAGAGCTCCTCTGCAGATAATTTCACTGAAAAGCACAAAGCCCTCAGGACATGCTCATATCTGTTTAAGTTTAAACTTGAAAATCTCAGCAGCTCTCCACACAGTCATTGATGGTTGGGACTATCAAACTGTATCTGTCCCTTAAGTACCTTTGTTTGCCAATAACAAGATGTATGAAAATCAATGGAATCATGTTATGACTGTGGAGTACATTCAGAAATTCCTTGCAGATATGGAAACATATCAGAATTTAACTTTTTCTGCAGCCATTTGAGAATAAGGCTGTTCTTTTTAGTGTACTGAAATTGAGCAAACTGAAGCAAGCATGTAAACAGAGTGTCAAATTCATGTACATTATCAGTTGTCATTCTCGTGCTAAAGGGGAGGGTCCAGTAATTCAGCTTTTGCTAATCAAACAGTATCCTAATGTTTAATCTTTTAATTAAGCTGTATGTACAAATAAAATATTTCAAAATAAGTGAACAACAAACATTATGTTCTTTAAGGTACCCCTTACTTCAGGAACAAATAACCCTTCCTCTCCTAAGTCAGTAGGTTGATGCTAGGTGTCTTTTTTAGTGCGAGTACTAGTCCAAACACTTGTTTCTGCTTGGATGGCCTTCCATGTAGTCATTGAGTGAGCCAGGCACTTTTCATATGGTGACTCTCCCTTTTGCTCCTTCATCAAAGTCCTCTATGTTCAGTTAATGGGTAGAAAAAGGGAGCAAGTATCTCTGGAGGTAAGTCTCTAAAGGCCAGGATTCACAATGCCCATATTCCACAGGCCAGAACTCAATCATGTAGCCACTCCAAACTGTAAGAAGAACTGGAACATATAGCGCACTTCTGAGACTATGAGAAAAAGGAGTTTGTAAACATACAACTTTCTCAGCCAAAGCATTATGAACAACAGGTTTACAAAATACTTGGAGATATGTATCCTATATACCTATCTGCTTTTCTAGATATAGAAGCAACATAATTTAAAACGTCTCTGCAAGTTTATTTCTTATTTCGATCTCCAATCTTTCCCACTCAAGGATTGAGAATATTAGTCTAGTCATGTTGTTTCTGTATTTCTTTCTTGTTTTTGTGTGTCTTGTCCTGTGCTGGTCTTCACTCCCCTTTTCTTGTGTCTTACAATGTCTTCTCTTCTCTGAACTTATTAGTGGCACTTCCCATAACAACTGTATTAGTCAAGTAACCACCCCACCTCTCACATGCTAGATTGAAAGGGGAATTTATTGAATCTCAGTACCCAAAAAGGATGAGACACCAAAACCTTGGGAAATGTAGAAATACAGCTGGGCCTCCAGAACAAATGGAGCTCATGACTCTACATCCACCAGGTTTCTGTCTCTAATGCCTTTGCTTTTCTCTGGGTGTAAGATTCATTCTGTCTCTACAGATCAGGTGCCCAAACATTGTTTCTACATCTTAGAAAAACCATCACCTGAGAGTAATTCTCATTCCGCTTCAATTAAAAAAAAATGCCACTTTTTAGTCCTGGGAGAACCTGTATTTCCTGTTTATAAAATGGGAGTAAAATAATATAGAATTTAGCCATCTAAAAATACCAAATAATGGCAAGAATGTGAATATAGTACCATAAAGTAGCATGTGTGCATCACTCCCCACACTTCCTCCAAAAAGGAGGGAATGCATTTTTTCTCTCTACTGTTTTCAAGTAAACCTTCAGTGTATGCTATATTAGTCAAGACGATGCAATGAAACTTCACTGGGGAGAAGAGGAATGTGCATCCAGGAAGAATGAATATCAGAGTAAGTAACATCATTTTATCATGTCTTCCCTTTATATAGATGTCATCTGAGAATTCTTCAGATTGAATAATGATAGTCTAATAACGATTTCAATCACATACTACACTCTTAGAGAATGTCAGGCACTATTGCTTTCTCTAATTTAACTCTCATGAAAATCTTATAGTATGGGTATGGATATTATCCTTGCCTCCCAGTTGAGTTTAACCATGATAATTTTCCCCAAAACTGGATGCTGATAGTTTTGAAATCTGAGTTTAAACCCAGATCTGCCTCATTCCTTAATTGAAGCTATTGACTGCAGGCTGTCCTGCTCCCTGCTCTCTACCTTCTCAACTTCAATTTGACACATGTGTTCCAACTGTCAGATAGAAATTTTAGGAAAACAATCCTTTTAGCTATTACTCATTTTTTTTTTCTTCTAGAGCTGCAATGTCCAATATAGTAGCCACAGCCATATGTTGCTACTTAAGTCAAAATTAATTAGTTAAAATTAATTTTTATTTACACTAGCTACATTTTAAGAACTTAATAGCTGCATTTAGCTTGCAACTACATATTAGAGAATATATATATAACTACAGGCCTGGTGCACAAAATTTGTGCACTGGGGGGTGTCCCTCAGCCCAGCCTGTGCCCTCTCCAATCTGGGACCCCTCAGGGATGTCCAACTGCCGGTTTAGGCCTAACCGGCAGTCAGACATCCCTCCCACAATCTGGGACTGCTGGCTCCCAACCGCTCACCTGCCTGCCAGCCTGATAACCCCCTAACCACTCCCCTGCCAGCCTGATCGATGCCTAACTGCTCCCCTGCTGGCCTGATTGCCTCCAACTGCCCTCCCCTGCTGGCTGGTTGCCCCATCTGCCCTCTCCTGCAGGCCTGGTTGCCCCCAACTGCCTCCCCTGCTAGCCTGGTCACCCCTAACTGCCCTCCCAGGATGGCCGGATCACCCACAACTGCCCTCCCCTTCTGGCCATCTTGTGACCACATGGGGGTGGCCATCTTGTGAGCACATAGGGGTGGCCATCTTGTGTAAGGGTGTGATGGTCAATTTGCATATTGCCTCTTTATTATATAAGAAGAATGTTGCCTTCATTGCAGAAGATTCTATTGCATAGCATTATTCTTGACTTTACCCTAAAAATTAGATCTGATTTCTATAGTGCTGCACTAAAGAGCAATTTGAGTTATGGATACTCTGACCATTATTTATATTTTTTAAACCAGTATAATGTGATTTAATTTTACTTTGTTCCTTTTCATGTTCTTTAGTTGCCACTGATGAAAATTAATTTTCTGACTCCTGAGAAAAACTCAGCTATGCTCATTAATCCATATTTGTGTCTCTAGCATTTATTCTATTAATGGAAGCACCTTAATCTTAAAAACAACAACTACTACTTTATCAAATCAATTAATTATTTAATTCTGATTGACCCATATGGTCCAATGCCAATAAATCACCAGAAATGCATTAGTGCAAATAAAATTATTGGCTGCATCTATACAGCCTTGGTGTTCTTGAGTCATTCATTCATTATTTGTTTTATCAATTGCACCTAGTATCAGGTAGTGTGGCAGACACAGGGAATATATAAAAACACTAGGAGCCCTGTGCAAAAATTTGTGCACCTTGACAAGAACTGTGGGCCGCTAGGCTGTGGTAGGCATAAGGGTGGGTCTTGGCCCATCCTCTGCACCCCTACCTGGCCCCTCCTGCTGCGGTCCCTGGTCCCCTGTCTGCCAGCAGCCCCGCTCCTGCCACCGCTGCTCCCACACACTGACAGCACCAGCCCCACCCACACCCGCTGACGGTGCGGAGCGATTGGAGCTGGCTGGCGCCAGCAGCAGGTGTGAGTGGGGCCGGCACTGTCAGCAGGTGCAAGTGGTGGCTGCCGGCCCTGATCGCCCCTCAGGAGCAGGGGGAGGGGGAGAAGCCCTCAGGGGCGATCAGGGCTGGCAACCACCACTTGCAACTGCTGATGGTGCCGAGTGATCAAAACCAGCACCGGGCATTGGCAGGGGGTGCAAGCAGTGGCTTTGGTGCCAGCTGTGGGTGGGAGCAGGGCCGGCACTGGCAACGGGTGCTAGCGGTGCTCTTGCCGGCAACAGGTGCGAGCGCTGGGTGGGACTAAAGCGAGTGGGAGCAAAGAATTTTCAGTAACGACCAGAGGCTCGCCCCAGTGACAGCGACCAGCACCCCACCTTGGTCTGGCGCCCCCGCTCACCTACTCCACCATCCCTCTGCGGCCAATGCCCTCCATATTCCACACACGCTCCCTGGTGTTCAGCGCACGTCATAGTGACCGGTTGTTCGGTTGTTTGGTTATTCTGGTTGTTCTGCCGTTTGTTTGGTCTATTTGCATATTAGCGTTTTATTATATAGGATAGTAAGGTAATCCTGAATCCTATGGGTGCTGTAAGAATGTGCCGTCCATGAGGGTAGAATTTTCATTGACTTTGTACCCTGCCTAATCCCTAACAATATTTCACACACAGTAAAAAACTCTAAGATATATTTTGAATACATGAAAAAAAAGAAAGTATTTGCTCCATTTATATTTTTGTCATGTTTTGGCCATGACACAAATGTATATGGAGAAAAATAAGGTGAAAGAAGCTGGCTAAAATCCTAATCCCATTCAGTTCGCCCACTCCCCATAGACATGGTTTTAATGTAATTTAATTTAAACCAAATTTTTTTCTCACATAGAAACTCCAATGTGTTACTTACATACTGCTTTTTCTAATAGGTTTAAAATTTAAGCTAAATTATAAACTGAAACAGCAGGCCTAAAATTAGATATGAATTCCTTTGTGGCCCTGGTCATCACACTTCACATACCTGATTTCATACAAGCATTATTGGAATTATGCTGAGGTGAACCCAGATGTTCAAGGAACTTTCACTTTTCTAGGCAAAATTAAAATAGAAACCCCTCATTCTGGCAGCTTAATGCTAAGAGTTGGCATGAAGCCTCTTAGAGACTAATGAGAAAGACAAGAGTGATAATACTACTTTGAGAGTCTATTTCATTATTCATCTCTTGCTCTCTGTGGAGGCTTTGCAAACATTAACTAATGCTCAAAAACATCCCTTGGAGGTAGTTTATCACTGATGTCTTTATCTTGTAATGTGGAAACCGAGGCACAGGAAAGATGAAATTATTCAGCCAAGTTCTTTTAAAAAGATATTAACTGCAAAATTTAGGGACCACATTTTTATAAATTCTAAACTCTTGGCACATCCTTATTATAGTAATAGAACTGAATGGAACCAATAGTACAGTAGCCATAATGTTTTCAGGTGAAAACATCACTAGGTTATATTAAAGATCTTTCCAATCTAATGACATCCAGATTTCCTCCAGGGGAGAAAAAGAGATTTGTTTCATAATTACTCTTCCTTTAGTTAAAGTACAACAATTGGACATAGAAATCCCATCCTCTTGTATTAGTTCCTAAGGAATCATTGGCATTGTAAAAAAGGTGCCTCCAAATTATTTGTAAAACCACTTTGTATTCTCTAATTCACTGTGTCACACCTCACCATGTTGTCAAATAGCATTAAAACATAATTTTAATAATATAATATTCCAAAATATTTCTATGCTATAGTTTTGATAGATTTACCTTTTTGGGATGCTTAAGTTTGATTCTATTTAATAATTTAAATATTCCTGCAATGAGCACGCTTGCATATAAATCTGTGTCCTAATCTCCAGTTATTTATGTAGTGAATTCCTAGAATATAATTCAAATGGCATAATCAAAGAGTAGGGGAATTTTGAACACTCTTGCTACACTGCTAATTTTCTCTCCCAAAAGTTAGAATCAATTTACCCTGCCACTAATATAATAGCATGGAAGGGCCTACTTTAAGGCACTTTCCCCAAACCAGAGTCTAAATATTTCACATTTTTAAAGATAAAAATGTATATAGTACTGATTAATGTATGATTAATTGTGAATATTTTAACTTATGTTTAATACCTCCTTTTATTTCACCTGTAGAGAACCACACTATTAGGTGTAAATCAAACAATGAAATAATTATATAATTTTGACCCAAAAAAATGAATTATTCTGGAACCACTGTGTTAACTAATAATATATGGATAATAATAACAATGAACTTACAATGTTTTAAGTTTTTTAAATTTATTGATTGATTTTATTATTTTAAAAAATTATCTTTATTGTTAGTATTATAGATGTCCCCCTGCCCCCTTCCCACTGACCCCCTTCACCCTGTTCCCACCCCCTCCCAAAGCCTTCACTACACTATTGTCTATGCATAGGTTATGCATATAAGTTCTTTGGTTAATCTCTTAAATTTTGATTTGCAAAATATGCATGCTATTTATACACATCAGCAGGTGTCTTCAAGTATGAAGGCGACTTTACTGGATCTTTTGGGTATGTATCATGGTAGTAGAAGAAACATTCACTTAATGTGCACTCCTGTGACTAAGTGGATATATTCAATGGGATATAAGATGAGTCATATGGCAGCTGCTGTAATATTTCTTTATTCCATTAAATATTTTTATTTATTTCAAAGAGGAAATGAGAGGGAGAGAGAGATAGAAACATCAGTGATGAGAGAGAACCATTGATTGGCTGCCTTATGCACGCCTCCCATTGGGGATTGAGTCTGCAACCTGGGCATGTGCCCTGACCATAAATCCAACCATGACCTCCTGATTCATAGTTCAATGCTCAACCACTGATCCACACCGGCCAGGTGTAATATTTATTAAGTGATGTAACATTAAGTGAAGTAAAAATTCTGCTGATATATATTCATTCTGTCTTTTGTTCTTTATTTTTTCCTCTTCCTGTCTGGAAAGGAAAGGTGTTTGTTGGAGCTGGATAGACCATTTTAGACTATATTGTGGAAGCCACATGGTGAGGATAGGCAAAGAATTAGACAGAGGATCTGCATCTGACACTATGGCAATCCATACAAGTCCTGGACCAATGACCTATAGGTAATCATCAGATTTAAGATACTCAAATTTTGAGTTATCAGTAATGCTAATGCTAATCCCAATTTTTCAGTCACCTGATGAATATAATTATTATACGTATTTTAAATTCATCACACATATTAGTTCTTTACTATAAAACACACTATTTAAATTGGATTTCACAACCATTTGTTTATGGGTATGTAACTATTTGTTAATGGTTTGCATCAGCAACTGAGAAACTGCATAACAACATTCTGTCCTCAAAAAATTCTCCCCAAGACCCTCTATCAGTTCCTCCTCACATTGTTCCAACAGATATGGAATTATCTGTGACCATAATCCATTGGAAGATACTGAATGGAAGAATTTGGTTCAGTATTTACTACATATTCTATAGTCTTCAGAGAGCTTTGCAATCATTGTTTTCTTAATGTACACAAAACCACATAAGTTAGGTAACTATTATTATCCCACAACTGAATAAAATGTGAGGTTCAGTGACTTGCCTGAGGCTACACAGTAAGTAGAAATAAGTAACAAAGTAGACATTAGGGTTTTAAGTTTTCTGACCCTCTGTGTTTTATAGTTTGATACTTTTATTAAAAAACAACTACCTTCAGCTCTAAAAAAGTTTAATTTTTATGGAGGTTGAAATTATTCCTGAAGATGAAAATTTTTATATATTTTAGGCTTTTGAATGATCAATGTGGCCCTTCCTCTGTTTTATGGAACCCATTTGATTCATATGCCAAAGCTTCCAGTATTAGCTGACCTACATAATCCAAAATGAATTACTTATTCATTCAACAACAGTATTATAGATAATAATGCTATAAAATAGCTGGCACTAAGACTAAAAAGGGTCAATAAGTCAAGGTCCCACCTTCAATAATTTCTGTCATTAATTCACATTTTATGTTAAGATGCATATGTATTAATAAAATGTATATACTAGTATTTCATGTACACGTTTAATATGTCACAAAAATAATGAATTTATACAACCACAAAATATTCAGATAATCTTTAAACTTTATCCAACTCAATCAATATGGGATGTTTATTCTTTATGTATAAAGGGGCTTTCAGGTTGAGAGAACACTTTCAAATGGCAAAGACATTGGATTCATCCATAGTCACATCAGTTATACTGAAAAAAATATGTTAAAACATTCCTTCCCCAAATATAGACTTGTTATAAAGAAACAACAGGCCAAAAAATGGAGTCATGTGTGCTAAGCCCCAAACCAGCAAACCAAGACTTAATACCTAACCTAATTGCAGTCTTAACCTCTCACAGGTCAACCTACAATTAATCTGGTCAGCACCAGCAAGATAACCCACCTGACAGGCACCTTTCCTTTCCTTTCTGAGGGTAACCTTGCCTGAAACAATGCATTCTTCACTAATAATTTCCTTTTTCTGCCCTCTTTCCATGTTTATAAACCTTTGTTTTCCAACAGCTTGGCAGAGCTCCTTTCTACTTGCTAGATCAAATGCTGCCTGATTCATGAGCCCTTTGATAAAGTCAATAACACCTTTAAATTTGACCCAGTTCAATTTTTCTTATTTAACGGACCCGTTTTAGGTATGACACATAAAGGGTTAAATGTTTGAGTTAAGCAAGAGATTCCTTGAACAAAGCAAACATCTTTAATTCAAAGAGTGTTTTATATGACTATATATAAACACTAAACTTGTATTTCTTGAAATTTAATATTTTCTTTGTGTGGGAAGAATTAATTCACTTTGGCTTTGAGCTATAAAGCAGTGAATGTCACAGGAGGGAATGCTTGAATTCCCATAACCCCAAAGAGGAGTTATTGTAGTAGATATTGGATAAGATACATTTCTAAAGGACCAATACCATTTAACAAGAGAAAGTGGTAGAACCTAATGAATTTTGAGGCCCCTTATGCAATTAATGGTTTGAAGTGTTGTCTTCTGTTGTTTTTTATTACTGGTCATATTAACTTTGTTAAAATTATTTACTTGCTTTGCATTTAAATAGATATTTTAAACTCTAGCTTTCACACTTCAATACAGCCATGATCTTGCTATTTTAGAAAATCATTTGAGAATAATAGCAGTAATTTATTTTATGGAATAAAAACCTCAGAAATATCAGGAATCATCTAATAGAGTGGGAGTAAGGTTACGTTCCAAAGTCTTTGTGATGGAAGCCAAGAAACTCGAAGAAAGAATATGTTTTAGTTCTCTTTTTTAGCTCACAAATACATTCCTTATCTTTTATAATAAGTACAATAAATTTTCTATTTTTAACTGATGAATATATCTAACATATTATATATATATTTTTTTTTCCCAGACATTTAAAATGTGCCTTTCTTACATTAAAGTACTTATAATTTTACCACTTAGATGTCAGTAAGTACTACAGTCTTATTCTGGTATTACTGATAAGAAGATGGAGGCAGACAGGGTTCGGATGACATATCTATCACAGCAGAGGGAACTAATGACAGCTCTGGGATCAGAACTCAGAAGCTCCTGGCTCCTCAATGTACAGTTTGCATATTTGTTTAAAATAAAATATCACCATCTGACTATAGATCTCAACAGTGCTTCTCATCATAACATCTGAATTCTCTCTTTAAATAAAAACAAAAAGACCAGTAACCCGAAAACATTTCAATTTATTATTTTTCAGAAAGTTCTCAAAAATGAGAGCTAGTATGGAGTACTTGTATGGAAAAGTTTCCAGGCAGTAAGTGCCTCAAAGAGCTAACTCAAATGTTACATAACGTATTCCTTTTGAGTTACAAGGGACTTTGAGACTTGGCTTGGACTTGGGAAAAACTCTCTAACATCCCATCTGGTTATAGACTTTTTATGTGGAGTTTTTCTTTATGTTTGTTTCCTTGGAGATGTGTGTACTGTAAAAAAAAGAATGAAAGAAATAATAAATCAGGGCTTTTACACTTAAATTGAAGGGTAATAAATCGTGCATTTTAGGGGGAAAGAAAACCTGGATGCCTAGAATGAGTTAATTGAATTATGTAAAGATAGCCATTTATTCTCTTCTATTCTGAACATAGTCAGTTCTGTTCATTCTAATTAAATATACTGATGATTCATAAGACAGTAAAATGTCTAGGTTAGTATCTAAAACATTCCAATGTTCTCAAATTTCATTTCTTGAGACGAAGTTTGCCAGTAACTGAACTGAATAAGATATAAATAATTCTCCCCAATCAGAGAAAATTGCATAAGAGATAACAGGCATAATTTCAGCACAATAATTTGGAGGAATTTATCCCCAATTCCACACTCAAAAAGATTTTCTATTGAGTGTTATTTTCTTCTGTTAAATTACAGCCTGCTGTAGAAAGACAGACTTTTCTTTCTGTATGTATAGTGTGTCTTTAAAATTGGGAAAATTTAAATCAAGTCATGTGCAGAAGAATAGAGGCTGGAAATGGGGGCAGGACAAGATCGGTGGGTGAAGCATGGGGCAGGCAGCGAAAGGAAGTAACCACATGGCAATAATACTCTTTAGTTTTGATTTATGCCCTCACTCACAATTTTGGTTTTTAAAGAAAAAAAAAAGTGAGAGTGGAAAAGAATATAAAGAAGAAAAAAATGGAGTTTGGTAAAATTGACCTGGAAGGAAATGCTACAGTTTGATTTGCAAATTCTCAAGAGTAGTAGTTGTTCCCATATCAACTCTCCGCAGTCCCTGTGGGCTACACTAGTTACTTACTCAAAGGGCAATAGGATCCTTAACCAGTATTTGCTAGAGAACAGAATTCAGCATGTGCTTCACAATCAAAGATTTTAGTTTGCAAGGTAAATTGTTTTAGCTCACCCTATATGAGTCTCTAGAATATAGTTATAGTAAAACTGTGTGTGTGTGTGTGTGTGTGTGTGTGTGTGTGTGTGTGTGAAGGGGGGGGGGATAATATATTGTTCCCTAAATTGCTGATTTACTCCAAAGAAGGTAGGAAAGTATCCAGTATGTAGGCATGTGGATTGTGTATTTTAGATTTCTTTTTATATTAGTATTAAAATATTCATTTCTGCAATATTCAGAATGTTGCTCAATTCAACTTCCTGTCTGTCTGGGGGATAGTGTGGGAGGGGGTGTGGCCAGTGTCCCACCTTGCCTTAATGGTAGCTTTCTCTAGAGTGTTGTTTTTTTGGCAATCAATGCAGAAGGAAAATACAAAAGAAATATTACTCATCAGCTATCTTTTCTGTGTACAGAGCTAGGCTTATTATGTAAGATATTCATAATGTTATTTAAGAAATTCAGAATAAAAACTAGATTCTAATTAAAATGTATATTTGAGTATGTGCCTCGTATGAAGAGTAAGGTAAAATAGTACTATAATTTTATCATATAATATTAATTATAAGCCAATTATTATTTATTTGTGACCCCCAAAGTAAGCAACATACATATTTTATTCAATTCTTTTTTATATTGCCAATTTTACTCATCTTTTTTTCCATTTTTTATATCAGGCCGTTAAATGCATGTTCTGTCTTCTAGCAAGGTGAGTAAAAATTAAATATTCATTTAAATAATCTGCATGCTTATGCTCAACAATTCACATCTAAAATATTATTAATGTGTTAAATTATTCAACATAAATCACAAGACTAAAACTTTCAGCTTGTAAAAGTCACCAAGGTAAGTCATGGCAATCCGTGTCATTTAGTTTTCTACTGTATAAATTGAACTTTTAAATGGCATGTAGAGATCATTTACATGAAAATAGAATTACAAGAGTCATTATTTTATTATGCAAATATGAAACAACAAACTTATTAATTTATCACAATAAAAAACAATATTATAATAATTCAATTAAGTTTTTAAGTTTCATTTTTCCCTTAATAAGGCTTCTTCATTTTCTTGAAATTTAAATACCCATATGTTAAACATATTTTTCTGTTGTAAATATAGCTTGTGCACCCACGTGCTTATTTACAAAGAGTGATACAAATGTGTTAGAAATCATATGAATACAAGAAGCCACATGAGGGATCTGATAATGGATATTCCATTTAAAATAATTCAAGTAGCATGATGATAGTATTAATCTAGACTTTCTAAATAATGAATTTTCACTTATTTAATTATAAGCCCTGGAGATATTCATCAAAAGCATGATTCTGATTATGACAACATTTACAAAGAATTAAAAGATTCATTGAATAATAAATATGTACCCTAAGACGCATTTGTGAATCTATTCACTTGTAGCCAAAGCCTGCGACCCTACAAACAGGCATGATGTTCTCTGTAATGTCTAACGCAAACTATGGCACTGGAATAAATGATCACATTTGAAAATGTACATGCATTTCTCTCAAGGAAAGATCAAATAGAACTCTTGTTTGATTCATGTTATGAATATACTTTTCAGTTCAAATACCCTTTCAAGATGTTTTCCTGGTGAAATTCATATATTACATAAACATAAACATAGAGGGAGTGAGTGTGAAAAACCATGTAGATGAAGTTTTACACTTTGCCAGCGCATTAATGAGAGTCAGAGAACACACTGGGACACATAAGCCTGTGTGAAGTGAAACCCATTCTAATGAAAACCTCGCTCACACACCTCATTTGTAGAATTATACTGAGCAGCTTCAATTCCTCATCTGTCACTTAGAGTTCCAGCTTATTGAAATGCATCCTGGACCTCGCGGTTTTGCTACTGCTGAGTTTTTCTTCTAAAGGCCGTTGATTCATTCTGACAAGAAAGTAAAGCCCTACAAACAGTGAGCTACATGAAGGACTGGTTGTCAGGGCCGTTAAATGTCTTCAATCTGAACGGATTTGTGAAATGATAGATTATTCTAAAGGAGAATTCCTTCAGGCACAGAACATTTTCTCAAAGTTTTAAAATTTATCTCCTTATTTAGGTGACCGATAGCCCCAATATGACATGAATTTTGTTGATTAATTGGTCTGGACAAAACAGTAGTAGAGCATATGTATTTTTTTAAGTGTAAACTAACCAGAACAAACTACTCAGTCAGTATAAAATACAATAAGCCATAAAGTGTGCTCTGGCTGAGAAAAAGGACAACAAAACTTTTGTAGATCAAAATGTGAAAAATAAAATTACTTATTTATAGCTTGTCAAGTGTATTCCCACAACTCATTTTGTTTCTGTTTTCCACAACTTCAGGAACCCTTTGAAACACTACCATTAAACCTACAACTTTCTTGCATCTCAGTTGTGCCCAAAACTTAAAACATATTTTTTTAAAGTATCAAAAATTTCCATAGAAATTCCAAAAATATTAAAATTAGGTATGGCTTATCAGTTGAATCTTTTTGATGTAAAGACATTGTAATTCATGACTTTTATAGACTTCTGCTATAAGTTCATATTTCCTATTAAAAAGGACCAACATTCTCATTGCCAAATATAGTATTTTAGTCTCTAGTGAAAGAGTATGCAAATATAAATTAACATTAATAATATGTTTTTATTATCCTTGTTGTACTTATTTATCTATGACTTGGTCAAAAGTATAGTTTTCACATAATTTATTGCTATAATTTTGTCAACTACCAAGTAGACTTTATGATTGTTTCCACTTCATTATTTTTTTACATTAAATACTGAATGCAGACCATTCTATCCATTTAGACTCTATAGAAGTCCTTGCCCATGTTTGTGCCTTAGTTCATTTCCTTTCTATAATACCTTCAAAATAATAATTCTAGATTATTTAACATTAGCACATCTGAGCCATGGACAAGTCTGCCATTCTCTCTGCAAAGAAAATGAATAGGCAGCTTTCCTTTGTTGTATACTTATGCAGGGATGCAGTTGAAAATTGGTAGAAAACATTTCAAATACTCCAGAATCTTTTTATTTTTCTCATATTCTTTCTTGGAAAAGTTTTTCTTGTCAACTATATGAGGCACTCTGAAAACCACCACATTTTTTAAACACGTCAATATGCATGGGTATATGCTAGTTTCCTTGAGACCTGTTAGTGCAATTTAATACTATTTAGTGTAAATTAATATATTATTTTATTTTGGTACATTTGAATGCCAAATACAAAAAGACAAAACAAACAAATTACAAAAACAACCTGTGCCTCGGTTTCAAATCATTTAACTAGTGTATATAATTCTAGAAGTTCAAAAATTTCCTATGTGAAAAACTGGACTTAAGGAATCTACACTAATAAAAGACAAACATGCAAATTGACTGTACCTTCACTATGCCTTAAGCCACGCCCACCAGCCAATCAGAGCGACTATATGCAAATTAACCCAACCAAGATGGCGGCCGGCAGCCACAGAGCTAGAGCAAGCAGGAGGCTTGGTTGCCTCAATGATGGAGGAAGCCAACTTCCCGCTTGCTGCGGCGGGCTCTGAGCTCCACTCAAAGCAACAAAGTTTCAATTATAGAAGGTAAATAAACCCCAGATACCTGCTTTCAGC
>NW_005357846.1:3855624-3860891 GCF_000412655.1 Myotis brandtii | reverse complement strand
AACAGCCATCAGCCCCTCACCCAGGCTGGCCAGGCACCCTAGCAGGACCCCCACCCTGATCCAGGAAACCCTTCAGGGCAAACCAGCCGGCCCCCACCCGTGCACCAGGCCTCTAACCTATATAATAAAAGAGTAATATGGAAACTGACCCTAACAGCAGAACGACTGGGAATGACTGGTCACTATGACACATACTGACCACCAGGGGGCAGACGCTCAATGCAGGAGCTTCCCCCTGGTGGTCAGTGCTCTCCCACAGCGGGAGCTCTGCTCAGCCACAAGTCAGGCTGATGGCAGCCAGTAGAGCGGTGGTGGTGGGAGCCTCTTCCACCTCCTCAGCAGCGCTAAGGATGTCTGACTACAGCTTAGGCCTGCTCCCCACTGGCAAGTGGACATCCTCCAAGGGCTCCGGTCTGCCAGAGGGATGTCTGATTGCCAGCTTAGGCCCAATCCCCCGGGGAGCAGGTCTAAGCCAGCAGTTGGTCATCCCCCAAGGGGTCCCAGACTGCGAGAGGGCACAGGCCGGGCTGAGGGACCCCCCGCCCCCAGTGCACAAATTTTTGTGCACGGGGCCTCTAGTTCATAAAATAAAATACTAAGTAGAGGATTCCCGGCTTTACAAATCTGTCATAGCCTGACTGGCATGGCTCAGTGGTTGAGTGTGGATCTATGAACTTGGAGGTCATGTTTCTATTCCTGGTCAGGGCACATGCCTGGGTTGCCAGTGTGGGGCATGCAGGAGGCAGCCGGTCAATGATTCTCTCTCATCATTGATGTTTCTGTCTCTCTCTCCCTCTCCCTTCCTCTCTGAAATCAATAAAACTATGTTTAAAAAAAAGAATCTGTCATAAACTATTGATAGAAATTGTAAACTTAGCATTAAGCTTGTATAGTTGTAATATTGTCATTTGCAATAAGAAATACATATTTGGTCTTTATACCAGTTCCAGGTACAGAGCTAGGAGTTAGGAAAACCTTTGGAATGCCACAAATGACAAGAGTAATAAAGGTGTAATCTGTTATTAATAACAAACTCCATTCAGCCACACCAGAATTTATATTGATGAGGTTACTTTGGGAAATCTCCTTAGGATGAGGGCTGATTGATAGGGGAACCAACAATAGAGGGTTGGACCTTTCAGTTCAAGCTCTTGACTCCAAGGAGGGCGGAGGGGTTGGTATTGACTTAATCACCAATGACCAACTCCTTTAAAAAAATAAAAGAGAAAGAGTTCTGGGAGCTTCCCCATTGGTGAACACTTGGAGATGCAGAGTGACCTGCCTACAGGGCACATACCTTTCCCTTTGCATCGCTTCTGCCTGGCTGTTCCTGATGGGATTATCCTTTTATAGTACACCAGAAATCTAGTAAGTAAACTAGATATAGTGCAATTTCTTACTATTTAGTGTTAAGCTAATGGATTATTTTATTTTGCTACATTTTGGATGCCAAATACAAAAAGACATAGCTCCTGAGTTCTGTGAACAAGTCTAGCAAAATAATTGAATTTGAAGAGGTGGTTGTGGGCACCTCTAATTTATATCTAGTCAGCCAGAAGCACAAGTAACAATCCGGACTTAATCTCCTGAGTTCTGTGAACAAGTCTAGCAAAATAATTGAATTTGAGGTGGTTGTGGTCACCTCTAATTTATATTTAGTCAGCCAGAAGCACAAGTAACAATCTGGACTTAACGTTGGCATTTAAAGTGGTGGGTAAGGACATTTTGGGGGACTGAGCCCTTAACGTGTGTGAGAAGTAGGGCTTCAGAATCTGGAAATTGATTGTATATGGATGGAGTGTGAGAAAAAGAGAGTAGTCACTTTTGGTGCCTTGTGCACCTGGGGTAACAGAGTTGGAATTTACTGAGATGGTAAAAACCGACTGAGGGCAGAGATAGCTAGAAAGCTAAAAAGGACAGATTGGACATGTTAGGCTGAGATTCTTATTAGCTGCCCAACCAAAGATACTGAACAGGCAGTTGGATACATAAGTTTGGATTTAGACTAGAAGTCCAGACAGAGATGTAAATTTGGTAATCTTCTGAATATGCTTACATATCATTAACTAGAACTTTGTCTTATAATAAGGCTACCCCTAGCTGCAAAGAAGACAATTATTTACCTTTTCCACCTTCCATAGAGAAAAACAGCAAGAGAGAAATGGATTGAATATGTCTGTTGGGTCATTCAGCTAACAATGTCTATACTTAATTTCTCCTTAGTTCTTCGTGTATGGAATAAAGATAACAAAATCTACTTGGTGTTGTTGGTGAAATTTCTGAGGTGAGCTATAGAAAGTGTCTCTCGTATGCAACATTTTAAAATATATGAGTACCTCTTCTTTCCCTATCAGTGACTTGAGATGTCTTGGTAAGTTGTTAATTCAGCCTAAAATACTTATTTTTGGACTTCCTCAGTTAATGAAACAATGACACTGCTATTATTACAATTGCTACCATGGCACTTCCCCCTAAAGCCACATATTTTCCGGAGCTGGACTGGGTTTTGTTCCTTTCAGTCATTCTTTCTTCTGATTTTTAGAGTTTTGTTTTCACTCTTACATGCCAGTTTCTGTGCACAATGGTAGTTCAAGTATTTACAAATTCTTGGTAATGATTAACCATCCCAAGAGAGGCGTAACTTTCCCCGAATCCAAGATTTCACTGGGGAGTGTCTGGAAAGAATGCTCACAAAGTACAAAGAAGTCCAAGGCAACACGGAGGATGCCCAGTTAAAGGTCAGGTGAAGGCCTGTGTTTGGGACACTTTATGGAACAAAGTCAAAGAGAACCCAATGACAACAGAGGAAAAATAACTCTAAAGACATTATTGTTCTGGAAAGAGAGCCCTCACTCCCAAATCTCGCAGACAGCTACGTGCTAGCATTCTTAAGTCCTCTCCTGGTTTTATCAGTTGACTTTGTATTAACTTTACACTCCTTTCTCTCTCTCAGTGTATGGATAAGGCAAGATGTTTGTAGTGTTTATACCTATAGATAGTGGCCACAAAGCTTGACTTTTAGATAATATTATTTTATTATTTATTGTGATGTGATAGCAATAAATCTTTTATTTTATTATTTCTTCTTAATCTTTATTGTTGAAAGTATTAGCTGCTGTACCCTTTTCCCCCATTGACCCCTTTTAGCCCCCCACCCACACCCCCACCCCAGATCTTCACCACACTATTGTCAGTCATGGGTTATCTACACTATTGTCAGTGTCCATGGGTTATGCATATATGTATAATAAATTCTTTGGTTTTATTTCATGATCAGATGACTTCCTTTTGCAGCTGTGTTACCTGGTAACTACATCAGTGCCTGAGCCTGAGGGTAAGATGGCCAACTGCTCATTACCACCAACCTAGGAAGGTCCTGTAGTGGTCAAACCTTGATCAATTGTGCATGGGGGTCAGTAGTTTAAGAAGGCAGTTAGAAGGGAGTTTTGAGTAGGGAGTGGAGGGTTGGTGACATATTTGGGGTCAACTTATTCAGAGTTCCTTCTGAACACCTGGTCTTAACTTGGACTCCTGGCCACCCAGTATTTTCTGTTCCCAGGCCCAAGTCCCTGTGCTATCTCAGAGCAACACTGGTCTCCTCATAGTTCTTCCAAAATCACGTGTATGCCCTAGTCTACAGAAATCTGCACTGCTGTTCCATCTTCCAGGAATCCTCTTTATCCAAATAACTTCTCAGATAATTATTGTTCTTCCTTCAGGTCTTTACTCATATAACCTCTTCTTTATGAACAAAATTTTCTAAAATAAAATTTTCTAACCTTGTTTACTCTTTTCTTCCAAAGCATATATATCACCCTCTAATAAATGTATTAATTGTATTTATTTATTTATTTAGTTAATGATTAAGTACTTATCTCCTCCACTACAATTGAGTAAGTTGTCTTTATCAAGGGTTCTCATTTCACTTTGAAGTTTCTTTGATATATTAATTATTATGTAATACTAGAGGCCCAGTGCACAAAATCTGTGCAGGGCTAGGGTCCTAAGCAGCTTCAGGCTGCCAGCTGGGGCCTTCCTTCGTTTCACACCACCTCCTGGTGGGCAGCGCACATCATAGTGAGCAATTTAACTCCCGGTTGGTCGAACTCCCGAGGGGACACTTTGCATATTGGGCTTTTATATATATAGATTATAGCTGTTTGATGGGATTTAACCTGCCCAATAAACTAATCACTGCAAAGGCAAGATCTTGGATTTTTGTAATGCCATGCAAATAATCAGGATCTATTAAATTTTTAGTAGTTATATCTTAATATAAATGCATTCTTGGGTTGCTAAGAGAATTCAGTTAGATAAATGTTGAATGTTATGTTAGACTTAGCATGACATATTGAAAATCAAGGCTTAAAGATGAAAAGTATCTTTCATTAAGTGAACACATACAAATTAAGATTTTCAATAAATGTGCACCTGGAATGAATATTTACTTATTCACTTACTTGTGTATTTTTTTTATTTTACCTCCTAATACCAAATACAACTTCCAATTCTCTTAATCTAACTTCCAATTCAATTAAGTTCTAACACTAATTACCCAGAGTCAGCAGGACTCCACCAGTTTAGAGTTTACTCTATAAGACTGGTCTCTCTTCTGATGCCAATAGCTAGTATCTACTCACTTATACTTCTGACAGACTAGCTATAAACCAAGGTTCTCAGAATCCCCTTAGAAAAATTGTTAATATGATTCACAGAACTCAGGAAGACACTTTATCTATGTTTACCAGTTTATCATAAAGTTTATCAAAGAACAGCCAGATGAAGATTTACATATGGCGAGGTTCAGAAGGATCCCCAGAGAAAAAGCTTGTTTCGTTAGAGTTCAGGTAAGCCATCCTCCTGGCACATGGGTGTGTTAGCCCATCTAGGAGCTCCCCAACCCCACCATTTAGAGACTTGTATAGTGACTCATTATATAGGCACTAGAGGCCAGATGCACAAAATTTGTGCACTGGTGGTGGGGGGTGGTGTCCTTCAGCCCAGCCTGCACCCTCTCCAATCTGGGACCCATCTCACAATCCAGACTGCTGGTTCCCAACCACTCGCCTGCCTGCCTGCCTGATCACCCCCTAACCACTCCCCTGCCAGCCTAATCGACGCCTAACTGTTTCCCTGCTGGCTCGATTGCCCCCAACTGCCCTCCCCTGCCAATCGTCCCCAACTGCCCACCCCTGCCGGCCCAATCACCCCCAACTGCCCTCTCCTGTAGGCCTGGTTACCCCTAACTGCCCTCCCCTGCAGGCCTG
>NW_005357846.1:3848193-3853490 GCF_000412655.1 Myotis brandtii | reverse complement strand
TTGTTTATCTTCCTTTTGTTAAGTTGTAAGAGTTCCCTGTAAATGTTGGAGATTAAACCCTTATCAGTGATAACATGGCAAATATGTTCTCCAATGCATTGGCTTTCTTGTTGTTTTTGTCGATGGTTTCTTTTGCTGTGCAGAAGCTTTTTATTTTGATATAGTCCCATTTGTTTATTTTCTCTTTAGTTTCCAATGCCCTAGGAGCTGTATCGGTAAATAAATTGCTTCGTCATATGTCTGAGATTTTGGATTCCTCTAGTATTTTTATGGTTTCCCGTATTACATTTAAGTCCTTTATCCATTTTGAGTGTATTTTTGTGTGTGGTGTAAGTTGGTGGTCTAGTTTCATTTTTTTTGCATGTATCTGTCCAATTTTCCCAACACCATTTATTGAAGAAACTGTCACTCCATTGTCATTGTATGTTCTTTCCTCCTTTGTCAAATACCAATTGGGCATATTGGTTCTGGTCGATTTCTGGGCTCTCTATTCTATTCCATTGATCTATATGTCTGTTCTTGTGCCAGTACCAGGCAGTTTTGAGAACAGTGTCTTTGTAATACAGCTTGATATCTGGTATTAAGATCCCGCCTACTTTGTTCTTCTTTCTCAGGATTGCTGCAGCTATTCGGGGTCTTTTTTAAATTCCAGATGAATTTTTGGAGAGTTCGTTCTAGGTCTGTGAAATATGCCGTTGGTATTTTAATGGGGAGTGCGTTGAATCTATAGATTGCCTTGGGCGGTATGGACATTTTAATAGTTGCTTACGTCACTGGCCAGTGGTGATTGGCTAATCTCTAGTCTCTCTTCCCTCCTATGAGATTGGTGGGTGAAACTGAAAATTCTAAGCTGCTAATCAAGGCTTGGTCTTTCTGGTGACCATCCTCCATCTTGAAAATAACTAAGGATCTGCCAAGAGTCACCCTCTTAGAACAAACAAACACCCTATCTCTCTCACAACTCAGAAAATTAGAAGGGTTTTGAGAAATATGTGCCAGTAATTGAGAACATAATATGTGTGTATGTATGTATAACACAATAAGTTGCTTTCATTACAGTATACATCCACATTTTCAGCATTTAGTAAATCTTATCAGAAAAGTAGAAAAATTCTGTAATTTGAAAGGAAGTCAGCCTTGAACACGGTTCTTCTTTAATCCTGACTGAAAATCAGAAAAATAGTAGCATCCACTGGATTCAAGCTTCCTTTTATTCCAGTTTTCAGATTCCAAACTAGACTCAAATGGATTTCAAGGGTGACCAAATGAGAGCCCTGTGGTTTAATACTCCTTAACTTTAGAAGACCTTAAACCTTAGAGACTTGCCTTGGCTGGTGTGGCTCAGTTGGTTGGGTGCCATCTCTTGCACCAAAAGGTTGCCAGTTCAGTTCCAGGTTAGGGCACATGGTAGGGTTGTGAGCTCCATCCCTCATGTGGGGGGTGCAGAAGGCAGCCAATGGATGTTTCTCTTTTTCTCCACCCCTCTCCTCTGTTTCTTTCTCTCTCAAAGTCAATAAAAAATCTAAACAAAAACCACACAAAAAAACCCACAAAAAAAACTTAAATCTGCTTCAATTTTTCTAAAGTGAAAGCAATTACAAGAAAGGAAATTCCTTTAGAGAGATTGTTTGTGCTGATAAGTTTGTTCATGTGGCCTTTCCCCAATTGTAACCACCAAGGACTTTGAGAACTGGCACATCTGAGTAACCCTGGTGACTAATCTTTTCACCATATCAAACCCTGAGCTACAGTAAAAAAGGTGTCTCAGCTAATAGTGACAGCAGAGCATGGCAGGGCTAATGACCTGATACTCACTTTGCAGGCTGACGGAGAGTAATTAAATGTGGTTGCAAAACTAAATGAGGGAAGTCAGAGACTTTCCAACCTTACCTGCTTGCCTCTGGTTCAAATGAGGAAATATCACAAAATGTGTTGGGTAGTGACAGTTCAAAAAGGAACCTGAGGAGGAGAAAGAAAAGTGCTGCACTCCTCCATAAAGGTTGGGAGAGGAGACACGGAAAGCCCTGAATTCCTCATCAAGAGCCAGTTTCAGAGGGAACCCTGGCCTGGGGTTTACAATCTACGCTTCAGCCAAGTGTGGTATTGAGGAGAATGGACAAAGGACAATAGCTTGGAGGGTAATCATAGTGTAAGACTTAAATATGAAAGAACCCAAAGGAACCGAAAAGCACACTCACACACCCAGTAGTAGTCCCAAGGGTTGTGACCTAAAGCCTTCACATCTAAAAGCCATCCCAAGCCAGAGGGTTCTTCCAGGGAAGGAGGTGGGCAGGGAGGCAGAGGAAGGTGATGGGAGAGAAGGCAGAGACTCCAGGCCATGTAATTAGCAGTAAGGGAATATGTGATGTGTTTTTTCACATTTGAGTTAGATATTCCTTACTGGTTATGACTTAAAAACCAATTTAAATATATTTTATTGATCTGAGAGGTTCAACTAAGTGGACAGTAGTTATACTCAACAGAGTTGTTATACTCCAACTTATATATTTCAAATGTACAAAATATTAGCATCATTTATAGTATTTATGATAAATTGCTTCAAATGGTAGTTTCTTTTCCAGTACTTTAATATCTATAAAATGCATTTAGATTTACTACTTTACATTGAAGACAGCTTCAATCAAATAGAGATTGAAGGGAGGGCCCATGGTTTTTTGTGGTGTGTGTGTGTGTGTGTGTGTGTGTGTGTGTGTTTTATTAATTGCTGTAACACCATCCTTCAGGTGGCCAAGAGGGTTTCATATTTTCTTTCCACACTATTAGGTGCTGAAGACCTTGTAGGACAACTATGACGCTATATGAATTTTGCTTTTTGATAGCACTAATATGGCTCTTAATTTCACCCATCCATTAAAACTATTAACTCCGTTCATATTAATTTCGTTATAATTTTTTTAAGGGAGGGATGCTTCTGAGTATTAGGCCCACATTTTATTTAAGGCTACATATTCAGTTTTCACTAATTTTTCTTTGAGGACCAATTGGCATCCCTATACATCTTGTGTTATATCTGTCATCTTCTAGACCCCAACTAAGCTTGCCCATCTCCGGTTCTTTTTCTGGCCTTCTTTAAATTCTTCCAACATGAGGAATTTTACTCCTAAGCCCATAGTGGTTGCCATCTTGAGTCACTGTCTTCAAAGGCCAGCCTATTTATTTGTTTTTAATGTATTAACTGAATAATGAGTTTGTGACCACCAAAAGCACTTAGTTTAACCCATTCCTCAAGTTGAATGATACTAAGATTAGCCATGTTACAGATTACATGCCCCTGGTCACAAAAGGAACATAACTGATGTGTACTATTAGCAGTCAATAATAGGTGTTTTTTTATTTACTTATTTATTTTAATTCTCCTAAAGAAAAATGGCATAAGAGTCATGTAGTGAATTAATATTGGCTCAGGAATCAGACAAACTTTGCCTTGCTTATAATCCAAATATGTGACATATGACCTTTAGTTTGCTTACCTACAAGTTAAAATCTAAGTTACATAAGCTGTACAGATATTTTTTTAAATTTCATTTTACAATAATATTGAATGGGGTTAGAGTCATGACAGTCAATGAAGCTGGAAAATTAAATTAATGGCAAAGTTTGAGCAGGGAACTTAGGTGAGAACAAATGCTTTTTATTTCCTGATACATAATGTTATAAACACAGATGGGCTGTAGTTGATCACAGTGGCTGATTACTAGTAGCCCCTAATGGAAGCTTTCAGGGCATCCGAGACATATGATAAACAAGAGGCAACTGTGGGAAAATGAGAAATTCTTAAATAAATATTTAGAATCTCCATTTATGCTTGTCCCTATACACAGATCTCAGGACTACACTTTAACAAATATGACCAGGTTCTGTGATTTCATTCACCATAGGACTGGCTGCGTGTGGCTAAATGCTTTCAGGATGAAAGCTCTTATAGGCGAGATAAAGGGAATCTTCCTCATTTTAATAACCACTATTCTCCTCTCTTGCCCATAATAATTCATTATTTTGCTATTTGATAGACTCTAAAAGTCAAGCTCACATCAGAAGCAGTCTCTGTTAAGGCCGCACATCCTTCCTCCAGCCTCCAGCTGTTTGACACAAAGTGTGAAGTTCAATATAAAACAATTTAGAAAAAAAATCTATGTACCTTTTGCCAAGTTTCCACATTATATCTCAATAGCCTACTGTCAAGAAAATGGCAAACAATAAATAGACATCTTCAGAAGTGAAAATTGTCAAGGGTCTTTTTATCCCCCCTCTTTGCCCCTCTTTAATAAAGTAGGCCTTGCATAGATTTCTGTCTCTACTTTAGAAAATATTTTGTACTTTCTCCAGGAAGTTTCAGAGAATGATTACTTTCCCATAAAATGAGTCATTAAAAGGCACAGAGCCATGCTTAATTACATAAGTGTCAGCTTTAGACTGAGTACGATGAGGCATTTTATCAAGTTTTTATGAAGATTATTTGTAGCCATAAGAAAAGAACATTAACACTGCTAAGTATGTGGTGAAGATGAAGAAAACTTAGTTTTTGCTAGTAAAACAGGGAACATTCTTTTAATTAAATTTATTGCACTTAAAATTTCCTGACATAATCACATTTGGAATCCCCACTGAGAACTTTGTATGGTCAATATTAAATGTTCACACAGTCAAAGGAATACTAACAGTATTTTGTCTCATTACAATTAAACTCTTTTTCCAAAAGAAATGATATAAACTCATGTTCTTCAATAAAAATTATTGTAGTGGGAATGTGACTGTGGTAAGTAATATCCTGGGTACCTTAAATGGCCTGTGATGCCACATTTTCCAGATTCTCTGGAAATTAAAATAAGTACATTTTCCTACGTATGTATTGATTTTTGGCCCAAGATAACAATCATTTAGTTCATTTATATTTCTGTTACATACTGTGACCTTGATTTCAGCATGGGTCTCTCACTCACAGCTTTGCACCCCATGTAGCCATGTGTAAACTTAAAGCATGAATTCTTAGGGTATCATCAAGAATAGAAGTTAAATAATAGTTTCCACTTGGAGAGAGAAAAATAAAAGCAGGGACTCCGAGTCAGATCTTTCTTTCTAATGGAAGTGCAAACATTCTAAGGTAAAGCCCTATCATCACAAAATGAACAAACTTGGGAAACTACCAGCAAGATCAAGAAACAAAATATAACCTGTGCTTAAGAAAATCACTTAGGCCCTGACAGGTTTGGCTCAGTGGATAGAGTGTCAGCCTGAGGACTGAAAGGTCCCAGGTTTGATTCCGGTCAAGGGCATGT
>NW_005357846.1:3839800-3848129 GCF_000412655.1 Myotis brandtii | reverse complement strand
TAAATCACTTAGGACCTTCCTACCTACTATCCCACTCCTCTTTACAAAAGGTAATATCATATCGCAATGTCACAGAATAGGGTTTTTTTGGTGTTTTTAAATTTATATTTATTGTTGCAAGTATTACAGATGTCCCCCTTTTTCCCCCCATTGACCTCCTCCACCCAACTCCCATGTCCTCCCCAGGCCTTCACCACACTATTGTCTGTGTCCATGACTTATGCATAATTACATATAAATTCTTTGATTAATCTCTTCCTGCCTGTCCCTTGAATTTTATATAAATGGAACTGCATGATGTGTATTTAAAGACTTACTTTTTTAGAGTAATTTAAGATTTATAACAAAATTAAGAGGAAAATACAGAGATTTCCAATGTGTTCCCTGAACCTAGACACACATATCCTCCCCCTCAATATCCTTCACCAAAGTGGAACATTTGTTACAATCAATGAAACAATATTGACACACCATTATGACCTAGGGACCATAGTTTACATTCTAATATTAGTAATTTGTAACTTCTCTCTTTTTATGTTACTCTGAATTCAATTTATTTTTTTAAATAACCACCTTTTGGTTTCATTTTTTCCCTATTGATTTCTTTTTTCTTTAATTTAATTGGTTCTGCTCTATTTTTTTAAAAATTTTTAAATTCTGTTTATTTGGGATTTAATATGCTCTTTCTAGTTCCATGAGGTGAAAACATAGATTATTGATTTTAGATCTTTCTTATTTTCTAATGTATACATTCAGTTCTATACATTTTCCTTCAAGCACTGCTTTTGCTACATCCTACAATGTTGATAAAGTCCACATAATTTAGTTTAAAAAGCTTTTTAATTTCTCTGCACATAGCAACTATTTATAAAATATAAAAATTTAATTCTGTAATTGCATTCTTTTAAACTCTTCAATGATGTATCATTGCTCCAATGATAAAGTCCAAAATTCTTAACATCATTTACAAGACATAGGATCTGATCTCTTTAAAACACTATATAGTGAAGTGTTATGCAACATATATTTATCTATAGTACACAATTTAAAACTCAACTATGGATCCTCATTCATCCTGATTTATTTATCCATATAGCTAATACTGTATACCAAATATATTCTAGGTAGATTTTATTTACTCATTTAATTGTCACCAAAAACTATTGGAAATATGTTTTATTCTTTTATTTTCACATATAGGAAAACTGAGAATCAGGAAGACTAAGAAACTCATTCAAAGTCAAACAACTAAAATAAAGGAGGCAAAAATAAAATTTGAAAATTGTCCTACAAAACCCATTCTCTTTTTTCCCCACAAATCTCTGTAGATATAGTG
This sequence comes from Myotis brandtii, assembly GCF_000412655.1. Classification (NCBI taxonomy): domain Eukaryota; kingdom Metazoa; phylum Chordata; class Mammalia; order Chiroptera; family Vespertilionidae; genus Myotis; species Myotis brandtii. Next base: position 3,846,793 of record NW_005357846.1, on the reverse strand, counting down.
CAATTACTAATAATGATGCAAACAGATTGAAGAGAATTAGAAATTATCACAATTCTTGAATTTTCCTTAAGATTACCTTCCCCAGGATAAATGACACCTTTCTTACACATTCCAAGCAGAGATTACACAACTATAAAATCTACATTTGTGATGAAAATCTATATTTGCTATTAAAATTTTGTCATGTTATATACAAATATTTGACAATGATTTATTCTCATGGGCGTTCTGCATTCTTACTTAATATTGTTATCAGTGTGCAACTATGCACGTAGGTCCATGCTCTTAGATAATTAATCTATTTAAGATAATTACCAGGTTTCTCTAAATCTGGTAAGCCTCATTATTTCAAATATCCTATATAATAAAGAGTTAATATGCAAATGGTTGTCACACCCTCACACCATTGCCGTGATGCCCTCACACCGTCACAATCCATCACCAGGAGGCTGTGTGCACAGCGGGCGCATGCGGGTGGGCGAGGCTGCTTGCTCATGGAGCCATGGAGATGGGTCCCATCATCTCTGCCTTCACATGGCGAGGCTGGGATCCCCTGGTGTGGGGTCCCCCAGCTCCGCCTACCTCTTTGTGGCAATCCATCGAGAAGCCCCGGATGGGTGGGTGGGGCTACCTCTTTGGGAAGATCAATCACGGGGCTCCTGCACTGTAAGAGGTCACAGGCCAGGCTGGGGAACCCCCCTCCCCGCCCCCCGAGTGCATGGATTTCATGCATCAGGTCTCTAGTTTCAAGATAAAATAATTAACTGTCCATATAACTGTCCATTTGGGAATATATTTTCCAGCTTCTCTTGTATCTTGTGCTACATTCACTAAATTCTCACTCATGGTATGTGAGAATGATAATATGGGAAACTTCCATGTGACTTGCTTAAAAGTAAATTATTTTCTCTGGACTTATTTACCTTTTTTCCCACAAATATGAATATTGTAGCAATCAAGATTTAATCATATGGACGAAATCAAACACTAGGGGACCGTACAGAAATATTGAATTAGCTTTGGCTATTCTAGTACTACTTGCTACCCCAAGCCTGGATAGACCAGAGAGTACTTATAAAGGACTTCTGTCTCATTTACAGTACTTTGTAAAATTAGCTTAGCTTTTACCCTTATACATTTCTCAAAAGTCAAATTCAGGGCAATATCATATCTCAAGGAGTCTGTATCATATATAATGCATTTGTTCACAAATTGTTTTGTGTAATCTTACTTCCCTAACCATATATTTTTAATAGGTTCTTCACATAGTGGTACTCAATATATACTTGCTGATTGATTTCTTTTCATATTTATAGAAGTAGTGCAGAAAGGAGTTCATCACCTAGTTAAATTATCTAAAGACTCAGAGTTTGAATAAACTATTAAACATTAAACTGTTAGTTAGCAATGTCTAGAGCATTGATGACACTTTGACACATCTTTCTCAGTTTCCCAAAATATAGACATAGTCTTTAGCTCCAAGTGGATATTGAGCACTTGAAATTAGACTAGTGCAACTAAGGGACAGGATTTTAAATTTATTTAATTAAAATTTAAAAAATGAAATGTTTTTTAAGTATCATTGGAACCACTTGAGTTTATGAATTTAATTTTTCATGTGTAAATTTTTTGAATTTTAAATAAAAATATTTACATTTAGAGTCCAAAATGAGATATACTGTAAGAGTAAAATAGAAATATAAGAAAATAGTGACCTAATGGAATTTCCTCAAAAAATTAAAAAAAACAACAACTGCCATTTGACCCAGTGATCCTGATTCTAGGAATATATCCTAAGAAACCCAAAATACCAATAAGAAAGAATATATGCACCCATATGTTCATAGAAATGCAATTCACAGTAGTTAAGATCTGGAAACATTCAAGTTTCCTTCAGTAGATAAGTGGATAAAAAAGCTGTGGTGCATTTACTAGTACACCATGGAATACTATGCAGCTGTAAAAAAGAAGGATCTCTTACTTTTTGAGGCAGCATGAAGGGACCTGGAGATTATTACATTAAGCAAAATAAGCCAGTCAGAGAAATTTAAGTCTCATTCATATGTGGAATCTAATGGACAAAATAAACTGATGAACAAAATAGACCCAAAGGCATAGATGTATGGAACAGACTGTCGAGTCTCAGAGGGAAGGCAGGGGTTTGGAGGCTGGGGAGAGATTAACAAGGAAAATTAATATGCATACATGCATAGCCCATGGAAACAGACAATAGTGTGGTGAGGGTTTGGGAGGGGTGGGTATGGAGTGGAGGGGTCAATATGTAATACTTTCAACAATAAAGATAAATTTTTTAAAGATAAAAACCTAAATTTTTTCTTAATAATTTTTATATTGATTACATTCTTATATTGGATAAGGTGGCATTTTTCTGTTGACCATATTTATGAATTTTGATACTATTCAAAACTTACTGTTAAGAAAGTATCCATATTTTAAAAAAAAACACAAATTAAAAAATCTAAACAAACCTAAGTACAACACGAACAAACTACAGAAGGCACAGAATATTCAAATTGACAATAACTAAGAGAAAATTTTAAAAAGCAGCCAGAGAAAAAAATACATTTTGTACAGAGAACTAAAATAAGAATGTCAGCAGATTTATTTTCAGAAAATGCACACCAGAGACAGTAGAGCAGAATCTATAAACACTGTATAAAATTACTGTCAATCTACATTTTGATATCCAGCAATAATATCTTTCAAAAAACAAAAGCAAAATAAATAATTTTTAGACAGAAATACTTTATCACCAGAAGACCAGAACTATAAAAAATGCTAAACAAAGTTCATCAGGCAGTTGGAAAATGATACCACAGGGATACCTGGATTGACAAAGCATTGGAATGATATTTATAATGATAAGCATAAAAGTCTTTTCTTAGCTTTTATAACATCTTTATAGAATTATCTACCTTTTAAAACAAAGATATTTACAATGTATAAATGAGGTTTTAAACATATGCAAAAGTATAATACCTAACAACAATAACAGAAAGTTTGGGAGGGAGAAATGAAAATATATCATTGTAAGATTCATATACTATATTGTAAATCACTTGAAAGTGGATTATGACAGGTTAAAAATTATACTATAAATCCTAAAATACCATAAAAATATCACAACAAAGAGATATAGTTTATAAGCCAACATAGAAGATAAAAGAATCAGAAAAAAATACTCCAAAAGAGGGCATGATAACAGGAAAGGAGGAACAGATAACTGAGATAATTAGAATACAAAGAGCAATATGGTAGATTTAAACTCAATCATATCAACAATTATACTAAAGGTCTAAACTCTCCCAATTAGAAAAAAAACCCACAGGAATTTAAAGATAGGATAACATAGCAAGACTTTTTAAATTCCATTTTAAATAAAATGAACTATACATCTCAGAAAATCACTGCAGTTTTCCTTTATGAAAAATAATATTTACATAGCATTTGTCTTAAGACAAACACAATAGAGGTATTATGTCTTTTTTTTTTCCAGATGAGGAGACTGAGGAATAGAGATAAATGAGTCTGAACTGGAAGCCACAGAATCACTAAGTTCTTAATGATTGGGCTATTCATATCTGGTCCAGTATGACCAGCTGGTGGGGCAATTTTAGGGAGAGAGGTGACTCACGCAGAGTGATGTAAAGCTTGTTTATGAAAGGGGTGTGGCATGATAGATAGAGGATGTTATATTAGCTTCTGTCTAGGTTGTAATATTTAAAGAGAAGGACAAAATTTGAATAGAAACTTTAGGAAACTTTCTAATTGGAGTTCTAAGCAATTCAGCAATTCCCCACCCGACTCCCCACAGTAAGTTGTAAGTATCTATAATATTCAGCAAGAATTCTAGCATCAAATGCTGTTTCCTCGAATGTACATCAGACATTGATTCAGCCCTTTGGGACATCTGCTAACATTTTTACGCAGATACACTCTGAAAAATAAGTTATGTGAGTCATTGTGTTGTAGAAAACAGTGCTATGTAAAGAGCAGTTCACAAACAGTGTCAGTCTTTTTCTTTTTTTACCAGTGAACAATGACGTAAGTCCCAAATTTGAAAAGAAATTATTTCAACAATGTTTTTACAAAGCATCGGTCTCACAACAGATTGCAAAAAACAAAAGAAACTAAAAGGAAGAAACAAAAACCAACTCTTTCCTGCAGAAAATTTGAGAAGCACTGGCCTAAAACCTTCCTTAGATGACTAGGTTTCCCATTTTATGGTTTTCTTTGGTGTAAATGCAAGGGAACTGTGAGCATTTTTGTTGACAAACATTTAAAGGTATGTCTACATAGACATCACAGTTAAATGTGTAGCCTCTTCCCCCATTAGTGGTTAACAACAAGGACTTTGGAATCATGCAACTCTGAATGTAAATCTCATTTCCACCACCTAGAAGACATGTGAACTTAGACATGTCATTGAGTTACAATATGCCTTGGTTCAGGTAATATCTATCGCAATGCTGTAACGGTTATTGTTAAATAACCTTCAGTTAAAATATATGGACATTGTAAAATATATGTAAAATGGTACTGAAAATTCTTAAAAGTTTAGATATTTAAACTGTATTGTTATACAAACGTAATCTGTGTGGTAATGTTGTTGTGATATATGTCTTCAGTGCTCCCTAAGTAATCTCTGTCATCTTCTCTTAGGAGATATTTACTGTGTTGATACAACCTCTAGATGATATTTTTAAATATATTTTTATTGATTTCAGAGAGGAAGGGAGAGGGAGAGAGAGATAAATTAGAAGCATCAATGACGAGAGAGAATTAATGATCGGCTGCCTCCTGCAAGCCCAGTACTGGAGATTAAGCCCTCAACCCAGGCATGGGCCCTGACCTGGAATCAAACCTGCCCTCCTGGTTCATAGGTTGAATGCTCAACCATTGAGCCACACTGCTGGGCTCTAGATGATACTTTAAAAAAAAAATCACTCCTTCAGGATTTAGCTTTTTCTAGGGGGATCCCATGATAGAAGAATTGGGATTTAGAGCTACAGTCTTATTTTAATCAAACAGGTTTGCTTGTTTGTTTTTTCCTTTCCATGGCATATAGATATTTCAGATAGGAGAAGTAAAAGGCGTGAGAAAATAGACACCGCAGGTTCAGATAAAGTTTTCTATTATACTTACAAGGACTTTTTGCTTTCTTCAGAAAAACTTGCTTCTGAATTTTGACCTCACTGCTATATTCTATTTTTATTTATAAAGACATTTTGAGGGAGGAGGGCAGTAAGTTAAGGCTTAATGGATCAGTTGAGATTTTACTGTGCGGTGTGTATTAGTTTCCTATTGACGATGTAACAAATTACACAAGCTAGTGGCTTAAGACAGTACAATGTATTATTTTACAGTTCTGGAGGTCAGAGTCAAAAATACCTCTTAGGGGTTAAAATCAAGGTGTCAGTAGAGTTGAATTCCTTCTGCAGGCTTTAGAAGAGAATGTGCTTCCAGCTTCCAGGGGTCACCTGCAATACTTGGTTTGTGATGCCTACCCCCATCTTTAAAGTTTATCATTCCAACCTCTGTTTCTATTGTCACTCTCCCCACTCTCTAACCTTCCTACCTTCTTCTTATAAGGACATTTATGTCTACATTGGGCTGACTAGAAAAGCAATTTTCCATCTAAAGATCCTTAAACTCACATATTTGCAAAATTTGCCATGAAGATAATATATTTATAGTTTCTGAGAAATATTATGTGGATTTCTTTGGGGTAGGGGCATTATTTTGTCTACCACACTATGGTTTCCTAACTGCCATCAAAGCTTTCATAGGTAAAATGAGAGCTACCTTTTAGCTGAAAATTGGGGCTGGGGGGGGGAGAAGAATTTGCCTAGTCAGAGTGTATAAAGTTGCTATGTCTTGTGGGAGCGAAGAGCTGGGGACATTCCTGAAACTAAATACATCCAGCATGACTGAAGTGTGTGTGGTAACCTGAATTAAAATTACTACTCACTTCAGACCTTGAATAAGTTGCTTATCTTCTCTAAGTAAGGTTCTTTTACCTTACACCTGGGATATTACTATTTCATAGAGTTTTTAGATTAAAAATATAGTGAAAGTCTAGCAGTAATCACTGAATAAGCACTTGTGATTAAAAGGTCAGTTGAGAATGGTCTTAGTTGCATCCGCAGGGTCTTTTTGCATTTCTTAGTGATTGCATGTGCGGGAATCTGAGGCATTCAACTAGCAAGGAGAAATCACTGCCATTTCACTCAAGTCCATGTATTTCATCTTCCCTTCCTCTTGTTCCAACACCTTTGCCAATCAAGGAATCAAAATCTCCTACTTAAATTTTTTGAGGTAGAATAATCAACACAGCCTTTGTGCTTTGAATAGACTTCAAATTTTATGTGCCTACTTATGCTAGTTGTTACAATGAAGCATGGATCATATATTTAAATAAAAGAATGAATTATTTTATGTGAGCACATTTTATCTCCATTTATCAAGTAAGTGGCAAATTAAAGCAACAACTTTTATTACTTTCTCAAAAGCATGAGATACAGGATATGTATATGAGTATGTGTGACACCAAATTATATCCATATATCTCCAAAATCTACCATCATTTATTTTCCACTGATAAATTTTTTAAAAGTCTTAGCTGACAGCTTGGCCAACACACTAACTAGGTCTCAGTTGCAGAGTTTTCAGTAAGATTCCACTTACACCCTTTGTTTTTTATTGTCAGGTAGCCTGACAAGGATATGTCATTTTCAAACACTGAACAGGTTAGTCAACAGTGAGCAATTTTTAAAAATTGTTTTTCATTTCACATCATTTTTTGTTTTTAAATTTTTGGGATTTGGTGTTATTTTTTTTTTCTGTTATTTGTTTCACTAGAAATTAGATCGCACTTTTTGTCTCCCATTTTCTACCTGGGGAAACAATGAATATTGCCTGCACTGACTTCTGCTGAGTGATCTAGTGATTACTAGGGGTTCAATGTTGGTT
>NW_005357846.1:3828278-3839615 GCF_000412655.1 Myotis brandtii | reverse complement strand
ACACACACATTGAGGAAGGAAAATATAATTTTGTTCCTTTTACAAAAATTATTTTCCCATTGTTTTTAGTGTCCACAAAATGTCCAAATGACAATTAGTAATTTTCCACACCTTCCCTTTGTCAGTAAGCTGAAAAAGAGAGTGTGTGGTCATTACAGTATAATGAAAAAATGTCTGAGGACTGTTAACAAAACAACCAGCGCTTTTTCATATTCTGATTCATGACAAGATAGCACTTCTCTGTTTCTTGATTTCAGATGCAATCATGTATTTTGCTTTTACCAATGAAATATGAAGAAAACCGAGAAGTCAATTATAGATAGTCTCAGGGTACTTCTCAAAAATCGTATTTTTCTTTTTTGATTCCATATAAATTTTTGTAGTGTTTGTTCTGGATCTGTGAAATATGCCATTGGTATATTAACAGGTACTGCTTTGAATGTATAGATTGCTTTGGGTAGTATGGATGTTTTCATTATGTTGATTCTACCAATCCATATCTACAGGTCTTTTACCTCCTTGGTTAAGTGTATTCCTAAGTATCATTGGAGCAATGAGATATCACTGAAGAGTTTAAAAGAATGCAATTATAGGATTAAATTTTTATATTTTATAAAGATTAGTTGCTATGTGTAGAGAAATTAAAAAGCTTTTTGAACTAAATTATATGAAAATGGCATCTATTACCATTAGGGTAAATTGCATAAGGTTACATGATATATCTCTAAATTATTTTTAATAATTTATTTTAAAAATAATTTTAAAATATTAACCTAAAATTATCTTAAATAAGAAATAAGACACTTGAATTTCTAAGCAACAATGATGTAAATGACTTAAACTAGATTTGCTATTCAGATAGCATATTCAACCTAATGGTGTCTGTCTACCATCTCTTTAATAATTATTAGTTAAAAGTATTAAAGTATCATTATTGTTGTGGATTAAATTGTGCAGTATCCGCCCCAAAATATGCTGAAGTCTTAACCCCTATTATCTGTGAATGTGACTTTATCTGGACAAAGGTTCTTTGCAAATGTAATCAAGTTAAGGTGAAATCATGCTGGATTAGTATGGGCCTAATCTAGTGATTGGAGTCCTTACAAGAAGAAAATTTTTCCACAGTGGCACAGCCAGACACACAGAGAAATAATGTTGTGTAACCATGGAGGCAGAGATGGGAAGATGTGTCTATGAACCAAGGAATGCCAAGGATTACTGGCCACCACCAGAAGGTAAGAAGAGGCAAATGAAAATCCTCCCCAAGAGCCTTCAGAGAAAGTGTGGCTTTGCAAATAATTTGATTTTGTACTTCCAGCCTCCAAAACTATGAAATAATAAAGTTTTGTTGTTTTAAGCCACCATGTTTATGACACTTAGTTATTGTAGCCCTAGGAAACTAATACAATTGTATTTTCTTGAATGCATTATGCCCAAAATATTTTTTAACAATGTAAGAAAACAAATTAAACCACAATGAGTAAATTTTTAATTTCTCAGTTATTTTCTATTTATAGTATGAAAGCCTTGTTTTCTCAAGTATAATCCAGAAAACTATTCTTAGCAATGTCAAACATTATTTCATGAATATGGTTAAAAAAATGTTTTTGTTCTTTTTTTTCTTTCAATTGTTTATTTCTATTTTTGTTATCTTTATGTCTATATATCATTGGAACCTATATGTATAAAAATGGTAATTTGAGTCACTTGCAGATCATGTTCTTATCCAGATTTATAGATATAGATATAAATGTATAGATATTTGTTCAATCTAAAGTTTAAAAATGTTTTATTCACACTTTCTCTGAAAGCATGAATAGTGTGAACTATAAATTCAAGAAAACCGTGGTGTGGAAATAATTTATTTTATGCTGAATTCACCATAGTAAGCTACTGATTCCATTATATCAACACATTTATAAATGTTCCCTTACCAAAACTAGAATACTTAAATATTATTAAAAAGCAGCTCCATGTATGAAAGGAAAATATATCTGAAAGGTCATCAACATAAAGGGAAAGCCCCACATAGATTAAAATAAGAAATGTAAATGCATATATAATGTTTTCCATATTTTCCTTCTGCCATCCCTGTTTATACCACTACCATCAATAAATCACTATGAGAAGTATTCCTTACAGAACATCCTAAACGGAAGTGTTCAAACTTTCAATGCACTATCTGCAATAACATCAGAATAATTATAGCTTTGAACATATTATCCTCAAATGTTTCATTATTATAATGATTATAGAGGCATTGAAAAATATGCTCTAAAGTGCTGAATAGATACTCGGTTTCATAAACTCAATACATCTTAGTTTAATAATATAAGCACAACTTTTATCCAAGATTAGTTTTATAATCTTTCTTTTCCAATTTTAAGCAAGCTTTTCTAAGGTCTCTCTCTCTCTCTCTCTCTCTCTCTCTCTCTCTCTCTCTCTCTCTCGCTCATACTTGGTGTCATATTGCCAAAGGTTCAAGTTTTGCCTCTATTACTTATTAACTATGCAAGTTTTAGCATTTTTTAAATATCTATACCTCTATCCCCGCATTTCAAAATTATATAATAATAGAATCCAATTCATAGTATTCTTGTTACAATCAAATAAGTAAAACACAGGTGAACCATTTATGACACTGCCTGAAAAGCAAACCTACCAACCAACAAACAATTAGTATTCAATAATGAGAGGAAATTTGGGAATCCCCCACCCCCAGGCTTCAGTGAACCCATTATTCTTAAACCACAATTCACACATAATCAGTTGCTTCCTACAAACACATCCCCAAAATAATATTTACGTAGAAGTAAATTTTGAACTATAAATTCATAGATATAATAGCCTTCATATATAGGGTTTTTATAATAAGAACCAGACTTCTTGGTAATAGAGAAAGATGTTTTCCTCATAAGAATAACAGCAGTGGTGCAGAGGGGGCTATAAAACTCTTCCCATGCTGGTGTATGGACTCGAAGAAAGAGGGAGAGCTTTGAAGGAGAGCTAACCCAAGACTGTTAAGCTAGTTGCTGCTCTTATCTGTGTCTCAGGATGAGACCCAAAAGTGGTAGAAACTTCATATAAGTTTAGGAGATTATTTCAATAAGGGCTATTGTTTCACATCTGGAGTGTGAACCCCATAGAGACACTTCATGTCCTGAATGATGCTGCAAAAATAAGGAATTAATGGGGAAAGATTGGCAAACTCTTTCTGTAAAGAGCCAGATAGTAAATGGATTAGGCCTTATGAGTCATATAATCTCTATGACAACTTTTCAACTGTGCCCTTGGAGTAAGAAAAAACCCATGGGCAACAAATAAAGGGATGAAAAAATATGGAAACTGAAATTTGAATTTCACATAATTTTTACATGTCATTAAATAGAATTTTTTTCTGATACTTTTCAATCATTTATAAATACAAAGAGCGCTCTAGCTCCTAGGCCATACACAATGTGGCATGAGTCAGATGTGCCTCCCACACATGCCCCTACCAGGGCCTGGATGAACCTGCAACCCAGGTATGTGCCCTTGACTGGGAATCAAAACCAGTTTGTGGTTCCCTGATTTAGACACAGAGAGGATCTAACACTCTTCTGTTGGGTTTCCAAGAGCAGTATAGGAGAGCATAAAAGTGTTCTCTTTCCTAGGGATAAGGGAGTAAGTAGAGGAGAGTGAATAAGGATAGAACTTTGGTTGAAAAAGTGAGGATATAGACTATGTGGACTGGAAAACATTGGCTGAGTTGGAGCCCATATTCATCAGTAATATAAACTGTGCTGAGAAACCAATGCACAGATTAAGGAAGGTCAAATTATGTGTCTACCCGAGGCTAAAAGGGACTGAAGATGACCACGTAACAGACTCAGATATCATCCCCACCCTTGATCCCTGAAGCCATGTTGCTGCCTAAGATTCTCTTGAAAACAGATCCTAATCAAGGGAAAAGATTTGGGGGTTAGGTACAGCAGAGAGGACAGGATGAGATTAAGGAGCCAGAGGAAGGGAAAGCAGTGCCAAGAAGTTTCATGGAACCTGAGTCACTACCCAGGTTGTCTATGCCTTTACATCTAGTAAGAACCACCAATTCTTAGAAGTCTACTCACTACCCAGTAACCTCTCTATGTGTAATAATGCTTATCTATACCCAGAGATTTGATCAAGTAGCATGATCTAACACTTTCCCACAGGAACAATCCATGTAAGGAGCCAATCCCATCATATAAAGGTAAAGAGTTGGGCACATTACTGTATAGTATCAAAGACATTCCCATTCATTTCCATAATAGAACTAGAAAAAAACTTATATTCTCTTTTTAAGTAACAGCAGGGTTGGAATATGCTCCTCTGTCATAATATTTATTATACAATGCTCTAGACACCTTACCTGGTTATCAAGCTTTTCATGTCTTTGGCCAAGAAGTTTTAGTCAAGAAGATTTACTTTGAAAAGTCATCACAAAAAAACATGTAGAAGTTTTACCACTGCTCTTTAAGCTACTATTACATCTGATCTTTCCATGTGAAAAAATATGGAAACTGAAATTTGAATTTCACATAATTTTTACATGTCATTAAATAGAATTTTTTTCTGATACTTTTCAATCATTTATAAATACAAAGAGCGCTCTAGGTCCTAGGCCATACACAATGTGGCATGAGTCAGATGTGCCTCCCACACATGCCCCTACCAGGGCCTGGATGAACCTGCAACCCAGGTATGTGCCCTTGACTGGGAATCAAAACCACTTTGTGGTTCCCTGATTTAGACACAGAGAGGATCTAACACTCTTCTGTTGGGTTTCCAAGAGCAGTATAGGAGAGCATAAAAGTGTTCTCTTTCCTAGGGATAAGGGAGTAAGTAGAGGAGAGTGAATAAGGATAGAACTTTGGTTGAAAAAGTGAGGATATAGACTATGTGGACTGGAAAACATTGGCTGAGTTGGAGCCCATATTCATCAGTAATATAAACTGTGCTGAGAAACCAATGCACAGATTAAGGAAGGTCAAATTATGTGTCTACCCGAGGCTAAAAGGGACTGAAGATGACCACGTAACAGACTCAGATATCATCCCCACCCTTGATCCCTGAAGCCATGTTGCTGCCTAAGATTCTCTTGAAAACAGATCCTAATCAAGGGAAAAGATTTGGGGGTTAGGTACAGTAGAGAGGACAGGATGAGATTAAGGAGCCAGAAGGAAGGGAAAGCAGTGCCAAGAAGTTTCATGGAACCTGAGTCACTACCCAGGTTGTCTATGCCTTTACATCTAGTAAGAACCACCAATTCTTAGAAGTCTACTCACTACCCAGTAACCTCTCTATGTGAAATAATGCTTATCTATACCCAGAGATTTGATCAAGTAGCATGATCTAACACTTTCCCACAGGAACAATCCATGTAAGGAGCCAATCCCATCATATAAAGGTAGAGAGTTGGGCACATTACTATATAGTATCAAAGACATTCTCATTCATTTCGATAATAGAACTAGAAATAAACTTATATTTTCTTATTAAGTCACAGCAGGGTTGGAATATGCTCCTCTGTCATAATATTTATTATACAATGCTCTAGACACCTTACCTGGTTATCAAGCTTTTCATGTGTTTGGCCAAGAAGTTTTAGTCAAGAAGATTTAGTTTGAAAAGTCGTCACAAAAAAAACATGTAGAAGTTTAACCACTGCTCTTTAAGCTACAATTACATCTCATCATTCCATTATGATTTGGGCATCCCAGATTCCTAAATTTCACCCATCTCCTCCATTCAATGTGGCCACCGAATCTTATTAATTCTATTCCTTCAATATCTCCCAATTCTATTCCTCTCATTTTATTCCACCTCTACAACAACATTTTAGGCCTTTATTTTTCTCTTCTTTTTGCAATGTGCTTGTTCCTGGTTTCTCTAACTTCAGTTTTATTAGTCCTGTTTTTTATTCCCTCAAATATACTCTAAATACATATCTCAAAAACATTTATAAAATATAGATCTGATTATATCAGATGCCTGTTAAAAATCCCTTAACCACTCTTCACAGCCTTATAGCCTATAGATAATATATAAATTCCTTAGCAATGATCTTCAGGGACCTTTATTCCACTAACTTTGTAAGGGTATTCTCCCACAGTGCTTGATCTAATCATTCTATAATTCAGCTATCCTAACATAGTTTGTCAATAATGGTGATTGCTTTCTTCAGTTTATAACTATTTATTTTACAAATTATGTTTCAAACAAAAAATGTCTAGATGAGTATTAGTTATTTTTAAATCAAGGTTTACAAGGTCATTTTTCCATTGATTTTTAGAGAGAGTGAAAGGGAGGGTAGAGAGAGATAAAGTGTGAGGGAAAGAGAGAAACATCAAGTTAGAGAGACACATCAATTGGTTGCCTCCCACATACTCCCCTATCAGAGCCTGGATGAACCTGCAACCCAGGTATGTGCCCTTGACTTGGAATCAAACCCAGAACCTTTCATTCTTTGGATCAACATCTTAACCACTGAGAAACACTGACCAGGGCAATTTCACCTATTTTCTTATTCCAAATCCCTAACAACTCCTTTTCTATTTTTCTCATAATACAATGATCAAATATTGTCATCCAATACTTATGTCATATACTCCTGACTTGGCTAAATGTACACAGGAAAAAACCTATCTCTAAGAGTAGAGCAAAATTATCTTGAGTTAAGCTCAAAACAGTCTTTCTGTGTTGACAGGGTTCATTTATACTGCCATTTCCAAGTGCTTTATTAATATAACTTCAATAGAATTAAAGTGGTTCAATGTTTTGATTTCAATCTTTTTCATCCATTTCCTGTACATTAAATTCTTCTGGGGGTAATCATCAAATACACTTTGAGATAAAGTGTTCACTTAAGATCATGAAACTTAGAATTGATTCATTTTCTTTTTCTCTTTTCTGAAAAAAATCCAAGTTATAAAGAGAAATATCTAGTTATAGAGAACTGAAATTGTTTGATGCCAATCTGAATTATGTTGTAGAAGATCTAATAATTTAGGGGGATAATTAGCTAAATAGAAAAATTTAAAGAATTTTCTACTTCAATTATTGTGTTAAGTTTGGATTCATGGGAAAATCCCAAACAATCTTTGCTAAATATTGACTACAAATAATTTGAGAAACCAGGTGGGTCATCAGATTAAAATTATTTCCCCCTCAAACATGTGTCTTATTTTAGTTTGAAATCATCCATATTTTTAAATGCTTTGGGCAAAGCTTTGTTGAATTGACTCGAGAAATTTAAGGATTTTTTTTTTCATTTGGTTTGCAGCATTGTTAATATTACCTTGTTATTGACTTGAAATTACCCTTTTATTTCCTTTAAAAAATGTTCAGCAATGAAAATGTAATGAATAGTTGTTTTATTTAGGAATATCTCATGCTTTTTTAGCTGTTTTATTTTTCAAGATACATATTATGTTGCCAAGCTACAACTCTAGACTAATGAGAAAATGATTGTCCTGACTTTTGTTCATTTAAATACTCAATCATGACATTGTGTTGTTATTTTTAAATAGAGTATCCTTGCTTTTCACATGAAAAATGAGAGAAAGGGAATGATGTGATTGCTCAAACTTTTGAATTGGTGCATATTCCTTAGAATGGATAATGATATAGAGCTCAAATGCACTGGCTGCATTTATTTAAATATTCTCATATGATTTTCATGAGTAATCATTAAAGTGAATGCAGTAAAGTGCTTTTAAGTTAAGACTTTTTTTGCATATACATTCATCTCAGAGTCTTAAGTGGCCTGTCACCTATAACAATTGTTAAGACATCATCTAAGTCCAATCTATACATTCATCTCAGAGTCTTAAGTGGCCTGTCACCTTGTTAAGACATCATCTAAGTCCAATTCTTGAAAATTTCAAGACTATGACAGGGAGTTTTTAAAAAATATATGATCTTGAAGTTTCCTTAATGTATATGTACAACACATTCCAAAAAACTAATTCATGGATGCATAATTGCTTTCAGAATAGTTCATCATATACTAATATTGATGTGTAAAACAATCATTGTAATAGTTTTTAAAAAATATATGATCTTGAAGTTTCCTTAATATATATGTACAACACATTCCAAAAAAACTAATTCATGGATGCATAATTGCTTTCAAAATAGTTCATCATGTACTAATATTGATGTGTAAAACAATCATTGTAAACTGCAGAAATAGCAAAAGGACAGAAATTTCAATTAAGAAAGGGAAATCTTAAATTCTATTGTGTAATAATGGTACCAATTCATAATTAATGGAAAGTACCTTTTGACCTAGAATGTATGTGGGCAGTTTAAAATCTACCAAATTGCAGAGAAACCTACTCAATAAGTTAGTCCTCTAACAAGTACTTGCTACATGGAATATAAAATCTGAATTACCAAAAGGACACTGAATTGATAGCACAAAATATTTTGGTTAATTATCTCAGCAGTATTGTATATGTATGCTCCATCTTGAAGCTACAATAAATTATCAAAAGTGGGATAAAAATGGTTATGCTTAAGCAACTCTTCTGTGATTAGACATCTTCACAGACAAATCTATAACTAATGCTTGATATTTTAGAAAGAAAGGAGGAAATTATTTATTACTATAATATTCTAATATAGAACATTTGTATTCTAGATATAATAAACATATTTTGTTCAGAAATTTGTAAGAAGGAACATCTGAATGTTAAATCATTATATTTATGAATCAAGTTCTTTGGTATCATAGACTTATCCTGGGGTAAAACAAAATAATAATATTAGAAGCCCCCAAATCTTATTCAGAGATAAATTGAAAGTATAAAGGATGAAATAAAAGAAGTGGAAATTTATTTGTTTGTTTGGTTTGTTGTAAATAAAACTCTAAGTGTAGGGTTTCAGAGAAAGTTAAGCTTAAATTTTGGCTTTGACAGTGATATTTGGAAGTACATCCGAATAGTTTAGACTTGTTACATAAAGCTATTTTAAAAGTTATATCAGGAATCATTTAGACTTGCTATTTTAGACAACATCTTAATTCTTATCTGATTTCATGGCAAATACACCAATATTTCTCTTGGTTTTATTTTTAGAATATTTTTAACAAATGAGGTAGAAAAATCATTACCTGTGGCTATCCTATCATAACAAATAAATGCAGATATAAAATGAGTAATATATTCATTAAAATAATTTCAACTATACAAAAAACACAAAAATACATTATTCTTTGCCTTTAAATTTCATTTGAATCTTGACTCAGTAAAATATATTTTCTAATTTCAGTGTGCAAAAGTAATATCAGATTAACAGAAGAATCTCAGAAAAATAATTATATGCAATTATATATTAATCTCTGAGAATATCTGACTATTTTTAATTTAAGAAAAGGGTTATCTTTAAAAGTTTATATTCACTATGATTATTCCACAAAATGAATTATTTAAGACAGAAAGGATTTTAAAATAGTCTTTAAAGCTTATTGCTAAGAATGGTATCAAATGCACTAAGTAGAAGATAAATAGAGTATGAAAAACTTGTGGCAATGCTTAGAAATTTAAGTTAGAAAAAAGGTTATATAAAACTCTATAGCATATATACATTTTTGTTTATTATTTTACTAGAAGCCCGTTGCACAAAGATTCGCGCAATAGGCCTTCCTTCCCCTGGCTGCTGGCACCGGTTTTCCTCTGGCACCTGGGACCCAGGCCTTTGGTCTGGCCGCAGGGGATTAACCACCATCTTTGTTGGGTTAATTTGCATAGTTACTCTGATTGGCTGGTGGGCTTAGCAGAGTGACACCAATTTGCATGTTTCTCTTTTATTAGTGTAGATATATACATGTAGTGGTAATTTATAAATATAAATACATGATATACATAAAATTAAGTACAATGGATATTAGAGTAAAAGGTGTATTATAGGTGTCTGTTAGGAAATAAGTGAACACAGAGATGTTAATTTCTAGTAAGAGAAATGCATGCTGATACACCTTAGATTTATGTTTTTCTTCTATTATTTGTTTTATGTATTTACTTTCAATTTAACATCAGACTATTTCTTCTAAGATGAAACTCTTAAACTCTAGCTGGGTTTGGATTGTGTACAGGATAAAAATACAGCCATTGTAAATAACCCTGCACCAACCTTTTAAACTGTAGCTTATCAACTCCACTGTCTCTTTGAAACCAACATAGTTTAGGCTAAAGCTGGCAATCAAAAAGAAATCTGCTTTTCGTTACAATTTCTTTTTTTTTCCTGTTCAAAACTTAGTTCTGAATAGCATGAATACCAAAAATAAATAAAAAGTACTGTTTGTTTTTGAAATTCCTTTTTTCATTGAAGCCGCCATAGTCTGTGTCACATCAGTTTCAAAGAGTCAGTTACAGCAGCAGAGCAGCTCTGGTTTAATGGGCTGCTATGCAGCTGCCTATAGTGTAGGCTTTTCTTGTCCATTTTATAAATACTGATAGAAACTGTTGGAAGAGATGGAAAATAGTACTTTATGGCTCAATTCTACTGTCATGTACAAGTTTTACTTGTACAAGTAAAATATCTTTTTCAAAATGTTACATGCATTTTTGGTTGGACTTTATATACAAACACATTTCAACTTTTCTGCAGAATTATTTTATCCTTAAAAATTATAATGCACTATCAGATATAGTCAACTGATTCTTTAATTTAGTGGCAATTATAAAATAGTACATAAGAGTTCTATTCATATTATGTTTAAGAAGAACAGACATATATAAATGTATAAAATATATTTTTCTATGGCTTTGTATGAAGGACTGCTAACACAATAAATCAACTTATTCCAGAGTATAAATAATAGCTGCAAAAAATTGTTTTCTATGTCATTTAATTGAAAAAATATGAGAAATAAAAATTAAGAGATTCCTTTATGTTAGATGCCATTAGAAATAATAGGGCATTTATTTGTTGTTTAGGACTAAAACACACTTCTAAAATTAATATACACATGAAACATAATAATTTTTACATGTTTCCACCAATGGATATACAATAATCATTTCTGCTAACTAAATAAACTAAAAAACTAAATAAAATTAAATAGGAAGATCTTAACATAAGAATGACTATCACAAAAGCCTTTGAGTAAAAAATGCATGTAAATTATTTTTACAATGTTACTTTTTGTTGCAAAATATTTATATGGGGTTGCTTTAAAATAAATGATTACTTACATGTAGAGAAACAATTTTCAAAATGTAAATTCATTGAAAAATAATTTTCTTTTAAAAAATATTTTTTATAGATTTCAGAGAGGAAGAGAGAGAGAGAGAGAGAGAGAAACATCAGTGA
>NW_005357846.1:3818366-3827568 GCF_000412655.1 Myotis brandtii | reverse complement strand
CCCAGGTTCGATTCCGGTCAAGGGCATGTACCTGGGTTGCGGGCACATCCCCAGTAGGAGATGTGCAGGAGGCAGCTGATCGATGTTTCTCTCTCATCGATGTTTCTAACTCTCTATCTCTCTCCCTTCCTCTCTGTAAAAAATCAATAAAATATATTTAAAAAAAAATAAAAAATAAAAATAGCTTCATTATTTTCCCCTGCTTTTCTGTGACAGAAGTGTACCTTTTCCCTGCGTACGGAAGGCAGCACTTGGATGTGAAACCCAAGAGGACAACAGTGCTTCTCGGGAGCACTTCTCTATTAAAGCTCTTCGTGCGAGAACAATGCTGTGCATGTTGGAATATCTGTTGCCCACTTTCACAGCCAAATTCCTATATTTGAGACCTGAATGCAGAAATATCCACAGTCATCCTCAAAAGGATGTGTTTAATCCAAGCCCTGACATCATTAGTACTGACAGGATTTTCAACACTCAGGGAGATAAAACAGTTGTGACATTTTTCTTCAAAGAATGTGTTGTCAGTGAACTTGTCCAAAAGCATCAGAACATATAAACATTCCTTAAGTGGGTTTACTTATCA
This sequence comes from Myotis brandtii, assembly GCF_000412655.1. Lineage (NCBI taxonomy): Eukaryota > Metazoa > Chordata > Mammalia > Chiroptera > Vespertilionidae > Myotis > Myotis brandtii. The sequence goes on along the minus strand of NW_005357846.1, from coordinate 3,826,985 downwards.
AGTATAAGGTGACTGGGCTAGGAGAATACTAAGGTTTTGCAGTGTGTGGCTTGAAATTAAGCATGACCCTTTGTACCTTAAACAGAATGTGTCTATTTTTTTTTAATCTATCTTGATTCAAAAGGGAAGTTGTCACTGCTAAGTAAGGAAAAATGAGAGAAATTATGAATATGATTTATAAAATCAATTTAAAATAAATATTCCAGCCCTGTAAACCCCTTGAAGTAAGGCATGAATAGATGGGCTTTCTCTCATGATTGTAAAGCACCGCTATAGAAAAGAACTGAAAAGGAATCAAGTGACAGAAAGTTTGAAACAGTTGTTCATTTACTCTATGAGTCATATTCCCACACTAAGTAAATATCTATTTCATTATTTCTACAAACATGCTAATCATAAACTACCTACTTTTCTTTATCAGGAGTGTCAATGGTTTTAGGTTTTAGAAATAAATTGTTAAAGTATTTAAAAATATTCTATGGGGAAGAATAATCTTTTATAACATATTAAATCACGACTAAATCTATTCATGATGAATTGTTACACAGGATTGAATGTAAACTTTTTGTGGTAAAAGCCCACAAAATATAAAATGAGACATGTATCTAAGAAAACGAATGCTTTTCCAACTCAAATCTTTCTGTCTGTCTGAATCAATGCAGTACATTTGATTAGGTGACAAACTAAGATAATTAATACAAATAAGTAACTTGTACAATAATAAATATTATTTTTTTTAAAAAAGACTGCCATGGAAGCAGGAATTACTGAACTATAATCCTTACAAAATTAAGCAAATATCACAAGTGATTATTGAAGTTCCCAAAAAATCTCTCCAAGTATGCAAACAACATAATTTATATGATCATTTTATTCTTCTATGATTTTGTTCAAATTCTATAGACTGAATTTCTAAAAGAAATAGGCAACCTAAACACAAAGTATCTCTTCAAATAAGATAGAATGAATAAATGTAGTTCATCAGGAGAACAAAATACTAATCTTTATGCTACTTCTTATAAGCTTATAATTATGGGACCATGGAAAGGGAAGAGAACCTTTCTCAGGCTTTCATCCATTAAATTTGGTAAGAAGTTTCACCTGCAGGTCCATAGGTCAGAGTCCTGAGTTATAATCAATGGAAACACATATTTACTATTATACACATGCACATTTATCAAACAAATGAAAAATCAAACGTATATATTTTAAGCTGTTTTAATAGCTTAACTTATTAATGCTGATTATATATTTGTATCTCAATCAATATGTTTAATTGTCCTTGAAGGAAACATCTTTTGACTGATCTGTTTCCCTTTGCCACTCTAATTAGTGACCTTTATGCTCCATCTGACTTGGGAAAAAATACTCTTGCCCCATTCATTGAAAAAAAAGAGAGAAGGAAGACGGATAGCCAAATCTTCCAATTGCTGTTATTGCAATTTGTAAGTTACCCTAAACATCCCATTGCCTAACAAACATTGAAAACCAGTTATCTCTCTCATGTACAATTTGAAGACAAAAGCACAAATGCATATATATAAGCAATTATACATAAAAATGAACTGACTCTAAATACTAAATGTGAATCAATATTTGAGTTGTATTTCTAATAATAATTTTGACTTTATAAAATGCTATTTTTTTCAAGATAATGAAACTATATTAGATGATTCTGAGGATCAATTTTAAGGACCTTCCTGGAAAACTATTGAGGTTCCTGAACCACTATTTCAGAATGCGTTTGTTTTTTAAGAATGTATTTATTTAGTACATTGTCAAAGCAGAAAATTGAAATAGAAAAGTTCAATATTTTTACAATATTTCTAAATTTACAAAAAAAAAAGAAAAAAGGGATATCATTTGGATAGCATGGACTTGATAATGATCCTATTATTTCCAGCCATAAGTTCCAATCATGCATATGGTCACTTATGGAAGAAAATGACCATTGAAATACTGGTAATATACATTAGAAATGGTACCTAAAATTCCCCAATGTAAAGTAAATTTAATTATGCAAAGCCTATTTTGTGACCTTTAAGAAATACGTATGAACTCACAGAATATATGTTAAACCAGAGCACAATGTAGATCACTTCCCTTGTTCCTTTTAAAGACAATTTCAAAGAAAACCTACTAATCTTTTCTTACTTTATTATATATCATCAAGGTAGAGGTCAATTTAAATTCATTTTAAAAGAAAGAAGAACACCTTGTGATGAGGAGTAGAAGAGAAAAGGCCATTTTTCCTAAGGCAAGGTAACAAAAGTTTAAGGGTCATAAAATTATTTGGAGGGAGTGGGGGTTTCTTTAAAAATTTGACAGCCAGGCCTCTTGACATTTCTGTCTTTCCCTGTCTACTGGCCCTGCCCACGTAGGAGGGAAGCAAGATGAAAAGGCTCATAAGAAATGTAAGTGATCTTTATTGACCTGTGACTTTTGTAAAACCCTAGCCTCTGGCATGTGACTGCAGTATGCATTTCTTGTCAAAACAGGTAAGGGAATTGAGCACTGGCCTGAAGGAACCTATGTGTGCATGTGCATGTGTGAGTGTGTGTGTGTGTGTCTCTGTGTGTGTATGTGTGTGTTAAGGGAATTGAGCACTGGCCTGAAGGAACCTATGTGTGCATGTGCGTGTGTGAGTGTGTGTGTGTGTGTGTGTGTATGTCTGTGTGTGTGTGTGTGTGTGAACACACTCAGAACTGGTAGATACAGGATTTGAGGAAAAAGTGGAAGAGAATTGGGTAAAGTCGGGGAAGAAAAAGGTAATTATTATAAATGCTCTCCTTTTGTGAAAAGCCAAAATACTCTTGCTCTTTTTTAAATCATCTCATTCTCAATCTTTGCTCACTCTTCCTAATTTTCCATCAAAAATTTTTTTTCAAAGAAACATGGTCATAAATTTGGGACTAAATTGAAAAAATAGCTTGCAGCCTCTAGCACACTTTCTCAGAGAGGATAGGGTGAGTTGGCTGAGAAGAGCCAGTTCTTCCATCTGTTAAGAAAATGAATGAAATTGTATCTCAGATTTTGTAAAGACACCCCACAGGAGCATAGGATACATTAGAAACAGGGAAGTAGAATCATTTGCCTTTACCCGAGCCTTATCTTTCTGAAAAAATAGATCACTTAAAATACAGTCATTAATGCTTGCTATAAATTACACCTTTCCTCAGAAAAGGAAACAGCATAGAGAAAGATGTATTTTAATGGCAGATTTGTTTCCCTGCAGAAAATGATTTAAACATCGTAATAAAAAGAGGGGAATTATTTCACCCATTTATTTAACCTTTCAGGGCATCTACTCTGGTGTGCTCAAGAGTCATTTTTAAAAATACATAAACAGATACTGTCAAATTTAAAATAAAGATGAAAGGGAAAATCAGCACTACCATCATCAATACTCCCTGCTGAAAAAGCCTGCTCAATCTATGTTTTTTCCCCCCTGAGTTCACAGAAATGTTTCAAATTAAAATATGAAAAAGACAACCTCTCCCTGTGCTTCCACCTGACGGCTGCTTTTTCACATCAATCTCACCTGCGTGTTTCATCCTGGGAGCTGCAGGACCAGACCCCAGAGCACAATGTCAGCAGCAGCTGCATCTCAGCCAGAGCCCCCTAAGGGGAAACGGTGGGGTGTTTGTGAACCTACTGGCGGGCTAGTTTGCTCTGGTTCAAAAATCAAACTCGGTACAGAGCTGACACCAGCTCTCTATAAAATGTCCTACCTGGCTGCCATCTTGACAGAGAAAAAAGGGTTTCTAGGGAACCTGCTTTCTGAGAAAATGAAACCTAAATTGAACCTGTGAAAAAGATGATAACAGGCTGAAGGTGGTTCACATTCCGTATTTGCTCTTCAGTATTCACTTATATTGTATAGATATAGATGATAGATAGATAGATATAGATAGATATAGATAGATATAGATATAGATATAGATATAGATATATAGATAGATATATTGCATGGCCTTTGGAATTTAGTGTAGGCAGGCTATTAAGTAACATGAGAATCAGTAAAGGTTGCTGATTCTAAAGGATATTACTTGGGAGGATGCATATAACTTATACAATAACAAACCACATTTTTGCCAAAAGTAACTCTGTCCATGTGCTGAGGCCAAGAAAGTTTGTGCCAGATGGGAAGTTCTGAATGGTGATTTTAATATCTGTCATCCTCCGTAGACAATGCTAGGGTAGGTAAAAATATAAGGAGAAAATACTCTGATAAATGCCATACTTGTTAAGCAAGGTCAGTATGGTTTTCATGTCTTCTTAGTTATCAGGACGAATGGGGCAAGAGGAGACGAGGAGGCACAGATTTTATTTGATTTTTAATTTAAGTCCCAAAGTCACTTTTCTCAGGCTGTTGCCTTGGCATGAAGTATATAATGACTGTCTATCAAGCCCCCTTTATTTTTATAAAGATCAACTCATCCTATGAACCAAATTATTTTACATATGATGAGTGCTCAATCATTTTTAATTAATTTTAAATAACATTTGGTGTAGAATCTAAACCCCAAACCAAAGACTAAATATAGTCATGAATCCACAGACTGACAGGAAAATCTGACTGGCCAATGTGGCTCCGTGCTTGATTGTCAAGAAATGAACCAGGAGGTCACAGTTCAATTCTGGGTCAGGGCACATGCCAAGGTTGTGGACACCATCCCCAGCAGATCAATGATTCTCTTTCATCATTGGTGTTTCTATTTCTCTCTTCCTCTCCCTTTCTTTTTTGAAATCAATACTGAATATATATGAAGAATCTGATAGTGACTCTGTTTGTTGGAATTATGTTTGGTTGAAGAAACCAAATAAAAATTTTTTTTCTGCTTAAAAAATGGGCGGGGGATTAGCTTCAATGAGTTAGGAATGCATTTCTCTCCTTGACAAAAGTCCATCGATTGGTAATCTAGAACTAGTATAGTGGCTCTATTCTAACATGGCCTCAGGAACTTAGGATTCCTTTCAACTCGCCTCCATCTACTACAGGGTTTGTCTTTCCTCATGGTCCAAGCTGATATCCACACAGGCTGTACATGGAAAGAGGAAGAAAAAGAGGGAAACGTGTATTGACTCTTAGGAAGCTTTCTGGAAGCTGCCCAGAGCACTGACTTAAAACATCCTCACTTAAAAACTTAGTCACTTGAACAGATATAGCTGCAAACTTCCAAAGGTTAAAAAAACAAAAAATGAACAACAACAACAACAAAAAACAACTATTATGATGGGAGAACGAGGGAACAGATATTGGAGGACAAGAGGTATTGGGGGATCACCAAATTGGTTCTATCAAAATGATAAAGTAAAATGCATTCTTTCACTTGGAAAAAATCTTTTTCACTGCAAAGTACTCTTCATTTATTTTCTCAACTCTGAGAACACACTGTTAAAAAGCAGTACAGTAGGCATGCTGACAGTTCATAAGTAGAAATATAAAAGGAGAGGAGCTACTTATTCCTAACTCCCTTAAATTCTCTGAAAACAAGGTGGAGCCTAGAGCTGGGGAAGTGAAGAAAAAATGATGAAAGGGTAGGAAATGCTTAAATTCTCTGAAAACAAGGTGGAGCCTAGAGCTGGCGAAGTGAAAAAAAAAAAATGATGAAAGGGCAGGAAATAGGCATGCAGCCAGTCTCTGTCCTTAAGTTCAGTGTGTCCACTCTGTCAATATGCCCACTATGTTCACTGAGGTGCATGTGAGAAGTCCCTGTCTATAGACTAAAATCTTTTTCTTTTTAAAACAACATCTTGACTTTGAAAGTGTTTGGATTTCTTTTAGAAATATTTCTAATTCTCACAAAAAATTTATAACATTTTAAATACTCTGTCCACTTACAGTTCCATAATTAACATTGATTTAATCATTACAATCTATTACTTTTGTGAGAAAAATTATCTGCAGAAAATTGTGAAGGAGATGTTGAAAGAATCTACTCTGTTCTTTATCAACACCCCTCCCTGAAAAGTATTTTTGACTCTATTTGAAGTTTTCAGTTTATTCCAATATTCCCAATTTGTTCCAGTTTTAAGTCTTATTTTTTCTTTTTTAGTTTAGTAAAAATAGAGGAGGCCTATACTTCAATACATTAACTAGCATTTTCAGCAAATGTCACCACACATGCACTATAAAGTATATGGCTATCATCATCAGAGAAAGAATTCAAAATCTGGCCTCACATTCCACAAAAGCTGTAAACTAGATCACTTTGATCTTCATTGTCTTCACTTTGATTTTCACAGAATATTTACATCCTCTTATGTTTATATGACCTCATGAACTCATGAGAGTTTCAATAGACAGTTAAAACATGCAGCATGTTCTTAAAAAGCAAACATACTTTAATAAGTCTGCTAAAAGCTGAGAGCATTTCCCAGAATATACCAAGCATTAATTATTCTTCCACTTTCTTGAGTCAAAGATCATAAGGAAAGAAAAGGGCATAACCTTAGTCCGTCTCTATAGCAAAGATTGCAACAAAAATAAAAATATCAAAATGTGTTTTGTTAAAATGTTGACGTTAACATTTGAAGACTACCCCAAATCTCAGTTGGCTACACATATGTTTATACTGATCATAAACAAATTCAATGCAGATACTGGTATCGGACTGGCTTAGTATACATTTAAAAGAATAACGTTTGAGATAGAAGTGGACACAGAGCAAACACAGAAAAGTTCTTTCATGTGAACATTTAGTTGCAAAATCATCAATTGTTTAAAATTTTGTGGTGTGTGAAAATGTTTCAGTTCATTGACTTGCTATTGTCTTGGAAACTACTGATCAAAACAAAGGAAAATCTTAGGTATACTTCGAATTGATAGTTAAATTTTGTTACAAATTCCAAGAGTAATAAATTGAATTTAAAAGGCATCCTAAGGTGATATTTAAATCTCAATGATCATTTGTTGAAGATTTAACATTTTTGTCTTTTTCCTAGAGTGAACTACAACTGTTCTTGTTTAAGTCTCTTTGCCTGTATTATTTATAAACAAGGTGAAAATAGAAGCAACCAGCTTCTACATAATCACTAGCCCCTATATAATAATCAGAGGTCTTTTAAAAAGTATCCTTCATTCTTTTCTTTTCTAGGAAGTGATTTTCCTTTTATAATTACTCTTAAAGATTTATTTCTAATCTGGGTCTTAGCTTTGTATTGCAAATCAAACTACCTTAACTTCTTCTTGGCCAACCTATCTGTTAATCAATCAAACAACATACCCAGTGGCTTTTAGTAATGATAATAACGATAACAACAATAATAAACACTATCCATCTATTGAGCACATGCCAACACCGGGCAAACATTGTATATGCACTAACACATCTAATCCTCACAACAAGGCTGAGACTGGTTCCTTTATCCTCACTGAAAGTGTGAGGAAACAGAGCCACAGGAGATAAACTTCTAGAGCAGCCGTGGGCAGACTACGGCCCGCGGGCCGGATCCTGCCCGTTTGAAATGAATAAAACTAAAAAAAAAAAAGACCGTATAAACACTATCCATCTATTGAGCACATGCCAACACCGGGCAAACATTGTATATGCACTAACACATCTAATCCTCACAACAAGGCTGAGACTGGTTCCTTTATCCTCACTGAAAGTCTGAGGAAACAGAGCCACAGGAGATAAACTCCTAGAGCATATCTGAGTTTGTTTTTCCTCTCATTCTTTCCCCAATATTGTCTATGAACAGTTGATGGATAAGTGGAAGGAATAAATATCCTCGAGTCAAAAAGTTTGCCCACCTCTGTTCTAGAGCATAGCTGAGTTTGTTTTTCCTCTCATTCTATCCCCAATATTGTCTATGAACAGTTGATGGAAAAGTGGAAGGAATAAAAAAGTGAAGAAGAAATCAATCCATTACATCTGGGTTAACTGGACCAAGTTATAATATGGAAACAACCAGGTTTAAATTCTCTAGAAAACAGAGCCTGAGTCAAATACTATGGTTTGATTAGGAAAGGCAATCCTGAAAACATGAAGGAAGTAAGCAGAGAAGGGAAGAAAATAAAAACAAAATGCTAAATACTGAGCTGGCTACAGTATCATAAGAAACCCTAGCCTCAGTTCTGCATATAGGCCTCTCACAAGTGCTGTATCTGGGATCAATTCTTTTTTTGGTCAGAGAGAAAAGGGAGATTATTCACTCTCCTCTGGGTTCTCATTGGTCAGTTTGTTTTGACTCCCTGTGCCTTGCCCATTGTGTCCTCTAGGTGGTACCAACCATACCTTCTCCCACCTTCACATTCCAAATCGAAAACTTGTAGGAATGGGGCGGAGCTTCTGAGGGTCAAGTCAGACTTGCACTGCCAGTACAAGTGCAGAGGAGGTCAGTCCCCTGCATCCCCCACAAAAAAAAAAGAAAAAGAAAAAAGGCTGAGGTGTTAGGTCAGTGGTTGGCAAACCGCAGCTCGCAAGCCACATGCAGCTCTTTGGCCCCTTGAGTGTGGCTCTTCCACAAAATACCGTGTGCGGGTATGCACATACAGTGCAAAGTTGACTTAAAACTTTAAGTAAAGTTTATTAAGTTAATTTTAGGGAACATTGTGTAGTGAAAGAAGATGTATGTCGAGGATTGAGAAAGGTATGTTGAGATGGTTTGGAC
>NW_005357846.1:3813794-3814425 GCF_000412655.1 Myotis brandtii | reverse complement strand
ACCATGAAGGAAATAAGCAGAGAAGGGAAGAAAATAAAAACAAAATGCTAAATACTGAGCTGGCTACAGTATAAGAAACCCTAGCCTCAGTTCTGCATATAGGCCTCTCACAAGTGCTGTATCTGGGATCAATTCTTTTTTTGGTCAGAGAGAAAAGGGAGATTATTCACTCTCCTCTGGGTTCTCATTGGTCAGTTTGTTTTGACTCCCTGTGCCTTGCCCATTGTGTCCTCTAGGTGGTACCAACCATACCTTCTCCCACCTTCACATTCCAAATCGAAAACTTGTAGGAATGGGGCGGAGCTTCTGAGGGTCAAGTCAGACTTGCACTGCCAGTACAAGTGCAGAGGAGGTCAGTCCCCTGCATCCCCCACAAAAAAAAAGAAAAAGAAAAAGAAAAAAGGCTGAGGTGTTAGGTCAGTGGTTGGCAAACCGCAGCTCGCAAGCCACATGCAGCTCTTTGGCCCCTTGAGTGTGGCTCTTCCACAAAATACCACGTGCGGGCGCGCACATACAGTGCAAAGTTGACTTAAAACTTTAAGTAAAAGTTTAAGTTAATTTTAGGGAACGTTGTGGAGTGAAAGAAGATGTATGTCGAGGATTGAGAAAGGTATGTTGAGATGGTTTGGAC
>NW_005357846.1:3805504-3813767 GCF_000412655.1 Myotis brandtii | reverse complement strand
CAAACTACGGCCCGCGGGCTGGATCCGGCCCGTTTGAAATGAATAAAACTAAAAAAAAAAGACCATACCCTTTTATGTAATGATGTTTACTTTGAATTTATATTAGTTCACACAAACACTCCATCCATGCTTTTGTTCCGGCCCTCTGGTCCAGTTTAAGAACCCATTGTGGCCCTCGAGTCAAAAAGTTTGCCCACCCCTGGTAGTGGGAGAAATCACCAAGTCCAGTCAAAGGGTTAAGTACTGGGACGGTGACTCAGGCAGGGACTCGGGATTCCAGGGAAGTCTCCTAGCCTGGGATGGGATGGAATGAGGGTAGGGGCTGAGCTGAGTCTTTTTAAAGGAGCAAGAGTCAGTCTGGTGACATGCAGGGGACATGGCACTTCAGACAGAGGGGAGAGCATAAGTAAAAAGAGTAAAAACAGAGGAGAGGACAGCACCGTGATGGCGAACCTTTTGAGCTCGGCGTGTCAGCATTTTGAAAAACCCTAACTTAACTCTGGTGCCGTGTCACATATAGAAATTTTTTGATATTTGCAACCATAGTAAAACAAAGACTTATATTTTTGATATTTATTTTATATATTTAAATGCCATTTAACAAAGAAAAATCAAACAAAAAAAATGAGTTCACGTGTCACCTCTGACACGCGTGTCATAGGTTCGCCATCACTGTCCTAGACAGATTCTAGCAATGTGTGTAAACTGAGTAGGTATGACCCTAAGTAAGCAAAATATTTTTCTTACTGCCTTTTTGGAACCCATGGATAACCAGCTGAGTTGTTTGTTTCAGCTACTCATACAAATTGAATGAATTGATAAATTGAGTGTAGAAACTGATTCTATTCCACTTATCACTGAATCCTCAGCCAAGTACAGTGTCAATACAAATATTCAACAAGTACCCAATGAACTAATAAATAAATACAATTATGATAATCAGTTTTAGAGCCCTTATGGTAAATTTATGTCATTTATGATTATACTAGGGGCCCAGTGCACGAATTCGTGCACCTTGAAAGGAACTGTGGGCTGTGAGGCTTCGGTGGGCACAGGGGTGGGTCTTGGCCCATCCTCTGCCCCCACCTGTCCCACCATAGCCCCTGGTCCCCTGTCTGCCGGCAGCCCTGCTCCCACCAAAGCTGCTCCCATGCGCTGACGGCATGGAGCAATTTGGGCTGGCACCAGCAGCCGGTGTGAGCAGGGCCAGTGTCGTTAGCAGTGTCGAGTGGCAGCTGCTGCCCTGATTGCCCCTCAGGAGCAGGGGGAGGTGAAGAAGCCCTCAGAGGCGACCAGGGCTGGCAGCTGCCGCTCACACTCACTGATGGCATAGAGCAATTGGGGCCAGCGCAGGGAGCTGGCAGCGGGTGAGTGGTGGCTGCAGGTGCGAGTGGGGCTGGTGCTGGCAGTGGGTGTGAGCAGTGGCTCTGGCGCAGGCAGGGGGTGCGAACAGGGCCAGCGCTGACAGCAGGTGCAATCTCTGGGCAGGACTTGCAGCAAACGGGAGCAAAGGATTTTTAGTGAGCATCAGAGACTTGCCCCAATGACAGCAACCAGTGCCTCACTGTGGTCTGGTGCCCCCACTCACCTGCTCCACCATCTTACCACGGTCGGACAGCAGGTGCAATCTCTGGGCAGGACTTGCAGCAAAGGATTTTTAGTAAGCATCAGAGACTCGCCCCAATGACAGCAACCAGTGCCTCACCGTGGTCTGGTGCCCCCACTCACCTGCTCCACCATCCTACCATGGTCAACTCCTGCCATGTTCCACACGTATCCCCTGGTGGTCAGCCCACGTCATGGCAACCGGTTGTTCGGTTGTTCGGTTGTTCCGCAATTCGCTCTATTTGCATATTAGGGTTTTATATATATAGATGCATAGTTGTTTCTGTTTTATTCTCCATATTGTTCTTCATTATGAACACTGAACTAGAAAATAATCATTGCCCCTAGAGGAAATGCAGGGTTACATTCCTGTGAGTCTCAGTTCACACACATTTTTGTCAACCAATCAATACATGTCTTTCTTTTATGTATGTTTTTGTTTAAAGACACCTTACAGTTGATTCATTAACATTGAACTTAAGGACAATAGATCTATAACTCATGCCTGAACAATGCTTGGTTAACACATATTTTCTTTGTAAGGCACATCACAGCCTTACTGTACTTGGAAATACTGAACAATATTTCAGTACTATACTTGGGGGATGTTTTAAACAGCAAAATCCCAAACAAAAACAAAACACAAAAAGGCAAAAAAGAAATTGTTTATAGTACTCTATGAGAACTGAAGAAGAAGGCAGGATGTCAGCTTGTTTGATCTAATGTGGGATTATGTCTAAGTTGGGAATGAGTGCATCAGACAACTTAAATTTTTGCTCCCCCACGACACATGTCTCAGAATGATTGCAAAAATATCATGAACATTGACTTTGTGATTCCAAGTAAGTTTTAGCAAGTAGGTAAATTTTCAAATACAGAATCTCATGCCTGGAATGAGAATCAACTATGTGCATGTGTGTGTGTGCGCACACACACACATGTACACGCACATGGGTGCACGTTTGCCAGTGCACACATATTTTCCAATACAAATATTTTCACTTGAAATGTGTTTTATTTTTATGCATAATCTATATTTTGGAAACTTGGGACATAATATTCTAATTATTATGTCTTAATTTTACTTTTTCTTTTTACTGTCAAGCTTTATTTTTCTTGACTCAACTTTTTGAATAACTTTTTTTTATGATGCAAATCAATGAGTTTTAATCTTACCTTTGTGAGAAACTACGGTCTCCAGTGGTCGGCAAACTCATTAGTCAACAGAGCCAAATATCAACAGTATTTCTTCAAAATAGACTCTCCCAGGCCAAGAACTGACTTCTGCGCATGGGCCACAAAGTTTCAATCACACATTACTTGTGCCTGCACGTGGTATTTTGTGGAAGAGCCACCCTCAAGGGGCCAAAAAGCCACATGTAGCTCGCGAGCCTCAGTTTGACGACCATGGCCCTAAGCAATTCCACCAAACTGACTGCAACAACTCAGCCACAGCAATGGTAATCAGAAACCCCAGTAAGTGTTTAGAAAAAAAAACACCACCAATCACAGTCTCATCTTACTTACAATATTCTTTGGCATCCAATTCAAAACAAACAAACAAACAATGGTGATCTACACCTCCTATCTGGTCTATACATTTTATCACTATGCTTTAATTATGTTCAATTTGTAACAATGAAATTGGGGGTCACCACAACATGAGGAACTGTATTAAAGGGTCATGGCATTAGGAAGGTTGAGAACTACTGCTATGATTTTCATGAGTAACCAAGGTTAGGAACTAGGTTTAAATATTAGCACAGAATCTGTTTTGTTACGCATGTTCCACAACATCTTTTGGAGTCAAGATTTTTATTCATAAAATTAGAGGCCCATTGCAGGAAGATTCCTGCAAGAACAGGGCTTCGCTCCTGTCTCTGCCGCTCCTACCCCGCCCTTCTCTGCCGTTCCTACCCCGCCCATCTCTGCCGCTTCACTCCCGCCCATCTCTGCTACCTCGGCTCCTTGCTTGGCTTCCTTCTACGGTGTCTTCAGTCTTAGCTCCCAGCCAGTATATGCAAATTAGCTGCCATATTTGTTGGCAGTTAATTTGCATATCACTCTGATTAGCCAATGGTGGGCGTAACAAAGGTATGGTCAATTTGCATCTTTGTCTATTATTAGATAGGATAAACATTATATTCCCTGCCTCAGAGATTTTCAACCGCTGTGCCACAATAATTTTTAAAACATTGCAATACCTGACTATTTAATCAGGGCCAGTGACCTATTTCCCTTAGATTGTCAAATTAAAAATAATAATAATTAAAAAAACAATGACAAGAGCTAACACAAAAATAGCCAACTGGTATAATTAAAATTATACCATTTTTGTCAGATTTGCAAAAAATATGTTTTTAGGTGTGCCACAGAATTTTAGTGAGTTTATGTGTGCCATGAGATGAAGAAGAATGAAAAATTGTCACCTTGCCTCATAAAATGTGTGGATTAAATAAGAGAACACATATTAAATTCTGGGTTCAGAGAAAAGCATTCATAAAAAATGTTTGTTGGTTTTTCATGTAGAGAGAAAGCCTGACATATGTATTTCTTCTTCTGAAGATCCATTTAAATTCAGTAACACTTCTTAATGTGAAAATAATACAAATCTTAACCCCTTATCTTTACAGAATAACATGTATGTTACCTTAGAGTAATAGTCAAGATTCACAAGTATCTTTTGTAAGTCGCCCTCCCACTATATTCCTTTGCATACCCTACCTGTGATTTACATTGAACTTACCATAGTTTTCCACAGATACACCACATATTCCCATCTCCAAGTATTTGGTCAAGATATTTTCACTGCCTGGAATGACCACCATCTTATAGTTACCCATATATAATCCCACCTGTAGTTTAAGCACATTCAGAACCACCGCATCCCAAAGCTTATTTCCTTCATCCATTTCCTCACCTTTATACAGTCCCCAAGCAGAATGAACTTGGTCTCTTCTACACTTCAGTGGTGTTCTGTATGTTTCCCTATCAAGGCACTACCAATTCCTTTTACTAGTATATACCAATTGCCTGTGTGTGTAATGGCTTTAAAACTAGAATATTTGCTTATTTAAGGCAGAAACTTTATGTTTAGCTTTTACCTTCATCCTGTGTCTATAAATGTATATAAAGGGTGTGTGTGTGTGGTTATTTTTATTTTGTTCCTTCTGTTCTGGACTAGATGTTAAGGGAAAATACTTTGCCCTCTTCTACAGTAGAAATCAATATGAGAGGATACCCCACCTAAGGAATGGCTCAGGGTTAAATTAATTTTTATCCTCTTCCAAGCCAAATGGTGTCTTTTTGAAACAATTCTCCACTCTAATTTTGGAAGACTGTCTTTTTAATAAGAAAGGTTGTTCCCTTACATATGTATTCAATCAATGTGTGAACTATGCCCCTTTAGGTTTACCGTAATAAATAATAAAAAATACTTAAGGTGATCACTCCTTAATATTCACATTATCAAAATCTGTATTTCTCTACTTAGTGATAAGCAAATTCAGTTATGCAAGACATTAATCCAAGTCGATATGACTTCTGTCTGTTCTTTAATTTGCTCAATATGATGAGCCTTTTATTCTACAGAAGATTAATTTAGTTACGCAGGCCTTAAAACATGAGAAAAGTAGTCTCAATAGTATGTTAATGAAAGTCATATGTGGAATTATTTTACACTAGAGGCCCGGTGCATGAAATCTGTGCACTTCATATGTGGAATTATTTTACACTAGAGGCCCGGTGCATAAAAATCTGTGCACTTCAGGGAGTCCTTCAGCCTGGCCTATGCCCTCTCACAGTTCAGGAGCCCTGCTAGGCCATTAGTTAGTAATAAATTATAATGTTAGTTATAATATTTGATTATATTATTAATGATAATATAATGTCTATTATTAAATACAGTGGCCTGGTGCACGAAATTTGTGCACATTAAAAGGGAATCAATTAGAGGAAATATTTTAATACTGCTATTTGCTCTTTCTCTTTAATAGAAGTGTCAGAGATGAAAGAAAATTAGTAAAATGTATATGAAAATCTCCCTCCTGTCAGAGTCTGGGGAGTGCTGCAGGACCCAGAGTCAAGTCCCCGCCCACCTGTGTGCACCTTGAAATCACTCGAGACCCAGACCTGGTCAGCCCCACCCCTGTGGGAGTGCACTGACCACCAGGGGACAGCTCCTGCATTGAGCATCATAGCGACTGGCTGTTTGACCAAAACCCACTCTCTGACATCTTCTGAGGGGTCCCGGATTGTGAGAGGGTGCAGGCCAGGTCAAGGGACCCCACTGGTGCACAATTGGGGCTGGGGAGGGATGCGGGAGGTTGGCCAGCCAGGGAGGGACTGAAGGAGGGCTCCAGGGCATGTTGGGCCTATCTCCCTCAGTCCCGATTGGTCAGACCCCAGCAGCAAGCTCAAAGACTGGTCGGAGCATCTGCTCCCTGGTGGTCAGTGCACGTCATAGCGAATGGTCCACCAGTTGACTGCCCATGGTGCTCAGTGCGCGTCATAGCGAGTGGTTGGGCAGTCTTAGCATATTACACTTTGATTTGTTGAAAGGCAGACTGGACGACCAGACACTTAGCATATTAGGCTTTTATTATGTAGGATATTAAGTGGATATACATTTTTATAAAAATGACTCAAAATTTTTTAAAATTTTGTAATTTAGACTGTGCTGACATTATTAATATGAGAGTGTTATTTAAAGGCAAAATGAGCCTGGCCAGCACAGCTCAGTGGTTGAGCATCACCTATGAACCAGATGGTTATGGTTTGATTCCCAGTCATCACACATGCCCGGGTTGTGGGTTCGATCCCCAGTGGGGTTGTGCAGGAGGCAGCTGATCAATGACAAATATCTTGACCATATTCTATACTTGTTTATGTTCCTGTTAGAGTTTAAAATAATTTTCATTATAGTTAAGAGAGGCAATACAATTGGATCACATTGATTTGATTAATAAATACAAAGAGAGGGAAATAGAAAAGAGGAGGAAAAAAAGAAGAAAAGTTGTTGCCTGTAGATTAAAAAAAATAGGCCCTAACCGGTTTGGCTCAGTGGATAGAGTGTCAGCCTGTGGACTGAAGGGTCCCAGGTTCGATTCCAGTCAAGGGCATGTACCTTGGTTGTGGGCACATCCCCAGTAGCGGGTGTGCAGGAGGCAGCTGATCTCTCATTGATGTTTCTAACTCTCTATCCCTCTCCCTTCCTCTCTGTAAAAAATCAATAAAATAAAATAAAAAAATAGGATATATACCTATGACATTGAGTTACCAAACAGTGCTTTATAATAGGATTTTCTGAAATATGTAGTTCTTTATTTAAAACTCAGATTATAGAGTTTCACACAGGTAATTGAATCAGAATATTTGGGGACATAGGAATAGGAATATACTTTCTTAAAAAGCAACCAAGATGATTTTTACATGCTGAATTTAGGTCCCCCTCAATTCTCAAAAATATATATTACTTATGAAAAAATGTTCACCCATTTAGATAATTACCAGGCCCTTAAAATATTGGCAACCACCAAAATTTTAATTTATGTCTTATTTAGTAGTTTTTAAATTTTACTTTGATATAAAAATCAGTTGAGGTTATGCGATATAGTAGAAGGAACCCAGGTTTTAAATCAGAAATCTTGTGTTTAGACACACAGCTCTGCTTCTTATTAGCTACAATGACACTAAGCAAGTGAATATGTATATCCAAAATTCAATGTTATAATTGTAAAGTGACGATAAAATATTATTCTTAATACAGTTATTATGATAATTACAGGAAGCAATGTATTTTAATATGTTTTGCTAATATTAAAGTACTGTTTAAATATCAGTTAATATTAAAAGGGTTCGTTTTTAGAAGATAATTGTGCCTTGATTATCAAATGATTTTATTTTTATGGTATTGATAGTTTGGCAACATAGGAAAGTTTAATGTCTTTAATTGGTTATATAATAAGACCAAAGTTTCTTTTTCATTTGAACCCAAATAATTTCCTTTTAAAATAAAACTTCTCTTACTTCAGATGAATAGCATATATCCAAAGGACAAAAAAAAGGAAAAAGAAACCTGGCATATTAAAAATAAACACACCAATAATTCAATTGTTATTTCTAAGTAATTTAATTTATAACATTTCTACTGATAATGTTTTTATCATTGACAGTATTACAGATATTCCCTATAATGCCCCCACTTTGCCCCTCTCCACTCAGCCTCTGCCCTACCCCAGGCCTTCCCCACACTATTGCTTACAAATATCAATTGAATTGTTGGTTATTATTATCTTAAAATAGAATTTCTAATATTAAAAATTATAACCATTACTGCAAATTCTTGTTACTGATGTAAATTGAGTAGCAATGTCATGAATTAAATTATAGTTCCTAATAGAAATTGAATAATTATAACTAGTAGCATCAAAGATTATAACTATTATAACAATTATCAATATTATAAATTATGCTCTAATAATAATAAGTAGTCCCTGTTTTAAATTATCCTATATAATAAAGAGCTAATGTGCAAATGGTCATCATGCCCTCACACCCTCGTGCCCTAGAACTAGAACCCTCGCACCCTTGCGCCGGGCCCGGGGGACCTAGGCCAGGCCAGGGGACCTGAGGCTGCACCCCTGCCCAGCAGGGCTTG
>NW_005357846.1:3803627-3804943 GCF_000412655.1 Myotis brandtii | reverse complement strand
AAAACAGTAAATAATTATTTGTTGTAGTTTAGTAAAGAGGATTCAAATTAAGACTATATGGGGTGGAGAGCTTATTCTTTTTATATATATATATACTAGTGACCCGGTGCACGAAATTCTTGCACATTAAAAGGGAATTAAGTAGAGGAAATATTTTAATATTGCTATTTGCCCTTTCTCTATAATAGAAGTGTCTGGCTGGCCCCACCCCCATTGGGCAACACCAAGACCCAGCCGGTCCCACCCCTGTCAAGCCCCACCAGGCGGGGGACACAGCCTAACATCCTGGTGCCAGGGCAGGGGGCACAGCCTCAGGTCCCCCAGCCCTGGCCTGCGCCATGCAGCTTCACCCAGACCCACCATGCCACGGGATTCATCAATGCACCTCCTGGTGACTGGTTGTTTGGTTGTTATGGATGAAAATAAAGTCATGCATTCAAGCATGCACATTCATTTCCAATGTCGATTTGTCTACGTTCTCTAAATTGCAAAATAAATAAGATCTTCAGCCAGATAGCATCATAATGCCAAGTTCTTTATATAATGACACATACCATTCTCTCCACTCAGTATGCTCCATTTGAACTGATTAAATGTATACAACTCCTATGAAAGGCACTGCTGCTTGCTCTTAATAGAAGAATCATTAGCTCATTACCTAACACCATAAAGTGGTTTAAATGGCATATACTGACTTGAAGAACAGAAGGAAAAATAACAAACAAACAAACAAACAAAAAAAACCCACAAAAAACAACGGAGTCTGCAGTCACTGAAGCAAGCCTCATGTTCGCTTCCAGCTGCCTGGCTGCCGGCCGCCATCTTGGCTGACAGTTAATTTGCATAAGGATATGCTGATTAGCCAATGGGAAGGGTAGCGGTCGTACGCCAATTACCATGTTTCTCTTTTATTAGTGTAGATAAGTCCCTGTTTTAAATTATCCTATATAATAAAGAGCTAATGTGCAAAAGGTCATCATGCCCTCACACCCTTGTGCCCTAGAACTAGAACCCTCGCACCCTTGCTCCGGGGCCGGGGGACCTAGGCTAGGCCAGGGGACCTGAGGCTGCACCCCCTGCCCAGCAGGGCTTGACAGGGGACCTGAGGCTGCGCCCCCCGCCCAGCACCAGGCCGGGGGACCTGAAGCTGTGACTCCGCCCTGCAGGGCTTGACAGGAGTGGGGCTGACCAGGTCTGGGTCTTGAGCAATTTCGAGGTGCACACAGGTGGGCAGGGACTTGACTCTGGGTCCTGCAGCGCGCCCCAGGCTCTGACAGGAGGGAGATTTTCATATACATTTTACTAATTTTCTTTCA
>NW_005357846.1:3767162-3802691 GCF_000412655.1 Myotis brandtii | reverse complement strand
GGCTGGGGCAGGGAACACGCCAGGTGTTGCTGGAAACGAATCAGCTCTCCTCTCTACATAGCAGGAGTCTTTTCATTATAAAATGCAAAGAAGCAGCCATTTTCCATTACCTCCATCCCCAGCCCTCCTCGTCCAGGGGCGTAGGAAGGGGCTGGGAGGATATTTACACTCGGCTCTTTGGTTTCTCTTATTTAACTGAGCCCAGTGGCAGCTGCTTCTCTGAGCGCAATGCCAGCTGGCTCAGGGCTAGCCGCACCTGGAAGGCAAGCGGCAGAGCTGATCAGGGGCTTTGACCAAGCCCGAGCTGGGCTTTTGACATCAGGAAGCTGAAGGAGCCGGTTTAGGAAACCAGGGTGTGTGGTGGTCCCCAGCATGCTGTGTCTCATGGCAGCGCTTGGCTTCCCTCCCCTCCTTCAGCTGGGGAGAGTTGAGGCTGGGAGTTGGTGAAACTCTCTCACCTGTCGGAGCCTGGCAGGGATCAGGGCCTGGCAGCCAGAGTGCTGGGTCACAGCAACCTCGGGAGGCGGCTCTGCCCACGCCCAGATGCCATAGCCAGGGGGGTAGGTGTGGTGGGGGGCTGCTCCCGAAGACTCTAGGCCCCCCATCTCCACACACCAACTCCCTGCTCTCCCCTTTCACCCACAGGCGTCACTGGCGTGGTGTGCCCCAAGGCTTGGTGTGCAGATGCCAGGGTTGCAGGTTCAAGACGTTCCGCCTCTTCCTGGCACTTTGAGCCATAAGCGCTGGCAGGGACCTTTCCACTCAGTCTTGGTCTTAGGTCACTGCTGAGGGTTTCAGGACTCTCTAGGCCAGGAACAGGCAGGATCTTGGCCTCTGACCAACACTGTGCCTACAGCCTGCCTGGGGTACCCTCAGCCCCGGGAAAGTGTGTGGGTGTGGCTGGCCTGGGCAAGGGGATGTGGGGGGGATGGGGGATTGGCTAGCTGCCCCACCCTCAATTGGGGTGGGAGAGGCTGATCAGGGGTGGGGCCGGGGGACAGCTGGGTTCCCTGGCGCCTGCGCCTGCGGACATGCCACACACACAGCCCCGCCCATGCCTCGCAGGACCTTTTCCTCTGACCAATGCCATGCCTGCAGCCTGCCTGGGGTACCCCCAGCCCCGGGAAAGCATGGGAGTGTGGCTGGCCTGGGCTTTATTATAGAGATTTTACAAATAAGATTATTAATATAAGTGATTAGTACTTATGTTGTAAATTTAGTTCTTATTACTAAAATAAACTATTAGTAAAATATTATAAGAAATAAATGAATAAACATACCAATATTTGACTTAAAAAAAATTTAAGTGAGGTATAGAGAGAAAGGAATATGACCTCTAGTTTTATGCCACATGATAAAAAAAAAAAAGGAGGCAGAAAGGGAATGTCATAACTCCCAAGAGAAGATCTTACAATGTCCACAATTTTTAATGTCCTCTGAAGTCATTAGAATTTTTGCATAAAGAGTCCTTAGAGAGGGAGCTAAATGTAAATATCTGATTTTCTGTCTCTTATGATTTCCCAATTTTGCATAAAGTATAATGAAAGTCCATTACAAGTGGGGACAAGAAACATGATTTACATCCAAAGTATACTTGCCTACATTGTCATAAAAAAATATGGAACTATTCAGCTATATCTGTTGCAATGACTGACCAAAAATTTTCTTTACTATAATCCTTTTGATACTCATTAGAAACAATAATAGATGGTCAAAATAACTTTTCATCGTTTCATCATTTTGTTAAGGATGTCTGAGTCCTGGTATATTTTGTGATAACATGCTCATGCTTTTCCTTCTTCTGATCCATCTTTGTCCCTTTTTTCAGAAGGCTTGGGTATAAATTCTTCATCATTCATTTTGCTGAATATGATTTCAATTATCATGTCAATAGTAATATATGAATTCCTTCATCCTTAAAAGAAATGCTGGT
The DNA here is from genome assembly GCF_000412655.1 of Myotis brandtii. Classification (NCBI taxonomy): domain Eukaryota; kingdom Metazoa; phylum Chordata; class Mammalia; order Chiroptera; family Vespertilionidae; genus Myotis; species Myotis brandtii. The sequence goes on along the minus strand of NW_005357846.1, from coordinate 3,800,758 downwards.
TTCAGCAACACATTTTTCCACAGAAGTTTAATATTCATGAGTGAACTTGAGATTTCTTCCACACGGAGCTGACAGTTTGTGTCACAGATGACTATGTCAAATTTTCAAGAAATACAGCTCTGGAAGACAGCAGCACATGGCTCAGGGCGATAATAAGTCATAAATGTGCAGTTACAACGTTGGTCCAAAGAGTACACCAGTGTTGTGCTTTGGAAAAACATGACCTTAAGTTTTTGTGTATTTTGATATCAGTCTCTGAAATGAAGGAGGCAAATGTTGAGAAGTGATTGAGTAGAAGTAAGTAATCCCTGCTCTTTTCACACATGCTGGAAGCAAATCTAGGAATGATGACAAACAATTATCCATAGCATAATTACCTCCATAGATTACATCGTCTTATCTATTTTACATGCATGAAAATCAGTTGGTATATATATATATACACACACACACACACACACACGCATCTATATGTATATGTATGTGTATGTGTATGTGTATGTGTATGTGTATGTGTATGTGTATATGTATAGGTATATGTATATGTATATCACCATAGATTGGTTCATCAACAAATTGCAGGTCTTAGCCATTCAGACACAAAGAAGTAAATTTTTATTGTTAATTTTCAACCAGTCTATTTTTCCACATTAAAATTCATTAGCATGTTTTAAAACATTTGATTAATGAAGACAATCTCATTCTCACTTCTTGGCACATTTCTGAATATTTAACCAATAGTATGAAAATGTTTTAAATCTTGCAGTTTATTATATCCTGAGTTTTAATTTTATTATCAAAATTGACTTTGTCATGAAATCTGTTTTGTGTTTTTTACTAAGTTCCATGAATCATGTATTCATTATGCTGCTGAAAGATATGTAAAACTATTTTAGACAAGACTGCTCTAAATAGAGCTTTCCCAATTCTTCTTTCATCATCTATCTATATCAACAATGATCTAACTTCCATAATCTACTCTGAATATCAAATACTCTGATGTTGATTCATTATCATTCTCTCTGTGAATTATCAATATTATAAATTATGCTCTAATATAAATAATAATTCTCAGTTTAAAATTATATTTAATAATAGAATTTATACTGTCATTAATATGATTTTGCTAAGCTACTCCTTGCATTAATTTTAAGACCACTTATTTGAGACTTTTCATGTTAATTGTTATTTGTCTAAACCATACCCCTCAGAAGCAGGACTCCTGCCAGGGGGATTATCTGGCATTCAGAGACATCACAAGACTCACAGGGTTCCCAGGCCTGAGGGTTGTAGCTTTACTACTCTGCGGACCATAACCATGCCCCGTTTCAATAGAGCTTTGGTTTTCCATTACCTGTTGGAAGATGTTACCATGGCCGTTCACTGCATAATAGGTTAATTTTCTGTGAACTTTTGATGGAATTACTATATGTGAGAAGCTATCACCTGGGTAATATGACTATAGTAAGCTTGGGTCATGGAAACTGTATACCAAAATAAGACTGGGCTTCATTTAATACTAATTACTAATCATGAGGTAATCTTGTTTCAGAAAGAATGTTACACATTTAGTATAGGAGATAGAATTATCTTTAAAATTGGAGAGATTTTCTGCCACAGCTCCAGAATGCAGGGTGTTCTGACTATATAAACAAACTGGTTTTAATATTAAATTGGAAAGTTAAATAGAGATATAGAGATGTCTATCATCTATCTATCTATCTATCTATCTATCATCTATCTATCTCTATCCTTATTTGTAGTGAGCTTATCCAAAAAGAGTATTCACACCAATTTATTAAATTAAGGCCAATTATGATAAGGTTTAGTTTTAATTGCCCAGGACACAAAATTCACTCATATAAATGATATTTTTTGGAAAGTATAAACTGCATCAAAATAGGACTTACTACATATTATATCATGCAAGGGAATATTAGTAACTAATGGAATTTAAAAAATCAATTTTATATTCAAAATCAATCCTTATATTATTGAATTCTCTCTACAGGAGTGAAAGAGGATAAAAGTTATTTACTAAGTGAGTTACACACTCATAGTTTTGTTTTCATAGGTATTATTACTAGAACTATAAACTCTGATTTCCCAAGTGTGTGCATATCTTTTTTTTATCATTTTTCACCTAAATTTCTTTAGGGTAATTGACATGCCCAAATACAAAAACAGATAGGTCTCCAAAGAACTTTTACTCAATAATTAGACCTACCAGGGAATTACCAGGGAATTTTTTTCTTTCAGAAAATCTACAGAAATGGGTGATCTATCTGTGTTCTTAGTAACCTCATCATCCAATTGTAAACTGTTCATACTTGGTCTTGAACTAAGTGTTAACTCTAAAAATTTTGTGAATTATCAATACCTAATATCAAAATCCAATTTGTATACAAAGAATACTTATGCATAAAGGAGATACAGGGATACAGGGAGTGGCTGAAATGCTCACTATAGCATAAGGATAATGAAATCTAGAACAAATAAACATATTTCCTCCTTTGTAATATTAATCTACAAATGTGTACAAAATATTCCAGGTATCTAAAATGTGATAAAAATAATATAAAATACAGATTTGAGCACTCAGAATAGGGAGAATAAGGACAAAGGCACATTATATCTCAGTGTTGAGCACTATAAACAGATAACATAGGGGGGGAAAGTGATTTTTCTACCCTTTTAAAATATGAAAAATACTTTTTATTTATATTTATTTTGAAGTTATTTCATTGTGCATTTGATATGCTGTGTTCTATTTTATTATTAAGCATACCACTGCATTAAAAGCACATTGTTTGGCGCTCATAGTGAGCTCAGCGCTTTCTGGATTAGATCAATGCTGAATCCAAATATAGCAAAATCAACTAAACCATTGATTTGACAGCAACCTTGGCGTTTGATATTTTTTTCCTGTGATTTCTCTGCTTCTAAAAATTCTATTCTTTAATCACCATAAGGGAATGTGGGTTGAAAAGACTCTTTCAGATTTAAAGAACTTTGGCTTTTAGCTGTCATATTGGCACACTAAGTACCAAGATTGCCTGTTAATGATTATGTCTATATGTGAATACTACCACCAGTTTTTCTCCCTTGAAAAATAATATAATTCCAATTGAAGAACTGAAGATTTTTTAATAGATTCTTTTATTTCAAAGTTCAAATGTGAAGAGGATAAATAAAATAGACCATTATTAAAATAAAACTTTGATCAAAATATAGGGAAATATATTTTTCTTATTGAAAAAATACTTCAGTATTGAGTCCACTGCGACTTGACATTTATCTCTTACATTTATTTAGTGAATGACATTTTAGTAATGAGTGCTAATACCTAAGAAGTTCATAATAATTCAAAGCTCTTTCTAAACAATAACTAATTGATTTACTTGTCACTATATACATGATATTTTTTTAAAAATTCCCACTAGATCAAACATAAACTAAAACTTTAAGAGTTCAAGAAATTAAGAGTAGCAGAGTGATTAGAATTCAAATAATTTTATTAATTTTACCACAAGTAAAATAATAGTCACCCTACTTTAAGACTGACTAAATTAAAACAAAATTAGAAAGAGAAATAATGTTTTCATCTTCAGTTGGTAATGTCTGAGTAATTTTATCTTTGACCAGTAGAAACTTGATGATATGCTTCTGAGCATAGCTTATTATTATTTCCTTTTCAATGACAAACACAATATTAAAATTATTATTTCAAATAATTTTTATTCATGAAATAAATGTTTATTTTATTCATGCACTTACATGATATATTGCTTTATATACTGAGATTTGAACACAAGCTTATCCACTGCTTTAAACCTTTTTAAGAAAAAAGATGGATAATATAGAAAGATAAATATTTTAATAACTTCTATATTTCTTAAAATTTAAAAAGGCTAAGAGATTAACCAAAGAACTTGTATGCATATATGTATAAACCTGGACATAGACAACAGTGTGGAAGCCTGAGGCGGAGGACTAGGGCAAGCTGGAAGGAGAGAATGGGGAAATAAAAGGATATCTGTAATATTTTCAACAATAAAGATTTTTAAAAAGGCTAAATTAGAAGAGTTTTTAGATGCCTAGAATCTGAATATTTTATTATATAAATCTTGTTCATTGATAAAGCTCACATCAAATTTATGACTCTACAATCTGTTCAAGAAGTTTTCAGTAAATGTGTAGTCTTTATGGACTCTTTTTTGATAAAGAAAGGTACATTAGTGATACAAATATATGATGCCTCTGTCAACAAGCCAGCTTCACTATAACCAGTGCAATGGTGTTGACCAACAGGAAAAACTAGAGGACATTTCCATTTTCCATGTTCTTTATCCTTAGGGTTCCTGTTAATTTTTTGCATCTTCGAGATAACTGTAGGTTTTGTGAGTGTATGATATAGATTAATGGATGGCAATACTAGTAATTAGTCTGTTCATGCTTTCTCTTTCTTCCTTAGTCAGTATTAGAAGACTGAAATGAAGTTATTCATTTCTTCTAGGTTGTCATATTTGTTGGCATATTCCCATATGATCCTTTGTATTTCTGTCATGTCATTTATAACTTCTACTGTTTCATTTCTGGCTTTATTTATTTAGTCCTTTTTTAATTTTTTTTCTTAATGTGTTTATCAATTTTGTTTACCTTTTAAAGGACCAGATTTTTGTTTTATTGATTTTTTTTATTGCTGTGTGGTCTCTATTTTATTTATGTCTGCTCTGATCCTTATTTTTCCCTTCCATCTGTTAACTTTGGGTTTTGATTATCTTTCTTTTTCTAGTTCCATTAAGAAGTAAGGTCACATTGTTTGTTTTGATATTTTTTCTTGTTTGTTTATGGTAGGCTTGTATTGTTATAATCTCTCTTAAAAATGCTTCTGCGATGTCCCATAGATTTGGGAACTTTTCCATTTCCATTTGTCTCGAGGTATTTTTTTTATTCCCTTTATTGATTTCTTTGTTATCTCATTGGTTCTTTAGTAGCATGTTACTTAGACTCCATATACTTATGTTTTTTCTAGCTTTCTTCTTATAATTGATTTCTAATTTCATATAGTTTTGGTCAACAAAGTTGCATGATATGATTTGAATCTCCTTAAATTTATTGAGTCTTGTTTTTTGGGCTAATGTAATCTAGCTTGGGGAATGTTCCACTTGCACTTAAATAGAATGTGCATTCTGCTGTTTTGTATGGAAAGCTCTATAAATATCTTTTAACTTCATTTGGTGTGCAAGGGCTGGCCCCCTGAGTGGGAGCTACTTTGGAGGGTTCTGGTGCTAGCCTATGCCACCCATCACATGTGCCAGATCTGGAGCCACTTGGGAGGGGCTCCCCCAAGGCTGAGTGGTCATATGGAATGAAACCTCAGGAGAATGCTGAAGCAGAGTGAATGATAATAGGCTAAAGGACAGTGTCAGAACTGATGCCCACCTGCACCAAGCCAGTTTGGTTAAAGGATAAAATAAAAGAAATAAGGGTGACCACCTGTGCTACAGTCCCTGGAGAAATTTTCCACTGATCCTTGCCCCTCTAGCACTCAACATCAAATTTGTCAATGTAATGACTTCATGGATGACCCAGGAGCTTTTCAAACCACTTCTTCTGTGTTAGAACTCAGAGTGAGTGAATTTTGGCACAAACCTTTTAAGTGTGGAGTCTCAGTTTCTTACAGCCCTTCAAATCTCTTAGATGTGAGCCCTGCTGGTTTTCAAAGCCAGATTTAATGGGGCTTCTTTTTTCAGTACACAGCTCCTGGGATGCCCAGTGCGCCTCTTGGACCCATCACTTCTCAGGAGGCATCACCACAGTGTAATACCCTCCTGCTTGGGGACCACCTCACTGATGGTATGGGTTCTGACTGAACCATGTCTCTATGCCTCCAACCTGTTTCAATGTGGTGTTTTCTTTATATCCTTTGTTGTAGAAAGTCTGTTCAGCTAGTCTCAGGTTATTCTCAGTGATGAGTACTCTTTGCTTAGATTAGTGTTGGTGTATTTCTGGGGAGAGCTGAGATCAGTGTCTTTCTACTTTCCCATCTTTCACTCAAGGGGTATTTCCTTAACAACATTATTTGTTTGGAGCATAAATGAAAACTACTTAAATGAGCAATATAGAGTTGTAGTTTCTAGTAAAAATGGCAGCATTTGGTGTGGGGGTACCGATTTACAATGAATATTTTTAAGCATTCTCCAAAGCACTCAGCACTACTCTGTGAATGTTGTAAATTAGAATAATTAAATAGCAACACCAAAAGTTAATACAACCTCAGGTAAAACACCAACTAATTGTAGAACATATTGCTGACAGCCCAGTATCAGGTGTGATGTGCTCTTGTAGATTTAAGTGGTTTTTACCAAAGCATTATTCAACATTCTAAGAATAACATTTAAAAAATAGTAACCATGTCCTAAATCTGTGTGTTTTTTATTTAAAGAGTGACATATTATATTATCAGTGAAATGTTATTAGATAAATCATATTCTCTGCTGCATAAGATGTTTCTTGATATTAATTCTAACATTACTCAAAGATTAGAGTAACACTAGTCAAAATATGCTAATCTGATGGCTCAAAGGACTGCTAACTTTATACAAATGTTTCATCTTCCTACACTGTTAGATAAATGTAAACAGGGTTCCCCTACATCACCACCACCCCAATCTCTTTTCTGTGTAAGATACTGAAGTGGCTGAGGCTTATTTTATATGAAGTATGTTAAGTACATAAGTATAGAGTTGAAATGGCTCACATTGATGACCCTCTGGGAATGTAAAGGTTTAATTCACAATGCAGGTATTAATGTGTTTGGATGATGCCTACATCTGAAGCTCTCTGATACATTTGCTATCAGTAATTTTATGAGTACTCATATTAATAAGCAACAACACTATCCCAAGACCAGTACCCTCCTCATTACATCACTCTTAAAGGGCTGAGACATATTGTAAAATCAGAGGAAATTTATAAATATGTCTCCTGTTATTTGAAAAGAATGCTTTAGATGCCTGGACTGTCAATCTTCCACTTCTCACAATCACTGCATTAACTTAATAAAAAAAGAATAATTTTATTACTGTTCTTTTTCATCATTTCCAGATATTATTTTGAATATTGATGCCACAGCAGTCAAAATAACTGTGAGATATTTCCCTTGATACCTAACATATCATTGAAAGTAATTTAACCCTGCTTTTTCAGACAGACATGAGTGATAATGACTTTCATTTCTGGTCATGCCTTAAATAGTTTTGACTCTGTACCTATAAAAATAATCTTCAGAATCAGAGAATTCTTAAGATGCTGTAATTAACTTAGAAGGTTAAGTGACCTCTGAGAACAAGGTGAACTTGTAAACTGGGCAGTTCTTATAGCCCATGGAACAGTATATTCACAGCAAGAAGTAACTGCTAGTGAGCTCCCAAGCTAGCAAAGCTATATGTAGAGTATGAGAAACTTAGAATGTCTAGTACTTCATACTAATAGTACAACAATAACATCAACAACAATAAATGTATGCATTGAGCTCATTAAGGAGATCTTAGTGGTTCAGAAACAGAAAAAGGAAAGCGTGTACCAAAAGTTAAATGGGCCACAAAATAGCTCGATATTTTCTTAAAGTAATATGCTATTTAAGTTTTCACATAAAATTGCTTCTCGGCCTTTTGGCTAAGATCAAGTGAAGTTTTCACATAAAACATGGGAAATTTCAACCTAAAAGGGAAGTAATTTCTTTCCCACCAAGTTTTCACTTGAAACTTTGGGTGTTCAAATCCCAACTCAAAACGGTATTAGAATACAAGTTGGGTTTTAAGGACAGAATTTAATTTGACATACTGAACACAGATTTAGCACCTATCATGTGCTAAACTCTGTGCTACGTACTACAGATCCAACAATAAAGAAATCATAGTGGGTTTTTGTTTGTTTGTTTTATTATCAAAGAGCTTCCTGTCAAGTGGAGGACTCAACAAATTAGTAATTTCAATGCTAAGAAATAAATATTATAAAGTTGTTATGTGAAAGAAATTAGGGGGACCAGGTTCCCCTTTTTCCCCAAAACAGATTGAATCACCATGGAGTAACTTCGCTCTTGTTTTATTTTGTTTTAATTTGAATCTTCGAACAAGGAGTTACTGTCTAGTGAGGGACTGAATTAGAAGTCTCACAGCTCATGTACAGAACATGCACTTGGCCATGGATTGAAATGTCACTTCTGCCATAAATTTCTAATAATATAATTTACAAAGGCAAAAATAAGAAAGCCTAGAAAATCAAAGGGGGGTCATGGTGAGCTGAGTCCAGCACTTAGCAAGAGCAACCACCATGAATAGCATACCGAATAAAAAGATTAAATAGTCATTTTCTAAGGCAACAATAAAAACATATGTTTCATGCTCAATATGTATTAACAAAAAGACCACCAGATAGATACAGTTATTCTGCCTACCTTTTTATTGAGGAACAAGAAAGATGAAGCAATTTTCTGAACATAAAAAAGCTAGAAAAACTAGAAAGCTAGAAAGAGCAGGGGTGGGTTTGATCTCTGGCTATTCATTTCTCCAACCATGCTATTTATCACCAACCACTGTGGACTAGCAACCAAAGAAGGAAACCAGAGTATTATTGTTATAGGATCAAATTATGATAGTGTGATTGAGTCAAATTCTATGAGGACCAATACGGGTATTCAAATCTTGAATCAAGGGAAATAATAGGAGAAAAATGTTCTTTAAAAAAAAATATTGTTCTGCATTTCCCTTCAGGAGGGACATCTAAGAGCATCACACTGATTGGCATCCTGCACTGGGTGTTTGATCTACTAAGGCAGAGGCACCAGGTGGCAGCTAATCTGAAGCATTCCTACAACTCCTGTCTTGATTTCTGACCTGAAGTCTCTTTAATATACTCTAGTTGACTGCTAAAGTATAGTATTGTAGCATCACTTGGCAACATGTTAGAAATGCAAATTCTCAATTCCCACCCCAGGTGGAATCAGAATCTATGGCATCTGGGTCCTAGAGTTTGTTTTAACAAGATCTTCAGGTGATTCTCATGCTTAAATTTGAGAATCATGGCTCTCAAAGGGTAGAATGTCCTACAAATTTATCGTGCTATTTGGGAAAGTACTTGCTTTCCACAACCAATCATCCATTCCTCTATTTCCTGAATTCTTTAAACTTTTTCTTGGACAAATTATTCCAACTCTATTTTTCATCCGGCTACATCATTGTGTATATAAATCTATGTATTTATAGTTTTTCATATTTGCAATAGAATACCACTACTTCCTAAGAGTCCGATGACTTTATATAATAATATTCTCAGCTGAATTAAGTCAGATTTGGGTAAGAGTAACACTAAAGTTCCCAAAACCTTTCCTCATAACTCCTGTTTCCTTCTCAGCAAACACATGTACAGGTGCATTCACCAACATGAGAAAAAAAGACTACCAAGGGGTGCAATTACTTAAATTATTTTGTGAACCAACACAGGATATAATGTTATGCACATGTATAAACACACAAACTTAGAGGAATGTGAATATTAGTAAGAAGATGGAGTGTCAGTAATTTTTCAAACTTCTTTTTTAGCTTTAAAAAATGTTTTTTAATTCTCACATGAGGATATATATATTTTATTGATTTTAGAGAGAGAGGAAGGAAGAGGGAGAGAGAAACATCGATCGATTGCCTCCTGTACATGCCCCAAAAGGGGATCAAAGCCACAACCTGGATATGTGCCCACCCAGGAATCAAACCTGGTGCAGGGGACAACACTCCAACCAATTGAGCCACACTGGCCAAGACATTGCTCAAACTTCTGTAAGCTTCCTTTAGGAATACTGAACACAGAACGCCTAAATCACACTAAGCAAGAAAACAGAAGCCATATCATTTGAGATTGTACCCATACACATTCATTTATTCAAAAAGGTTCTATCAATCTCTTCCCATGTACCAAACACTATACCAATTTAGAGAGAAAGCAGTGATGTCTATAGAAACACATTTATCCTCCTAGATCTTAGAGTCTAGACATTGAAGCAGATGTTTCACACAAAAAATAAAATAAAACCAACACCCTCCTAGTCCTTAAAAAAGTCACACAAGCACAAGGGAGGCAATATGATGTCAGATATGGACTATGAAAGTAGGGGAACCTGGGTTAGAAGCCTTGATTTATCAATTACTAGTTGTTGACTTTCAACAATAACTTCTCTAAGCTTTGGTGTCTATAATTAAAAAAAGGCCCTCCCCCCCCAAGAAAATTAGACCCCAGAATAAGGGTTGTTGTGAAAATTAAAAGAAATAAATCATGTTAAATTTTTGACTTAATGCTTAGCATATATTAAGCACTCAATAACTCTTAGTTACTTTATTATCATTGTGTAAATAGGTATACTAAATTAATTGAAAAAATGCAAGATATTAAGAGAGTATATAATGAAGTATAATTAAAATTAGGTTTTGCCCTGGCTGATGTGGCTCAACTGGTTGGGCATCCTCTTGTGCACTGAAAGGCCACTGGTTCATTTCCAGTCAGGGAGCATGCAAGGGTTGAGGGTTCAATCCCTCGTCAGAGAGTTTCTAACATCAATGTTTCTCTCTCTATCCATCTCTTCTTCTCCCCTCCCCTCTCTAAAAATCAATAAAAATATATTTTTAAAATTTTTATTTAAATCATTTTTAAATAAATAGTGCAACCTGGTATTAAACTTTAAAAAAAATTGGGGTTTTTTTTGGTATATTTATTCTTTTTGTAAAGAGTAAGGAGTTGAGGCTTCAAGGGACTCTATATGAGACTGCCAGCATTAATTTTTCTAATCTGACACTAATTATGCAACATTGATCAGGTCACTTCAGTTTTGATGCAGAATAGTAAGGTAAGGAGACTGCCCAACTTACATTTCCAGTATATCCTCTAGTTTTGCTGGCCAGACATGTAATTTCATACAACCAATTTTATGTTTCATTGAGTAGCATTGAATCTCCAGATTCCTTGCTGTTTGGCAAATGTTCTAATTGGTTATGTTTTGCTACCCTGGGCACACTATTAGACAAAACTGCAACAAAAGGCATCAATAAAAAGCAGAAAGCTTCAGATTGTTAAAATCACGAATGTTATAAATACTATTAAGATGCTAATTGCTGTTTAGTGGAGATTCAGTTGCAATTCTAAGGGAGGAAATGCTTAGGCGGCAGGATCTGAGCCACGGATTGTTTGTTCCCTAAAGGGGAGAAAATTCACCTTTGTTTAAATTATAAGAACAAGAAGGCATTGCAAGGAGGTGCACTGAAGAGCCCACAGACCTCCTAAGGTTGGCGCCACCTTCAGCTTCACCCCCACCCTAGGTGGTCCTTAATTGCCACTGCACACTGCCTGGCTGTAACTTATTGTTTGCACTGTGCATGACCTTGGATGCAAACTAGAGCACTATGAATTAATCCCTGTACTATTTTGTGTTTAACATCTGTGTAGTCATCAGCCATTATTCAGAGGACAAAAACAAACAGCCATATCTGTCTTCTTTTTTTTTTAAGTTTATTTTATTGTTTCTCACAGACTCCCTAAATGTATCACCCTATAAAAGAATAAAACCATTCACTTCCATTATTTTTCTGGAACAAAGATCTAGAGATTTAAGGGAGATCTTATGTAATAAAAGGGTAATATGCAAATTGACCCTAACTGCGGAATGACCAGAATAACTGCTTGACCAGTCATTATGAGGCGCATTGACTACCTCTCAGTGCCTTTCCCCTGCCAGCAGGCTACCATCACCTGATAGTGAACGGGGAACTGGGGGTAGGTGGTAGGGGATGCAGGCTTCACCAGGCCAAAGTCCCCACCCTGCCAGTCTCCCCATACACAGAGGGCAACCTGTGGTGGTGGCGGGGCTGGTAAGCGGGCGGGAATGGCAGACCTCTTGGTCCCTCCCCCCACAGCTGGCAGGCTCCTATCGCCTAATGGCGAACTGAGTACCGGGCTGGCTGTGGGCAGCCAAGGGAAGATGGCCCTGATTGCAGGCAGGGCCTAGAGACTGTACCTGTGCATGATTTTGTGAGCTGGGCCTCTAGTATTGTAATAAAATATCATTTTTTTAAATGATAGGAACCTCAAACATTTTTATATCCTCTACCTATGTTATCTTTCTTTTATTTTCCATTATCTGTTTTAAAATAAGAATTCCAAAGCACATTTATTAAAATAAAATTATTTAATTTATTCATTAATGCTTTATTCATTGATAAAATGTCACCACAGGGAAAAATGGCAACAGCTTAACATCTAGAAAAAAAGAAAAGGGCAGTGTACTTACTGTATTAAATGGAGAATACCTGCAAGAGGAAGTAAGTTCATAAAAATTCAATTACTCAAATAAGAAATTTTCCAAGACCCTAGGGTTGGAAACCCTAGATTAAAACTCTCCTCTCTCTCTCTCTCTCTCTCTCTCTCTCTCTCTCTCCATACACATACCATGCACACACACACTGAGTTTTATTAATGGTCACAGTGTTTCAAATGTTCCATTTACATGAAGGCAAGTGAATAGTTGTCATATCATCAAGCTGGGAACTACTTTCACATAGATGCAGGGAACTAAAATAATAACAACAATTACAAATATTATTTTAAGTGAAAAAATGTTTTAGACACTATATAGAATACTCAAAGACAGATCCCAACACTAGACATTAAAATTAATAAACAGTCACTGAAGAGGGCAGAATGACTCACATAAGAGTGTGACCATCTCTTCAAGGTTATGGACGATATATTGTGAACCTATATTGGAGATTTGAATATCATAGGAAATAGAATCACAGATTGGTATTAAGAGACCTTTTTATTCTACTTCAAAACTTTGAAATGCACAATTATTTGAAAAAAAAACACAAAAATAAATAAATAGAAGCCTATGATACATGAGGTCCAGATTATGAAATATTTTTATAGTTTTAAAGAGCACTACACTTTCAGAATGATATCATACTCACTTGGGAAGTTATATGGACTGGGATTTCTTAGATATTCAGTAATTGATTATGGGCAGCAAAAGATGAGCAGTTAAGCCTGGGGAAAAGAAATGTTAAGAATTTAGCAGGAAGAGGAAAACATCAAAAGGTTTGGCCCCAGTTAAAAATTCATAGGCAAATTCTGCTGGAAAAGGAGTTAACAGTTTAATGAATAAGTTATCTAAACACCAGGAGCTTAAAGGTTAACAGAAATGACTTTAACAAAATGACGTAAGTGTACATATACTTGATACACAATATTTAGCTTTTTGCTAGTATTTTTGTTTTTGTTTTTATTTGTTTGTTTGTTTTAGGATAAGTTTTACATAGACTATAGACCAGCTTATTGACTTTTGAATACTGAAATTATCTCCCAGATGACTTTGAAGTTTACTAGTATAATATTCTCCATTCTCATGACAAGGGGTTTAGGAGAAGGAATGAAGAGAGAGAAAAAATTCTCCAAAATAAATATGGTGTTTATTGATGGTACTGGTCAAGGTAGATCTTTCTCTTAAAATGGGTTATATAACCTTTCAATTCCTACTATGCTTATGTCTAAGACCTTTATTCTTTGAATTTTGAATTTTCTGAGTTGATTCATCTTATTTTTGTCTGTCATTTCTTCAGGACTTTCTCTTGTGAAGTGATGGGAATGGAGAGTGAAGAGAGAAGACCTATTTTAACAGCAATGTCATATAAGAATCCTAATAATGTTGTAGTTTATGGAAAAAGGATAAAATACTATTGTGATAATCCTGATACCAAATTGAAAATTTCATTCCCTCATTTCTTTTTATCTTTTTACATTTACTTTCTGTTTTTGTCAAATGCACCTTAAATAAGTTAGCCCATGCTTTTGTTTATCTAGTTAAGTTTTTTTAGTTTTATTAATCACTTTCCATTTCTTTAATATATCATTGGTTTTAAAGAGTGAATTTAGTAAAGTATTCTTATAATAGCAAAACACTTAATTATTAAGAAATATAGTTTTCTTGTTATTTTTCTGGGGTCTTCTGCACCCCATTCTCTCTTCCCAGAACATTTTCTTGGCTATGAGGTTCTTCTACAGCACCTTCATTTTCCTATTATAATTCATTACGCTCCAGCCACTTTTTCAAATCACACTTTCTTAGACATAATTAGATTAAGAAACTGTCAGTAACTGAACCTTCTACATCTTATTGAAAGCTTCCTTAGCTTTACAAATGCCAGGCCAAATCTCTAAAATTACTGGTTGAAAAGACTTAATTCTTAAAGCACTGTTATCCACACTTGACTCTCTGTGGATTTGCTTTATCCGCTTCAACTCACTTAATTGCATTATGTCCCTTGTTGACTTACCCAAAGAGAGTAAGACAGTGTCTATGCTGTACACTGTTGTCTTCCCAACATTTAGCACAGATTCTCAAACAATGTAGGTAAACAATAAATAACTGTTAAGTTCATTCTGACTGTATATAATATAGAAGGGATAATTGATCTCCAGTATGGTAGGTGTCCTCAGTTATCCTATATAATAAAAGCATAATATGCTAAGTGTCCATTCGTCCATTCGTTCAACCAATCAAAGCATAATATGCTAATGATATGCTAAGGCCGCTCAACTGCTCACTATGACGTGCACTGACCACCCGGGGGCAGACAGTTGACTGGTCAACCAGTCGCTATGACATACACTGACCACCAGGGGGTAGACGCTCTGACCGGTAGGTTAGCTAGCTGCTGGGGTCCAGCCTATTGGGATTGAGCAAGATGGGCCGGACAAGCCCTAGAGCCTTCCAGCGGCCCCTCCCTGGCTGGCCAACCTCTCATGTCCCTCCCTGCCTTGATAGTGCACCAGTGGGGTCCCTCGGCCTGGCCTGCGCCCTCTCACAATCTGGGATCCTTCGGGGAATGTCGGAGAGTCAGAACGACTGGTCGCTATGACACGCACTGACCACCAGGGAGAAGATGCTCAATGCAGGAGCTGCCCTCTGGTGGTCAGTGTGCTCCCACAGGGGGAGCGCTGCTCAGCCAGAAGCCGGGCTCATGGCTGGCAAGTGCAGCGGCGGTGGCGGGAGCCTCTCCTGCCTCTGCAGCAGTTCTAAGGATGCCCAACTAACAACTTAGGCCTGCTCCCTGTGAGGAACGGTCTAAGCCATCAGTCGGACATCCCCCAAGGGCTCCCAGACTATGAGAGGGCGTAGGCCAGGCTGAGGGACACCCTCTGAGTGCACGAATTTCATGCACCAGGACTCTAGTAGATTAATAATTAAAAATAGTGATGATAATATGATAATATTTAACATTTATCAAACCCTCCCTATCACAAAATATACTAAGCACTTTATATACACGAACTCTTTGAAACATCACAAGTCCAAGAGGTAGACACTATTTTAACATCCACTGTATATGTGAGAAAACAACATTGGGAGTTTGAGCACTTTGCCTCAAGTCAAATATCTGCTAAGAGATAGAGGTGGTCTGCTTGACATTGTGTTAACTAAATGATTTAAGCTGCTGATATTTTATTTGAAAGAAACTCTTTAATGTATCTAAAATACTAAATATACCTTAAACTCCCTTTTATGTAATAATTATTTCTATAAGATCTTCATTATACCTTCATATACCATATATATCATCTTGATTTTCTTTCAGAAAAATAAACTATGTATACGAATATGCCATCTTAATCAAGTTATCAAAAATATGCTCTTACACATTCATTAGAAAGGCTGTTTTCTTATTCTTTTCTCATTACAAATTGATAAGTGTTTTTATACATATTATTTTCTTGAATTCTTTCCCTAAGACTAAACCATGATTATTTTAACAACTTCCAGACTTTTCCTTGCAAACTTGGGCTGCCTGTTTTTAATTGGTTCCTTCTACAGATCTTCTGCCACTGACTTTCTGTTACCTCCAATTATTGAGCAGCATCTCACAAAGTTATTTGATCTTCAAATCCCTCTTTTTTTTTCTTTTTGTTTTTTTAGGGAAAATGTAATCTGTTATGCTTTAATTAGTAGGATTGTCTTAGTCTATACCTGTCTTCTTCACTAATAGAATTTCTATATCACAATTATTTCTGATTCACAATTACTTGCTTTCTTGACATCTCATATGCTTGTAATCTTGTATACTTTGATCCTATTTCTCACAATGCCAGCTTTAAGTAAAATGTGGTCCATGTAGTAAGGATATTTTTTTCTGTTTTTAAATTAGCTTTATTCTTTCAGTGACTAGTAGATAAAATTTTATTTTATATCCCATAGGAGCCTCCTATTTGTGCATGGCAGAATACTTAAATAATACTGGTATTTTTATTTTTTAAATGTTTTTATAATTAGCCCAGGACCCTAGTAAGGTTGCATTGAGGTCATGTCTTTTTCCTCTGAGCATGTGCAAAGAACCTGCTGGTCCCTAACCTGCCTGCTATCTGTCTGCTGACTGTTGGGCCACCCATAGAGAGTTGGTCTGAAGACAGTATTAGTCTGACCTCTGTTCAGGACCCCAGGGCAAACCCCACCCAGCCTCTCATGTTTAACTTCCTACCTAACAAAAAGACCTGAATGCCTTCCATTTACCTGCTCTTCCTTTTATGGGAAATATTTGGCCTCAATCTCAATATTTGTCTGGGTTGAGGCCAAATATTGTATTACTCCATCACCAATAATCAACAAAACAATGTTGATACTGAGAATTCCTAGGACTGAGCCCTTGTAGTTCTGTGAGACCACACTATCCAAGTAAAAGATTGACGTCAATACATTCTTCAGATTGATTTATGAAAACAGGGGTTCTTTGAATCTGTTCATAAATTCCTAACTGGGCTTACAACTTCATTAATTAAGAGGCTTATACTTGCCTTGAGCATGCCTCACTATTGTTTCTGTGCAAATAGGTTAACACACCTTTCGAATGCCTTTATTAAGATTCCTCTTTCTTAGATATAATTACCCTCAAGATGAAAATAATCTTATCTATTGTATAAATTAATCTCTGCCTTGATTTCCCCTACCTTTGTGCAATCTTCCCTGTGTCCCCTCCTTAATTTCAAATGTATAAAAAAGGGCAAAACTGTTATTCTACAGAGCATTTTAGATCTTGCTCTCGGATTTGTCATGAGTTTGGCTCAAATAAACTCATAAACATTTTCTGCAGGTTTAGATATTTTTTACATCAATAATGCTTATTTGTATTTTAAATGAATAGAAAATATCTTTCAAAACTGAACAATTGACTCTGTGATATAATGAAATTTTCTGTTCAATAAGCACAAAATGTGAAAAATAAAAATTATATTCATTAAATTAATCACAAAGCCATTATAAATCACTCTCAACATTTCATGGAAATGATTTGAAAAATAAAATAATTCTCAGTAGCAAACAACAATGCTGAGTTTCCCCCAGTCTAAATAAGAACAACAACACAACAACCATAACAACAAAACATATGCAAACTTCCACTCTAACTACTGCCATACTAGTTTTATTTACTTTTTAGTAAAATTTCTTAAAAGTTTTCTATTTCATGCTGAGTTCCTCCCTTCATGTTATTTATTCAACTTACTCCCACCATGTTTACCCTCCAAATGGTCTACTGAAATTATAGTTTTCAAAGTAATCAATGCACTCCATGTCAATACATCCTATGGTTATTTCTCAGCCTTTTTATTTTACCTCAAAATCATATGGAAGACTTGTCCTCATTGAAACATTTTCATTTCTAGATTTTCCTAAACATTTAATCCAAAATTGAGACCTTGAATTGAGCCCTTGATATACCTATCATCAAAAATTACTATTTTTGGAACCTTGAAGTTAGAAAATAAATGTTCTCTTCCCCAAAATTCATATGTTGAATCCCTGATCCTAATGCCATGATTTTGGAAAGTAGGCATTTAGAAAATATTAGATAATGAGGGTGGAGCCCTCATAAATAGGATTAATGCCTTTATAAGAAGAGGCCAGAAAGGTAATAGGTCTTTTTTACCAGATGAAAATACAAAAAGAAGTCAATAGTCTAAAACCCAGAAGAAAGTTCTCATCAGAAATGGATCCTACTAGCACCTGATATCAATCTTTTAGCCTCTAGAACAGTGAGAAATAAATTTCTGCTGTTAATAAGTCACCCAGTATATGATATTTGTCATAACAGCCCAAATGGACTGACACTTGTTGATTTCAATTAATAGCAACACCATTCTTCCTTTTAGTGCTCAAAACTTTGGAATCTTCTCTTTCTCTCACACTTCACATCCAGCTCATCAGCAAATCCTGTTACCTCTAACATCACAAGATATTGAGAATCAATCACTTTTTACCAACTCCACTGATGCCAGTTTGATCCATCCCACCATCATCTCTAGGATTACTACAATAAAGAGTCTGCTAAACTAGTTGCCTAATTCTGTCATTGATTCATTCCTTGTAGTACATTCTCAACATTGGTGTCAAATGATCTAGTTAAACGTAAGGCAGATCATGTCCCTTCTTTGCTAAAAAACAACCAAACAACAAAAAAACCCCAAAAACCTAGAGGATTCCTATATTAGTGGAAAAATCAAATTCATTGATTAGGTAATTCATTGATAAGGTGTTACCTAATCTAGTTCTCCATTACTCCTCTGACTTGACTTTTTGCTTGTTTGTTTCTTGTTTGTTTTAATTTAGGGATAAGTTTGCCTTTGCTGTTCTTTCTGTCTGGAATAGTCTCCCCCTCTGTCCTCTCCCAATATAGGGGATAAAAACAGGAACAGTAATTTGAAAATAAATCCGTTTGGGAGCTGTTATATTTAATTTTAATAACATAGGCTTAAATTAGTATGGGCATTTCTAAATATACATTCTTATTTTCAATAGTAGACAATATGGAAATTAAAGATAAATATTTGATGTGATCGGCCTGTATGATAGATCTGCCTGCGTAACACCCCCACCAGTCCTCTTCTAGCATGTTTTCTGTGCTGGATAGGCTGGGAAGCTTTAAAAATACATATTTCTACATATTTCTCAGTTTTCCTTACTAGTAGGGTCATGGGTAGGACTTCAATTTGGAACTTCCTGGGATGAAAGATAGGTAACAAGGTGTCCATCTTTCTGATGGAGATCATAACAGAGATGTGCAAGTCTGGAGTAGCAGATACAACAGCAGTTTTCAAATCCTATACTTAGCCTTCTGTTTCTACATCTTGCTAATTGTGTCTCAGGCAGCAGTGTGGTCAAGTTCTGATGTGTGACTTTGTTAGTAATAGCCTGTAATAATTCCCTTTCTATTTAAACGAGAGTAAATTTTGTTCTCTGGAACCAACTGGTGACTGAAACATTGGTGTGATTTTTAGGGTTTCTTTTATTCTTAAAGTGAGAAGACATTATTGTTTATCTGTCAAATATGGCTTACTCTTCAAACTCTGAACATGATACACAACTTAGGGACTACACCAGCACAGAAAACATTATTGTATACCTATGCTATTTAAACCAATATAAGAGAATGTGATTTTTTTTTTTAGTAGAGAATAAATTAATTAGAATGGTTCAACTTATAGCATAAGGGAGTGTTACAATTTTTGACCTGTTTTGTTCTTTGCTGATTTGGAAGAGAGGTTAAAAACCAGGGGCTGACAAGAAAACATCACAAATAAGGTAGGTTTCAATGCTATTTACCATGAGAAAAGTAAGCATAAAATTAGAAAGAAGGAAGAGTAGTGAATACAGATTTAGTTAGATAACTATACTATATCCAGGTTATAATATGCTATTATGCTGTAAATACAAAACTTAATATTTCACAATACATTAGAATTTTTAGTTCCTATTAGTAACTCGAATAGGTATGTTCTTCTTACCATTAAAAGAACAAAAAATTAAGAAATGTCATGTTTATATAACTCTTATAGTGTAATGTGTCATGGCTTATTATTTCTCAATATTAGAGAAGCATGCCAAATGTATCTTCACATATAAATAAGATGTTCTTGATCAGGCCATCATATAATTCTATCCACTTTGACAATGAACATGCAAGTTTATTCACTCTCATATATACATATACTACATATATACAGACAAAAAGTACACGTAAATAAATCATCATCCTCGTATCTTTCTTGGAAGTTTAATGAGCACCTATTTTTTTATGAAGTTTATTATGTAATGGAGTTAAGATGAGAAAGCAAATAGGATTCTTATTATAAGCTACTTGAAGTATGATTTTGAAAAAGAAGTATATAATTTTGAATTACTATCTAGTGTCTACTAGAACTAGCAGGATGTACTGTAGCTTCTTGGAAATTATATATTTTTAAAAATAGTGCAGTAATCTATGATGGGTATATAGGATTTAGCAAAATCACATGTGAGTGAGACATGGAGATTTACTATAAGATAAACTCAATTTAATATGACTATCAAAAACAAAATGGGGGTTTAGACTGTGATGCCGGAATTATAATATTTAAAATAATAGACAGTTGCTTTATTATAGTTGAAGAATACATTTAGTTGTGAATGTTCCATTTTAAGACAAATTATATACAAACTATAAATAAACATATAATATCTTCAGAAAAATGTGATCAGTAAAATAAAGTACCTGAAAGCTAACTTTGCCAGAAAAAGGGAAGAAAAGGGAAGAGCATATCAAGAAAAAGTTGCTAGGTATGAAAGCAAGTTGATATATTTATTCTAAATTTACAGAATAACTTTCTCTTAGAGAAGTCAAGGAGTAAAATGCACTTAATCAAAAGATACAAAGTTATCTGTCAGTAGAGCTGTTCAAGATAAATTATTTGACAAGTGGGTTGAAAAGATTTAGAAGAGAGTCCAACCTTTGAAATCTAGTGGACCAAATGAACTTTAATTTCCCTTTCAACATCAAAATACTATGCTTGTGAAAATCGCATTAAAATAACTATACAAGTCAATAAATGCCAGTCACCAAATAACTCATGAGTGCTGAGGGAGATTAGAGGTGGGAGAAATAAATGACTTTGATAGTGGGAAAAGGCCTCAAAGAAGTAATGGGATTTAAATTGGGCCTTTGGGGAAAATAAGAAAAGAGCATGTTGAAAACATTCTAATAAAGGGAACATATTTGATCAAAGGTAAGAACAATCCAAATATGCATGGAGTGCTCAAGAGAAAATAATAATGATAAAACATTACACGTAGTGTTTATATCAGTTTCAAAATGCATTACAGATATTATCAAATTTTCCTCAACAATGTCACTAAAAAATAATATTACTCCATATTATATGAAACGAAATGAAAATTCAGGTTGGTCACAGGAAAACTGCAACCATATCCCGCATTTTCTAACTTTTAGTCAAGTGTTCATTCTACTCTATCTTAAATGACAACCCATGGAGCAGGGAGTAAGTTTGGGGCTTTTTTTCCCCCCACGAGCCATACAGCTTGGAACTTGCAACAAAGTTCTAAATTTTGAACACTGAGTAATGCATATTTATATTTTCGCAATTGAATATATGTTTGTATGAGAAATATGTTTCTTTGAAGATACGCTAAGTCCATTTATTTCAAAGACAAATACATTATATGTCATTACAATGTGCATGTTCAGCTATTATAAAACCTCCTTATATAAGTGAAATCAATTCATAAAGCAGTAGTTCTATTTTTATTATGCATGATTGATCCTGATGTAAGGAGGGAGAAGACTCTGACATGCCAGCCTTTCGTGATTCGATCTCCCGGGAATACATATTTCTTTATTCTTCAGGTCTGAATGACTATTATTATATTGCCTGAATGACTATAATATATACAGAGAGTAATATATGACATATAGTCATATCTAGGTATATATAGTTACTCAGGCAACAGAGGGTGAGGCATGAGTAGTTTTATAGTTGTTTGTATAGAACCTACAATAATTAATACATAATAATACAAAAACAAACTGTTTCATGTACTCACAACTGTAAACCTACTTTTGCTCCACACTGTATAATAATTATGTATACTACATATGACTAATATTATTATTATATTATAATGTTACTTTAAAGAAGTCTTTTCTGAGCCCTCCCCATAGATCTAGTAAGTTTTTTTATGTGTTTATAGCCCCTTCTATGTTAGATTACTACCACATATCAGAATTGTAATTAAATAATTTGAAAGATTATCATTTATTTAATGACCCATGCCCTGATATATAGGGATTTATATTCTCTATATCCCCAGCAATAAGCACAGCAGCCAGCACTTGTAAATGCTCAATAAATAGCTTTTTATTAAGTGGACAATATGTGCATGCTAAAATTGAGTGTGCCATTAAAATAATAAATGTGGCCCTGACCAGTTTGGCTTAGTGGATGGAGCGTCAGCCTGCAGACTGAAGGGTCCCAGGATCGATTCCAGTCAGGGGCATGTACCTTGGTTGCGGGCACATCCCCAGTGAGGAGTGTGCAGGAGGCAGCTGACCAATGTTTCTCTCTCATTGATGTTTCTAACTCTCTATCCCTCTCCCTTCCTCTCTATAAAAATTAATAAAAATGTATTTTAAAAAAATTTCCTCTAGCTAATCCCATCATCAAATGCTTCTGAGTTTGCATCAAATACCTAATTCAAGTAAACAAAAGGATTCCATTCCTTCTGATAATAAAAGGCTATAATTTAATATTATTTCTTTGCAATGCAGTAGTTAAAATTAGCAAATTCCTACTCCTAATTTATTAAGGTCTATAAAATTAGAAGCTAGTTGGTAACCCAGATTAACGCTAAACTGCCGAGGGGCTCAACACAGAACCACACTTCTAGAAAGCACCCACGTTCTCTAATTTTATGGATGTGTCCAGTGAGCCATAGCTTAAAAGAAAAATTCCTAAACACATGCTGAATAAATGATCAGCAGTCATGCTGCTAATTCACCACTCACTGTGAAGGCGTAAAAGGGAAACCAATGACACGCGCCAGGCCTTATGACTCGAGCAGACTTTATTTTGCAGGTAAGAATGCAGCGGACAACATAAGGGTGATCATTAAACTGAGCTCTCAGTGGCGAGGCGACTCTCGGCCAGAAGAGGGCTGAGGCAACCTCCGGTTCGAGAGGTCCAGGTTCACGTCTAAGAAGGTGTACACGTTGTAGTCATGATGCTGGAGGTTCTTGTAGGTGGTGTTGTCAAACGGCTCGACAGGAGCGGCGGCTGGTGCGGCAGCTGGTGCAGGCTCTGTGGGGGAAACATGCAGTGAGCACATCGGACAAGGAAAGGAGCTTCGTTAGAACCCTAACTGCTATGAAGTGTCTAATTAGAAAAGAAAAGCCCATGAGAGAAACAGTACCTTCAAAAACAAAAGGAAGAGATTAGCTGAAAATCTATTCTACAACATATAGCCTTAACAACGTATGAAATGGAATAGTTATTATAATGTCTTAACATCTTACTTTTTGTACTTCTAGACCCTGAACTTGTCAGAACTTTGAAAATGCCTAGAACAATTATGGAGGCGGGACTTTCAGGTCACATAAAGATTCAGGGGGAAAAATGAGATCTACTAGAAATAAACAGAAACAAACATTTACAGAAGAAAATTTTCAAAAGCAGTGACTAAGTCTCTGAATACAAGAAAATTAAACTCAAACTGTTTTAATAACAACATAGTTAAGGGGTACTTTTTTCCCCCCACGAGCCATACAGCTTGGAACTTGCAACAAAGTTCTAAATTTTGAACACTGAGTAATGCATATTTATATTTTCGCAATTGAATATATGTTTGTATGAGAAATATGTTTCTTTGAAGATACGCTAAGTCCATTTATTTCAAAGACAAATACATTATATGTCATTACAATGTGCATGTTCAGCTATTATAAAACCTCCTTATATAAGTGAAATCAATTCATAAAGCAGTAGTTCTATTTTTATTATGCATGATTGTTCCTGATGTAAGGAGGGAGAAGACTCTGACATGCCAGCCTTTCGTGATTCGATCTCCCGGGAATACATATTTCTTTATTCTTCAGGTCTGAATGACTATTATTATATTGCCTGAATGACTATAATATATACAGAGAGTAATATATGACATATAGTCATATCTAGGTATATATAGTTACTCAGGCAACAGAGGGTGAGGCATGAGTAGTTTTATAGTTGTTTGTATAGAACCTACAATAATTAATACATAATAATACAAAAACAAACTGTTTCATGTACTCACAACTGTAAACCTACTTTTGCTCCACACTGTATAATAATTATGTATACTACATATGACTAATATTATTATTATATTATAATGTTACTTTAAAGAAGTCTTTTCTGAGCCCTCCCCATAGATCTAGTAAGTTTTTTTATGTGTTTATAGCCCCTTCTATGTTAGATTACTACCACATATCAGAATTGTAATTAAATAATTTGAAAGATTATCATTTATTTAATGACCCATGCCCTGATATATAGGGATTTATATTCTCTATATCCCCAGCAATAAGCACAGCAGCCAGCACTTGTAAATGCTCAATAAATAGCTTTTTATTAAGTGGACAATATGTGCATGCTAAAATTGAGTGTGCCATTAAAATAATAAATGTGGCCCTGACCAGTTTGGCTTAGTGGATGGAGCGTCAGCCTGCAGACTGAAGGGTCCCAGGATCGATTCCAGTCAGGGGCATGTACCTTGGTTGCGGGCACATCCCCAGTGAGGAGTGTGCAGGAGGCAGCTGACCAATGTTTCTCTCTCATTGATGTTTCTAACTCTCTATCCCTCTCCCTTCCTCTCTATAAAAATTAATAAAATATATTTAAAAAAAATAAAAAATAAATAAATGTGTTGATCAGCTTTTGGTTAGTATTTACTGCTTAGCAATGGTTGGTTAAAGATAATTTCTATTGTTTTGTTGTTGTTTTTTCTCAGAATCTCTTTATGTGTCATTTAGTAAAATCTTTTTAAAAGAAAAAAACTAACAAGAAATAAATGGATCCCTCACAGTATATTTTTCATAAGGTGACTCAGAAAACAGAAATGTCTTTCAGAACACCAATACTATAGGGTTGAAAATAAATGGCAATCACAAGATGTAATCTCTAAAACATTTTAAAATGAGTTTAAAGAAAAGGAAGAGATACTTAATAAAATGAATAAAGTTCATAAATTGCATGAGCCTCTCTGTGCTAAAAGTCCAATAATTGGCTGGTCAAAAGTAGAAATAGTTTTGTTTGCTTGCATTATTTTAGTCCCTCCTTCTCCAGAGGATTTTAGCTTAAGCTTCATTTCCATAGGAAGAAGTTCAATGAGGTCATCTTTCAATGAAATCACAACATTTTATTTATTTACATATAATACATTTAAAAATCATAGAAGAAAATATAGGCAGTAAAATCTCGGACATTTCTCATGGCAATATTTTTTCTGATATATCTCCTAGGGCAAGGGAAACACACGAAAAAAAAAAAAGAAGAAGAACAAATGGAGCTACATCAAACTAAAGAGTTTTTGCACAGCAAAGGAAACCATTAACAAAATGAAGAGACAGCCCACTGAATGGGAGAATGTATTTGCCAATGATACATCTGATAAGGGGTTAATATCCAAAATTTATAAAAAAAAAACATATAAAACTCTACACCAAAAAGTAACAAACAATCCAATTAAAAAATGGGCAAAGGACCTTAATAGACACTTCTTCAAAGAGGATATACAGATGGCCAAGAGACATATGAAAAGATGCTCAACTTCACTAATCATTGGAGGAAGGATTAAGACCACAATGAGTTATCACCTCACACCTGTCAGAATAGCTATCATCAATATATCAACAAACATGTGTTAGTGAGGGTGTGGAGAAAAGTGCACCCTCCTTCAATGTTGGTGAGAATGTAGATTGGTGTAGCCATGTGGAAAGAAGTATAGAGATGCCTCAAAAAATTAAAAATAGAAATAGCTTATGACCCAGTGATTCCACTTCTGGGAATTTATATAAAGAAACTCGAAACACTAATTTGAAAGAATATATGCACCCCTAAGTTCATTGCATTGTTATATAAAACTAAGGGCCCAGTGCACGAATTTGTGCACCTGGAAAGGAACTGTGTGCTGCGAGGCTGCAGTGGGCACAGGGGCGGATCTAGGCCCATCCTCCACACCCCCGACTGGCCCCTCCCACTGTGGCCCCCTGTCTGCCAGCAGTCCCGCTCCTGCCTCTGCCACTCTCAAGTGCTGACTGCACCGGGCCTGCTCATACCTGCTGACAATGTGGAGCAATTGGGGCCAGCGCTGTCAGCAGGTGCAAGTGGTGGCTGCTACCCTGATTGCTCCTCAGGAGCAGGGGGAAGTGGAGAAGCCTTCAGGGGCGATCGGGGCTGGCAGCCGCTGCTCACGCCTGCTGATGGCGGCAAGTGATCGGGGTTGGTGCCGACTACTGGCAGTGGGTGTGAGCGGGGCTGGCGCCAGCAGTGGGTGCAAGAGGTGGCTGCCAGCCCAGATCGCCCCTCAGGAGCAGGGGGAGTTGGAGAAGCCCTGAGGGGCGATTTGGGCTGGCAGCCACTGCTCGCACCCACTAATGGCACCGAGTGATTGGAGCCAGCTCTGGGCGCCAACAGTGGGTGCGAGAGGCAGCTCTGGCACCAGCAGTGGGTATGAGCGGGCCCAGCAACAGCAGCAGGTGCGAGTGCCGGGCAGGACCGCGGCATGCGGGAGCAAAGAATTTTCAGTAACCACCAGAGGCTCACCCCAATGACAGCGACCTGCACCCCGCCTTGGTCTGGTACCCCCCACTCACCTGCTCCACCATTCTGCTGCGGCCGACACCTGCCATGTTCTGTGCTCTGCCACCTGCTGCTGATGCCCACCATGTCCCACACTCAACCCCTGGTGGTCAGCGCACGTCATAGCGACTGGTTGTTCAGTTGTTCCAGTTGCTCCACCGTTTGGTCTGTTTGCATATTAGCCTTTTATTATATAGGATAGCCAAGATTTGGAAGCAGACCCAGTGTCAATCAGTAGATGAGTGGATTAAACAACCCTAGCATACGGTATTTACAATAATAGATACTACTTGGCAGTAAGAAAGAAGAAAGATTTACCTTTTCTGATAGCATGAATGGACCTGGAGAACATTATAATAAGTGAAATAAGCCAGTGAGAGAAAGATAAGTACCATATGATTTCATTCATATATGGAATCTAATGAACAAACTAAACTAACAAAAATATAGACAGACTCCTAGATAGAGAGCAGGCTGCTAGCTCAGGAGTGAAGGTGGGGCTAAGTGGGGAAGGGATTGAGCTAATAAGAAAAAAGAGAGAAATAACTTATGGACGCTGGACATGGACAACAGTGTGTTGATTACAGTGGGGGAGGAGTGTGAGTGGAGGTGGAGGATGGTATGGGGGGATAAATGTTGATGGATAAATAAATATTGTAAAAAATGTCTATATACATATATAGTCATAACTCTCACCTTTATACAAAATACCATTTTTGCTATTTCAGTGATGAATGCTTCAGTTTTCTTTTTACGTGTCCATGTATGAGATTTCTTCAGACAAATTTATCAAAAATATTCCCCAGATAATGAGGAAGGGTAGCACCTGTACTCACAAATTGGTGAGTTAGCCTAGCTAAGAGGATCATATGTCCATGCATAGAATTTTATTTATGGTAGGTGGTTTAGAGATTTCTAATGGACTTACTCTCTTAAACTCAAAAAAGTGAAACCAAAAAGGAACCTCATGAATTTTATAAACATTCAAGTAGTTTTAGGTGCTGTTTAGATTAATAATAATCTCATCAAAGGTAATAGCTAACATCTGAAGATATTGTGCTACAAATTGGTCATTTCAAAATTCCATGATATTTAGGGCATATTCAGAGAAAAGAATTTTAAAAAGTTCCAATGAGATACCTCTCACCCACAAGCACATTTATAAACTGAATAGCATTTGAAATTAGTTTCATGCATTCTATCTAGAACTATCATTTTCTCTAAATACACAGATATCCACAGAGATATATAACTAGGTCATAATACAATTTCCACACTTATTACTAATTAATTATGTGCAAATGGATAGAGCATCAGTGGAAAAAATCTGCCAATCCAATAATACTTGAATCACAGAGGATTACATCAGCAAGTATTGAGTTTGTCAGTTCTCAAATGATAAAGGATTAATTCACAGACACTACTCATATTGCTGCATCATATCTATGAAAACTTAAAATCTATTCTTGGTATTTAAATTGTGACTTATTAATGTGATAGTCATTGGTCATCATTAACCTTATATGAAGTCAATGGTGTCAGTCAATTAATTCCTATTAGAAGACTAACCATGGGAAAAAACTTAGATGTCTCAATCACTAACATAATACATTTTTATGACCGCATTTACTTACAGTAAAACATACCCTTCTAATATATAAGTAGAATATCATTGAAACATAATGGTGCTATATAGATATGGATGGCAGAATAATTCATTGAGACATGAACATTATTATAGTGGCACAGTTTTATAAGTATTGTATGATTATTGTAATGTAGCACTTTAACTTGATTATTAAATCAGTAACAGTCTAGGAAATGGTGACATTTTCATAATAAAACCTCTCTGCTACCCACAGATAGTGATAAACAGTGTGCAATTGATTTTATTCTGTAATGGCATAATTAGGCTTGTGTTGAGAAGATGATGTGAAACAAAAGTACTTCTGAGCTCAATACAGCACTCTTCGTAATGAAACTAAACATTAATTCTTTCAGTTCAGGCACTTGTTATCTTGGTAATACCCATCCTGAGTCATTACAATGGTAATCTATAAATAATTGTTAACTATTATATATGCAGGCTTCCCGAGTTATCAAAACAAAGGACTGCTCACATCTCGTGCCATTTATGAGTAGTTGTTACTATGTCATGAGGCAATTGAAAGTAATTTATTTCCATAAAAGAAAATTGAAAACGTATTTGTTAATGTATCTTAATGCAATTTAAATAAAACTCCACGATATGCATGAAGCTCATATTTACTCAGGTCATCCTCTGGAATAGCTAATAGGAATTCCTTGAACAAATATTGTTTTAAAAAAATATCAAAACCTAAATTAAGTTTCATAATTTTTTTTAAATGCCAATATATATTACATCTTTCTGGAAAGACAAATATATATATGTTCGACCATTTGAAAAATGA
Organism: Myotis brandtii; assembly: GCF_000412655.1. Taxonomy (NCBI): domain Eukaryota; kingdom Metazoa; phylum Chordata; class Mammalia; order Chiroptera; family Vespertilionidae; genus Myotis; species Myotis brandtii. The sequence goes on along the minus strand of NW_005357846.1, from coordinate 3,771,572 downwards.
ATACCAAATATATTACAATGCTCCTAGCTGTAATATGTAAAATGTTACCTCAATGTACTGTGTAACTGAACAAGTCAACAGCTGTTACAGTTTCTAAACTGTAATAGGCTCTATGTTTCTGTATGTCAATTTCAGAAATTCTAAAGTTAAGATGTTTCAAGGATAGTACAATGCAACATGATTAACTGCATTATTATGGGAAGAGTACAATAAAATATGTTAATCTCAACATTTAACATAGTCAAGATAATATTAAAAAGTTAAGAATATTTCCAATTAAATTCTATTTAAAGAGTAAACCTAATGCAACAAAACAAATAAAATGAGAAAATAAATGGAAAAGCAATTTTTAAATTAAAAAGAAATGTGTAAAGTTTGAAAAAGTGGGTATTCAGTTTTTTCTCACATTCTTTGCCTAAATTATACTCTGAACTATCAGAATATGGAAACATGACTAACCATTTTAAGTTAGTGTACAAAACTAGGATATGTTTTTGGAACTATATTCTTGAGTTATGCTTGAAGCAGTTGAAAGGGTAAGGAAGAATGTTGGCAGCAGTGAGGGGGCTGATGGAATCTGTCTAAGTTTTGCTTGATTCTGGCCTAGATTTATAATTTAATGAGTAAAACCTATTGCCAATACATAATTCCTCTCTTTATTAAAAAGTTTACTCAGGATTTTACTTATCAGTGGCATCTAAGTCACTCTGGTCATTGTAGACATAACTTCATTTCTATACCTAGAAATGGGTGTTGACAGGGGGCATCTATCTATATAATCTATCTATATAATAGAGGAATATGCAAATTAGCCAGGACACCATAATGTCATGACCGAACAGCAGGGACGTGAGGCTGCATGGTGCCTGGCTGGGGCGAGGGACCTCAGGCCGCATCCCCCGTCCATGAGGCTTGACAGGGGACCTCAGGCTGCACCCCTCGCCTGTGGGGCTTTATTGGGACCTCAGGCTGTGCTCCTTGACTGGTGGGGCTTGACGGGGGAACTCAGGCTATGGCCACTGCCCTGGAGCTGGGCCTGGAGACCTCAGGCCGTGCCCCCCGCCCGGCAGGGCTTGACAGGGCACCTGAGACTGTTCCCCCCACCGGCGCCGGGCTGGGGGACCTGAGGCTGTGCTCCCCGCCCGGAGGGGCTTGGTGGGTGTGGGACTGGCTGGGTATGGGTCTCACCCAATGGGGGTGGGGCTGGCAGGGTCTGGATCTCCTGTGTTTTTGAAGCGCGTGCAGGTGGTGGGTGGAGCCTTGACTCTAGGTCCCATGGCACGCCCCAGACTCTGAGAGGAGGGAGATTTTCATATACATTTTACTAATTTTCTTTCATCTCTGACACTTTTATTATAGAGAAAAAGCAAATAGCAATATTAAAATATTTCCTCTAATTAATTCCCTTTTAATGTGCACAAATTTCGTGCACCAGGCCACTAGTTATTGACATATTCATTAATTCAAGGAATGGTTAAGATCTGAGGTGCAGCAGAGTAGACAATAAAACATGTTGAATTAAATAAACCTTAGTTCAAATTCTCACTGTATCATTAATATGCAGAGGAACCTTAAAAGTTCAATAATATGCAATATGTTTTTATAAGCATGAATGTTTGGTTGACTGCTTAATGCCTAGAATAGTGATTCTTCACCTTTTTCATCTTATGGCACACATAAACTAATTATAAAATTCTGTAGCAAACAAAAAAAAATTTTTTTTTTGCTGATCTAACAAAATCCTATTTAACAAAAGCCTAATATGCTAAGTGTCCAGTCGTCCAGTTTGCCATTCAACCAGTCAAAGAGTAATTTGCTAATGATATGCTAAGGCTGCTTAACTGCTCGCTATGACATGCACTGACCACCAGGGGGAAGACAGTCTACTGGTCGACCAGTCACTATCATGTGCATTGACCACCAAGGGGCAGAGGCTCCAACCGATAGGTTAGCTTGCTGCTGGGGTCTGGCCAATTGGGACTGAGCAAGATGAGCCGGACATGTCCTAGAGCCCTCCCACAGTCCCTCCCTGGCTGGCCAACCTCCCACGTCCCTCCCTGGCCTCAATTGTGCAATGTTGGGGTCCCTCAGCCTGGCCTGTGCCCTCTCGCAATCTGGGACCCCGTTGGGGATGTCAGAGAGCCGGTTTTGAACTGACGGCAGAAAAACTGGTCACTATGACACGGACTGACCACCAGGGGGCAGATGTTCAACTCAGGAGCTGCCCCCTGGTGGGAGCGCCGCTCAGCCAGAAGCCGGGCTCACGGCTGGCAAGCACAGCAGCAGTGGCAGGAGCCTCTCCCGCCTCTGCGGCAGTGCTAAGCCATCAGTTGGACATCCCCCAAGGGCTCCTGGACTGTGAGAGGGCACAGGCCGGGCTGAGGGACCCCCCCCACCCAGTGCACGAATTTTGTGCACCAGGCCTCTGGTATAGGTATAATATTGATTCATTCACACCAGATGGCTATTGTTATTTTGGCTGCTGTTATTTTTATTTGAAAATCTAAGGGAGAGGAGCTCAGTGCTCCTGACTAAATAGTCAGGTATTGCATGTTTTTAAAGTCCTTTCAGCACACCAGTTGAAAATCACTGATCTAGAACATAGCTCAGTTCTGACACATATTAGGTCCCCACTAAAAATGTTTTTCTCTGGCACATATTAACATAAAGTCTACCTATTAAATCATGTGTCTATGCCTAATTCTAATAATGCGTAATATCAAGCAAAAATAATAAAAATGTTTAGTTGAATAGCATTTCATGTTTCAGTGCTGCTTATTCTTTGGCTCCTTAACAGGCTTCAGGGGATCCCTTATACATTGCCCATCCTTTGCACATTTTCTAGAATATTATTTATTTAATAAATATTTACTGTTATACACTGGCTTTCAAACTTTTTTCATTAAATTGCTTAAAATCCTTGTGCCTCAGTTATATCAACTGGAAATGGTAAGATGAATAAAAAATGAAATGACTTAACATATGTAAAGTATAAAATAATGATTGACACATAGTAATTGCGTAATAAATATTTATCATCATAGGCACTATTATCATCAGCAGCCAGTAATTGAATTACAGGTATGAGAAAATGTAATGCTTGACATATTAGGAGCATAATACCTACTAATGTATTATTTTATGTTTATTACTTATCTCTGTTAGTTATTTTAGCAAAATATATTTGTTTTCGTTTATTTTCTTTAGTATTTTTTTCTAAACATTTGATGCTGTAATTGTTTTCTTTACTGTGTCTTTGGTTTCATTCAATTTGTTTTGAAATGTGTACTTGTAGTAAGTTCTTCTTTTTCTTTGACTCAAGAATAATTAGAAAAGTTGTTTTTCTTTCCAAGTGGTTTGTTTTACTTTTGCTCTTTTGATTACTATTGCTGTTTCCTCATTTGTCATTCATTTGGAGTTCTAATTCATTAAATATTGGCTGTACCTACTTTTCTCTGGCAAAGATACAGACTTATTGAGTATAGAAAGGAAAACATTTCTCTCAATCCTTTAGTTTATTTAATAATTAGAAATTTCTCCTTAACCATTTCATCTTTCTGAATTAATTTGCAAATATTTAAAATTACAAAACACAAGGAAAGGAAAGGGAGACATCTACAGAATACTTAAATGATACTGAGATGGCATTTTTTTAATTGGTATCAAATATGTAGAACTGAAACATTCATAAAGAGGAGTCATTCTTTTATTTTTGAATCTGTTTAGTAGTAGCTTCAATTCAGTTTAGTAGTAGCTTCAATTCAGTTTGTGATGTAGGTGAGGTATAAATGAGAAATTAACAAATCTCAAGGTAATAATGAATAATAATTATATCAAAATGTGTTAAAATATATTTTTATATGCCATGAAATATCTGTTCCTCAAAAGTGAGACATGTAGAATTTCACATTAGTTTTAGCTTATCCATGGTATTTTGATATGAGAAAAAATACCTTGATTAGTTATTATAATCCATTCTTTCCATAGAACAAATAGACAAGAAATTAGTTAAATATCTCTTTTAATTTCTGTCCATTTTCTTTTCTCCTCTTTTCTTTTCTTCTCTTTTCTCTTCTCTTCTCTTCTTTTCTTTTAAATTCTTTATTGTTTAAAGTATTACATAAGTATTACATATGTCTCCTTTTTCACCCATTGACCTCTCCCCGGCCACCCCAACCCCCCAGCACAAGACCTCACCCCCCTAGTGTCTATGTCCATTGGTTATGCTCATATGAGTGCCTAAAAGTCCTTTGCTTGATCTATTACCCCCTCCATTCCTTCACTGCCTTCCTTCTGAAATTTGATGGTCTGTTCAATGCTTCTCTGTCTCTGGATCTATTTTTGTTCATCAGTTTATGTTGTTCATTATATTCCACAAATGAGTGATATCATGTGATATTTATCTTTCTC
>NW_005357846.1:3760283-3766290 GCF_000412655.1 Myotis brandtii | reverse complement strand
TTATCTTCCTTTTGTTAAGATATATGAGTTCCCTATAAATTTTGGAAATTAAGCCCTTATCGAAGATAACATTGGCAAATATGTTCTCCCATGCAGTGGACTTTCTTCTTGTTTTGTTGATGGTTTCTTTTGCTGTGCAGAGCTTTTTATTTTGATGTAGTCCCATTTGTTTATTTTCTCCTTAGATTCCATTACCCTAGGAGCTGTATCGGTCAAGATATTGCTACGACAAATGTCTGCTGTTTTGCTGCCTATGGAATCTTCTAAGATTTTTATTGTTTCCCATCTTACATTTAAGTTCTTTATCCATTTTGAGTTTATTTTAGTGTATGGTGTAAGTTGGTGGTCTAGTTTCTTTTTTCTTTTCTTTTTTTTTTTGCCTGTATCTGTCCAATTTTCCCAACACCATTTATTGAAGAAACTGTCTTGACTCCATTGCATGCTCTTGCCTCCTTTGTCAAATATTAATGGAGCATAATGGCTTGGGTGGATATCTGGGTTCTCTGTTCTCTTCCATTGGTCTATATATCTGTTCCATTGGTCTATATATCTGCGCCAGTACCAGGCAGTTTTGAGAACAGTGGCTTTGTAGTATAGCTTGATATCTGGTATTGTGATCTCTTCAACTTTGTTCTTCTTACTCATGATTGCTGCAGCTATTCAGAGTCTTTTTTTTTTATTCCAGATGATGTTTTAGAGAGTTTTTTCTAGTTCTTTTATGCCATTAGTATTTTAATGGGGATTGAATTAAATCTATAGATTGCTTTAGATAGTATGGACATTTTAACTATTTTGATTCTACCAATACATGAACATGGTATATTCTTCCATTTGTTTATATCTTCCTCTATCTCTTTTTTTCAGTGTCCTGTAGTTTTCTGAGTATAGGTCTTTTACCTCCTTAGTTAAGTTTGTTCCTAGGTATCTTAATGTTTCTGGTACAATGGTAAGTGGGATTGTTGTTTTTTGGTTGTTTGTTTGTTTGTTCGTTTCTCTTTCTGTGAGTTCATTATTGCTATGTAAAAAAGCCATAGATTTCTGAAATGGGAGCATTGGCCAGTTATAGCATAATCTGTAAATAATTTTTTCTCCCAACAACATAGAAATAATTGGAGTCTATAATACCTCTTGTTTAACATCATAAATTATCCAACTGGGTATAATTATCTAGGATATGATTCTAATCCCCTAGAGTGTGGTATATATGAATATATGTATTTGATTATTTATTCATGCATTTATATAATTATTTGTGTATCCTAGTAACATTAAAAAATAAACTAGACCACAAAGGCTCTTCAGCAAACAAAATCAGACCACATTATTCTATATCATAAAGAAATTAATAAGTTAATTGATTAATAACTAAATAAAAGGTTTTAATTCAATAAAGGTTGAATGTTAGCTCCTCCAAATTATCACCAACATACTGGTACATTGTTGATAACACAAGGTAGAGTTTATTCCTTACTGCAGTAAGGGAGAGAACACTACCTCTTTAGAGCAAAGATAGAATCCTAAAAGAAAAAAGGTAAAGTCAAAATTAAGAATTGAAAGTTTAGTTTAAAGTAAATTTTTTATGCAGAGAATTGATTGGTAATTGATGAGGATCACTTTAAAAGTGCAAGGTTGGTGAAAACAGCAAAGTAAGGATTTTGAGGTGAGAAATTAAAAAAACAACAACAAAACCTTGGAGTGCAACTGTCTCTTAATGCTTTCCATTGAATAGTTTATCTTTACAATATTTTATAATAAAAAAGCAAATTATTTGCTAAACAAAAAATGTCTGGAAAAGTAAAGAAACGTTAATGAATTTCAGTCATGTTAATGTAGACAGTAGGTATGGTCTTTTTTTTTTTAGTGTCCAAATTGAATGCCTGGGTTCATGGTTTTAGTCTTCACAAAGAATGTCATGTGTCTACCAAACTCATTTTTTTCCTTACACACTGAAAACACAGCTAAACCACAATTTTCAGTCTCTTCTTCGGTTAAGTAGGGTCCAGTATTTGAGTTCTGCCTAATAGAATGAAACAAAATATGCACCGGCCTATAAAATGTGCTGCAGAAATCTCCTTCAGTTGGTGGCTGGACATTGATGCCTATGGCAGCATTTGGAGCTATGAATGCAATGTGGCAGAGCTACGGAATGGAAGGAACGGAAGTTGTTGAGTGACTTCATGGAGAAGACCTGCTACCTTCCCCTCCTTCTCTCTCCCAACACAATGTCCCAACACTTATCAAGCATATATAGGATTCTGATACAAGAGAGAAATAATATTGGTTTTGCATCATTGAATAATTGGTATTTATTTTGTCTTACTTGCCATGACCTTTGCTTATAATAGCCTAAATTATTCATAATGATCTAAACCCTTCCCTCATTTCTCAATATTCTCTTGCCTATTATTCATAGTCATTGTCATCATGTTTTGTTTGTGTGTTTGTTTTATGTTTACTGTTTGTTTGATTTTATTTTTCACATCTGAAATTTAATCTTAGTCTTTTGGCTAAAATTATTTCCCCCTTCTTTTATGTATCTGAATTCTAATTATCTAATATATCATAGTGTAAATATTGTTTCCTCAGAAAATAGTTTGCTGATTACATATCTTACAAGCCTTGGAGTTCATGTTTCTATTAGATCTACTATCATTCTGTAGTTCTTTGTAAAAGTAGTTTTAAAAGTAAGTAAATTTATTTACTTAGGTATAGTTGGTATTCAATATTATATAAGTTATATTAATTTAAAGTGTGTAACATGCAGTGATTCAGCATTTTCATACCTTATGTGAAAATTCCCACTAATTCTAGTAATCATCTGTCACCTTGCAAACTTATTAGAGGCCTGGTGCACAAATTCATGCACAGGTGGGGTCTGGTTGGCCCACCCCGATTGGGGCCGATCAGGCTGGGCCGGTTGGGGGGAGGGGCTGTGGGCAGTTGACAGGCCAGCCCCACCCCCTATTGGAGTGGGGGGGCCAATTGGGGTGGGGCCGGCTTGGGAGAGGGTCCGTGGGTGGTTGGCTGGTGGGCCCCACCCCCTGGTCAAACTCCCAGTCAAAGGAACAATTTGCATATTAGCCTTTTATTATATAGGATTACTGACTATATTCCTCTCCCCCCTTTTCACCCATACTCCACTGCCTCTCCCTTCTCTACCATCCCTTTGGTTTCTGTTTCTAAGTCTGTTTGGGGTTTATTTTGTTAGTAAATTTCAGTTGTGTAATTTTTATTTTACAAATGCCTACACAACCAAAATGTTAATTCCTTGAGAACTGGAAATAACTATATATTGATTATTATTATAAACTTCATAAGCCTGGTTCATAAATAATTTTGAAAGAATGAAAGGAAGGAAGGAAGAAAACTAGAAAAAGCTGTAGCTATTAGCCATCTAGTCACTTTTACTGCAGTATTAAATAGCTCATTCACCCTCTTCTTCATTCTATAACTATATTATTCCGGTCTCTAGGATCTACCAATTCATGGATGGCAGAAATGTGCCCACTGACAAAGACTCTCTCCTTGACCAAATTTTAGTCAGGCTCCTCTGAGTGCTTTTCTCAATAAGGCCTTAACCTTGGTTCCCTCATCCTTGTTGTCCTGCATAGACTAGTTTTAGTAAGAATTCTGAATAAGATAATTTAGATAGAATTCCATACTCTTGATATCTAATCAGTCTCAATATCTGATCCAATTACTTATCTCTTACCACTGGTATTTGATCACACTTGCCTTCAGCAAGAATCTTGTTATGTCAGGTAAAAATTCTTCTACCTTTCCTTGATGTCTCCTTTTAGTAATTTTCCATCCTCTGACCCCTCATCCTGCTCCTTGGCTATCAACCCCACCTGTCCTTGTTATATTCAAAATTGAGTCCAGTTCTATACTGAGATCTCTTTTCCCTATTGCATTGGTTCTTGAGTGGAACTTGTTTTTAAAACTTTAACTACTGCCTGGCTCTGGTTTCCTTTAATACCATGAGATCACAGGATCTCTCTCCAAATAGCCCCCCCTAGAAATACACACACTGCACACTCCATCCAGTTTGATCTGGGAATCTCATTATAAGGATTGCTGATATCTGTGATGACTATATATCTCTTTTTTTTTTTCTAGAAGAATTCTATATTTTCTTATAGTTGTTAATAGAAGTACTTTCACTCTAAACATAGTACAGTTTGGATAAATTACATGGTCACCCTACTGATAAATGCTAATCTGAAGTATACTATACATTTTAAGTGTTTGAGAAAAAATCAATTCTAATTGGGCAGTATCAAACCAGAAGTGGTTAGGAGTGCTCTACTAACAGGAGCTAGGGGCAAAGTTTTTTCTAAAAAAGACATGGAAACAAAGCAAGGCAATTATTTGATTGGTGAAAGCATAAGCAGATGCGTTATTTGGGGAGTTTAATTGGCTGTTTGTAATTGATTGTTCTTCTTACCTCTGAGGCATATATAGGAATTGACTGTGGTGTAGGTTTCAGTTTGCTTACATAGGTTACCAAGGCAATAGAGCCACCTCAGTTTAACGGCCTTCTTGTTTGATTACTTTAACACTACTGTTGTCTGATATATTATGATGTAAATATTTTAAGGAAAAGATTATCTTTCATGAATTTTCTCACACAAACTATACATTCTGAACCTGCCACGAATCATAACATATTAGTAGATTCATTATAAGCTGATGTAGTTAAGCCTTTGGGAAATACCATTAAAATCTTTAAGCTACATTGGTATCAATTGGTTTCTTAAAACAATAATTGCATGTAGTATATACTTTAAGGAGTTGAAGAAACTTCCCAAAGGACTAATTTACTCCTCAGAGGTGACTTTACATACTGAAAGGATCTGGAACAATCCTATATAATAAAAGGCTAATTTGCAAATTGCTCCTTGACTGGGAGTTTGACCAGGGGGTGGGGCCAGTCCGCCAACCGCCCACAGCCCCTCCCCCAAGCTGGCCCCACCCCCAATTGGCCCTCTACCACCCTGATCAGGGGTGATGCTGGCCGGCCAACCACCTGCGGCCCCTCCCCCCAATCAGCCCTGATCAGGGCAGGATGGCTGGACCCCACCTGTGGATGAATTTGTGCACCAGGCCTCTAGTAATTATAATAACAATCAGTCAAAGAGAGAATTGGGCATTTGTTTTAATGTTATTTCTTTGCTGCTATAAAAATTCTCTCAGGCAGGATTATACCTTCTACAAACTGAAACGTAACATGAAACACACCACCACCTCTAGTATGATTTTCCCATTATGTTTCATAGATGTAAGAAACAATAATAATGCAGAAAAGAGTGAGAATAACTATACTAGTATTTAGAAAGTTTTAGAATGTCACCAAATTGGTATCTGTTATCTAATAGTAAATAAGGCAAACAATCAATACTTGGGTAAAGTCATACTTCTAAGGGTTTGGAAGGTCCCTTGAATTCATAGGGATCCCAAAGAAATAATTATATCTGAATATATTTGAGGTTGAGATTTTAGATTTGATTAATTTGTAATTTACTTTTCTTTTATTCTTTCATATGTTTCCCAAATTGAAAACAAGTAAGTGTATTCTGTGTTCAATATGTATACACACTGTGGAAGTTATGAAGAAGAGTACATCACAATCATATGTTCAATTTAGTGTCATTAAGCATGGTAGAAAAAATAGGCAAAACAAAAACCAAAAATGCTTAAAATACCTGAACTGTGTTTAGGAAATATTGAGGGGAGGAGTCTTAGAGAAGATGAAATTTAGTTATAGTATTAATAGCTTTGTTGCCCAGAGCAACAGAATCACTTAGTTCACTGAATTCTGAGAAATAATAAATAGATATTATATGTTCCTGAGAGTTTATGTATCTTTTATCACTATTATTTTATCAATAGATAACTGATCTATTGGAATGAGAGAATAAAAGATGAATAGAAGATTTTTCCTATTTGTTGTTTATAATTTGAGTTTTATTATTATGAGACTAGAGGCCCGGTGCCCAAAAATTTG
>NW_005357846.1:3757639-3758643 GCF_000412655.1 Myotis brandtii | reverse complement strand
GCCGGCTTGCCCTGGATGGCGGCACGCTGGCGGCTCACGCTGTCCCACCCTGCCTGCAGTATGCAAATTAGCCGCCATCTTTGTTGGCGGTTAATTTGCATATCACGCTGATTAGCCAATGGGAGGCGTAGTGAAGTTACGGTCAATTACCATGTTTGTCTATTATTAGATAGGATAGTGGATCCATAAGTATTTTCTAACATGCAAGTAATTTCACTGTTCATTATTTCTAGAATGTAAAATTTAAAAATATAGTAGGAAAGTTGGATATCTGAACATTTGAAGTCCAAATTTTGCTTATTCAGTTTAACAGTGTAATCTATTATCATATAAACATTTTTGTTTCTTTGAGAATAAATTCTTGGTGGATGACTTATGCTTACTTGTAGAAAAAAATGATAGGAAATAAAATATAATTTGTTTCCACTTCTGAAAGTAATTTATTATTTAGTAATTTGATTTTACATACTCTCTGAATGATGTAGCTAAAGTCATAAGTAAATAAAATACTCCACCAAACCAAGAAACATCAATTCAAATTCAAAAACTATTAATTATTGTGTTAATTCTGTAGCAAGATTTCTTAAGGCAATTATTTTTAAAATCTTCAATGAAGAGAGATTTTTATGGAATATGTTTTTAATTGCCATATTATAAGTAAATGGAGTTATCAAAATACTGATAGAAAAATGTATAACATTTTCTAAAACATCTTTATTACTATACTAGAGGCCCAGTGCACAAATATGTGCATGGGTCAGGTCTTGCCGGCCTGGCCCCAATCAGGGCTAATCTGGGCTAGGCCTGTCGGGGGAGGAGATGGCGGGAGGTTGGCCGGCTGGCCATGCCCCTATCAGGGCCCAATCAGGGCCGGCCAGCTGGTGGAAAGGGCTGCAGGTGATTGGCCGGTAAGACCCACCCCCGATTGGGGTTGGGGGGCCGATTGGGAGCAGGCTGGCCATGGGGAGGGGCTGTGGGTGGTGGGCCAGCTGGCCATGCCCCCG
>NW_005357846.1:3745959-3757289 GCF_000412655.1 Myotis brandtii | reverse complement strand
CAGGGCAGGAGCAGCAAAAAATAGAAGACACTCCTCCCTGTTGCACACAGACCCTATATACAGGCCCACCTGGCCCAGGCCAGCGGGATGCTTGGCACATTCTCCGATCCCTGCTCAGGGACGGGAGGGGTGACTGGTGGCAGCACACGTGAGAGGGGACCTCCGGGCCCTGGTCCTGGCACTTCCTGGACCTCGGTTCCTTCCTGGTCCTGTCTGCAGCCCTGATTCCCCTACCTGGCTCAGTCTCCTGTCTCCATCCTGGCCTCAGATGGCCCCCTTTGCTCCTGGGGGCTCTGTCCTCCCCTCCCAGCCTGGAGGTCCCGAGGGGAGGTTATGGCTTCTCAGAGACTCCCCGGCAGCCCTGTCACTCGTGTTCACACAGGGGAAGGGGTGCGTGTGGCAAAAGCAGCTGTATAAATGTGGGTCACTTGGACAGTTTGCTGATGACAGGGCCTTGTTCTCGTCCTTGAGGAGCTGGTTGTCAGCCCAGAGGTTGGACAGGCCCTTCAGCTCCTCTTCCAGCTCAGTGGCCTTGTGCTCCAGGGCCCTGCGCTCAAATCTCTCCATCTCCAGGAGGGCCGGCCTCTCTGCAAAGCACTCCTGCCTCTGTGTGGTGTGCTCCAGTTCCACCTTGAGCTGCGCCAGCCACAGCATGATCTTGGTCAGGGCCTCACGAAGTCTCTTGTTCTTAACACGCAGCTCTGCGTAGAGCTTCCTGAAGCCTCCCTCGGGCTCTTCTGATTCGGGCTGGGGTTCTGGGTTGAGTGCCCGCTGCCTCCGAGGGGAAGAGCTGGATTCCGGGCTGATGTTGGCTGGCTTCGCCTCCTCCCCCTTTGCTGGCCCTCTCCTCTCCTTGCCAACTCTGTGGTGCTTCCTGGAGGCCTGTGATCTCTGTCCCTGCCCGTCAGGCACCTCTACTCTCTGGGCAGGGCCATCAGAATTCTCAACCCCAGGGACTTGGGCTGCCAGGAAGGGTCCAGGCTCTGTGTGGCCCGGCTCTTGATGGGGATGGAAGAGTCCAATCAGGGGCAGGCTGGCAGGGGGGAGGGGCTGCGCGGTTGGCCCGCCAGCCCCACCCCCTGATCGGGCAGTTCGCTAGCCATGGTGGGTGTCATAGCAACCGGTCGTTATGGTCTTTATGGCCATTACAGTCGCTGGCTTTTTATATATATAGATGAGGCACAGCTATCTCTGTGATTTAACAACATCATAGGTCTCCATTTTTACCAATAAATTGTTTTCTGTATAATTTCCCTAACTGAATTAATACAACATTAAAATGTTATCATCTGGGTGTTACAATAGTTAAGTATAAATTGAATATTTAGAAAATTAAGACCTAGTGTATTATAGTTTAACTAGAATCACTTTTCATTGGTTTATTAGTAGACATGCTATTAATTTCTAATGCTGAGGATTATTTTATTTTACATTGTAAAGTAACTATAGTCTTATTTTCTTAAAAATTATTCCTAGACCAAAACTTGGTAGAAAGCAATTAAGGAAATTTTAGAATAAAAGTTAATAATCATAATTCTTAAAATTATACTTACCTATTGTAAAAAAAAATATTGATATTTCAAATTATAATTACTTCTTCAAAGATGGGACCAGTTAATTTTTATGTGCTAGTTCATCATAGTCTGTATAATTCTTGAACCCCAAAAAGTTAAACAAATGAAAATGAGGGTTCTCTCCCATTTTGGTAATGTATCTTTGCTTTCTTTTTGTCCCCCAAAGCCTATTTTATTTGTTTGTTTGTTTGAAATTTAGGCTCTCAGATTTACTGAAATTTGAACACCATTGGCTTAAAAAGTAGTGGATGATATTAGTAGATATATTTTTTTCCTTTTGCACTTGAGAAACTTGCTATTAAAATTATGAATGGATATAAATATTAATAATCTACCATGTCACTAAACAGTGGATAATCATATCAGATATTATAATAGAATTATCATTAAAAAGCCTTTGAAAGTTTGAGAAAATGCTGTAACATTTCACTCTTCACTTGAGATTTATTAGATGATATGGTTAAGATCCTGGTTCCAATTAAGATCAGTTACTAACATGAAATGATAAGAAATTTATGGGAAAATAACCATCTCCTTCCTAGAAAGGACTGGACTAAGTCATAGAGGTGTATCTTCTCTATAAAAATTACACTGAGAGTCTGAAAACTTTCTGCTTAGGTCTGAAAATTGCCATGAACAATAATTTATAGATTGAGCAAAAGGCTGTTTGGCTATTGTTATTATTATAAATAATACTAAAAAATGAAGGACATTCATTTGATATATTGAGCAAGCAAACAGGACACATAAAAGTCAAAATACCTTACAGGCTAATTGACAGACTTGTTAATGTTCTCTCACCACATTCAACACATTCCAGCTCCTTGTAAAAAGTCAATTCTCTTCCCCAGTGTAATTTGTGGTTCATTAACTTTCAGTTGGTTAGAAGTAAAAAATTACTGGAGGGTCAGGTAAGTTTATACCAGTTTAAAAGAAACAATTATTAGGAAAAAAAATGGTCCTTGAGGATTTAAGTTTTTAGTGTTCAGTAAACCTCCTTGAATTAACTTTCAGTGCAGTTTTAGAAAGCACCAAATGTCTGTTGGAAGAGACAAAAAATAAAGAAATACATCAATAAAATGTTTTATGTGAAATCATAAGAATAACTGAATATTTATTGTTCCTGAACAATTGCTGTATTTTGACCTCATTAATGACTTTGTATTTTCTGCCTATAAATGTAGCTTGGTCTCAAAATCCCACAGCAGATAACTGTAGTTATAACAACAGATAACTAATTGTGCAAATTTCTCCTCCTGTTGAATCAATAAAATAATTGTATTTTGGCCTTTAAGTAAATAGAATGGTATTGAATAGATAAAGTACACCACTTGATTTTCACACCTATGGCTCAGTGTGTTAATGTTGACCACTGTGGTTAAAAGATAAATCAAAGTCAAATTATGGGAAAAAAAATGGCAATGGAAGTACTGAATTCAACAAAGTTATACCTGTGGGAGAGAGGATCAAATGCAGACTAGCTAAGATTTAAAGGTCAAATCTGTGTTACTTCAGTTGAGATCCAGCTGTGAAAAGTGTGATGAATTAGTGGTGGACAAAAGAATAGGGTTTTTTTTATTATTGTTGCATTTATCTCCTGGATTACCTTGATTGGCAGAAATACATACAACCACGGGTTTCTGAGGCTTTTATTCTCTCGTATTGACAAGAATGTGATAAGAAAGCCTAAGACCTCTACACTTCCAAGTGAACTGATAGTAAGACCAAAGAGAAAACAAAATGACCAAAAGGATTTGATAAGACAATCTTCTCAAAAGCATATACCTATTTAGACTTTAGCAATTATTGAATTCTTTAAAGCTTTCACTGGATAGTCTACATGAATAAGTAAAGGACCAGTTGTGACAATGGCAATGAATTAGTAGTCTATTTTTTCTTGTTAATTAGTAAGTTTGAACACATTAAGATCCACATATGAAAAATAAGAATGCAAAAGGAACTTTGCACAAAAATTAACAAAAAATTCTGAAATGTGAAAAATTTTGTTTAGGTTATTTGGAATTAGGAAATAAATATTGATTTAGAAATTAAATCAATGATGTACTTAACCCACCACTATAAATGATTCATTTCAAGATCTTTGAAACAAGTCATATATGTTAATGCCTTGGGTTGCTTTTGTTAGAATTATTTTTTGTCAGATAGCTTTGACAAGTTTGCTAATGCATTAAACAAATGGTTTAAGGAAATAATGTTTTGTTTGTTTTCTCCTTTCAAAGTTTCCTTTGGAGTGCTAGACATCTTTTCCAGTTAAGTAGAAGTCTGAAGGAAAATATTAACAAAATAAGGAATAAGCATGCCTAAGAACTGGCTACAATGATGTTGCTTTCAATTGCTTGGATTAGCAGTATGGTGCAATTACATAATTACTACTACTGAAATTAAAGTTATAGATGGGATGGGGTTTGGGGGAATGAGTAAAAAAGGTGAAAGGATTAAGAAGTACAAATTGGTTGTTAAAGAATAGTCATAGGGATGTAAAGTCCAGCATAGAGAATATAGTCAATAATATTCTAATAACTGTGTATAGTGTCAGATGGGTGTGAGATTTATTGGGTTGATCATTTAGTAAGCTATATAATGTCTAATCACTGGGGTGTACATCTGAAACTAATGTAAAATAATATGTCAACTGTATTTGAAAAATAAAAAGGATTTAAAAATGAAAAAATAAATAAATAATTAGTTGTAAATGGAAGAGTTCACATTTAGCTATTTAGCATTGCCCGATGCAAGAAATTAAGCAAGAATTGTGCAAATCATTCTTAGAAATAAGAAAACAAAAAATTATTTTAGCTAAAAAGGTTAAAAGCATGTTACTGAATATGTAAATTGACTTATGTTTTTGAAATGGGGTTTTATAAAGTAATTGAATATAATTGAAAGCTGGAGTTTACTTTCAAACAATGATTCTTTAAAATAATTATTATATGCTAAGCACTGAATTAAGGGCTTTATTTTCTAATAACATATTAGTTTCACAACAAATTAAGAGCCATATACCATTATTACTGCCATTTATATATGTGATTAAGTGATTTGTTGGAAGTAACAAAATTAATACATGTTTGAGCCTTTTTGGTTAGGTTATTTGACTGCTTTATTATATCACAGAGAGCTGCCTCATAACTAAGCCATTAGCATTTGTTTGGCCTTTAAAAATACTTTAGGAATATATATATATATATGGATTGGCCCTCTTTTCTAACTATATAGTAATATCATACTCTATCTTAGGTCAATAGCTGAGAAGCAATATTATAACAACACCAGAGGCCTGCTGCATGAAATTCATGCACCGGGGGGTGGGGGGTGTTTGTCCCTCAGCCGGCCTGCATCCTCTCCAATCCGGGACCCCTTGGGGTATGTCTGACTGCCAGTTTAGGCCTGCAGGGATGGGGCCTAAACCGGCCGTCAGACATCCCTCTCATAATCTGGGACCACTGGCTCCTAACTGCTCTCCTGCCTGCCTGCCTGATCTCCCCTTACCACCTCTGCCTGCTGGCCTGATGCCCCTAACTTCTCCCTGCTGGTGACCTAATCACCCCTTAACTGCTCCCCCTGCCAACCTGATCTCCCCTAACCGCCTCTGCTTTGCCCCTGCCACCATGGCTTTGTCCGGAAGGATGTCCAGAAGATCTCCTATCTAATTAGCATATTAACCTTTTATTAGTATAGATTTACAACTGAGTAAAAATTTAGATTAATCATTACTGATTAATATTCATTTCTTGTAGTACACATTTATTAATTCAAAAAAGATAAATGAGCTCTTACTAGGAACAGTATAATGTAATGTTGCTATGGTTTGAATGTTGCATTTCTCCAAAATTCATGTTGAAAACTAACTACCAAGGTGATGGTATTCAGAGGTGGGACATTTGGGAGGTGATTAGGTCATGAAATCATAGCCTTCATGAATGGTATTATTGCCCTTTTTAAAGAGACCTCACAGAGCTCCCAACCTTTCTACCATGTGAGGATACAGCACACAATGATAGTCTACAGCTTGGCTCTCACCAGAATGCAGTCATGCTAGCTCCTTGATTTTGAACTTCCTAGCCTCCAGATCTTTGAGATATAAATTTATTTTGTTTTATAAGCTTGCCTGTTTGTGGTATTGTGTTATAGCAGCCCAAATGGACTAAGGTAACACTAACTTTTAGTTCACTTCTAGGCATACCATAGAGCAGTGGTCGGCAAACTGCGGCCCCTTGAGTGTGGCTCTTCCACAAAATACCACATGCGGGCGCGCACGTACAGTGCGATTGAAACTTCGTGGCCACACTCAAGGGGCCAAAGAGCCACATGTGGATCGCGAGCCGCAGTTTGCCGAGCACTGCCATAGAGTGATTAAAAAGATACACAAGTTCATTAATTTTGAGGTTTATATTCCAGATGGGGGAAATAGATCATAAACAAACAAATAAAAAACTTGCTTAGAAATCTGTCAGAAAAAGGTTAATTTTGTACTGGTATACACAGAGATCCTCGGTAGTCTCCCATTCAATCCATTGGAACAATATCAACTCTGGTTTCATTACTCATCTATGTAGCTGTTGAAGCAATATAGAAGCATTTACATTTCTTTACTTTGGAGCTAGACTTCTGTATACAGTTATGCACCCCATAACAACATTTTGGCTACATACATCATGGTGGTAGGAGATGACAGCTCTGTGTATGTTACTGCCCTGGAAGACCTTCCTGTGGGAGAAGATGTGGAGGTGGAAGAGCAATATTCATGATCATGAATAGGCCCAGAATAATGCATGTGTGTGTCTTAGTTTTTAACAAGAAAAATTTGAAAAGTAAAAATAAATAAATGAATAAAAACTTATAGAATAAGATAAAAAGAAAGAAAACAATTTTAAACAGGTGTACTATGCATATGTTTTAAGTTAATTATTGCAAAGGTGTTGAAAAGTAAAAAAATTTTTAAAGTTTATAAAGTAAAACCATGATAGTAAGTTAAGATAAATCTATTATTGAAGAAAGAAAAAATATATTTTTTATGAATTTAGTGCAGTTTAAGTGTATAGTATTTATAAAATCTACAGTAGTTTACAATAATGCCTTTAGGCTTTCACATTCACTCACCACTTACTCACTGACTTACCCAGAGCAACTTCCAGTCCTGCAAACTCCTATTATAGTAAGTGCCTGATATAGGTATGCCATTTTAAAATATTTTATGCTATATTTTTATGTACCTTTTCTATGTTTATATACACAAATATTTACCATTGTGTTACAATTGTCTACAGTGTTCAGTACAGTAACATGCTGTACAGGTTTGTAGCCTGGGTTCAAAAGGCTATACCCTATAGCAGTGATGGCGAACCTTTTGGTTCACATGCGTGTCATAGGTTTGCCATCACTGCCCTATAGCCTAGGTGTCTAATGGGCTATACCAGTGGTCGGCAAACTGCGGCCCCTTGAGTGTGGCTCTTCCACAAAATACCACATGTGGGCGTGCACATACAGTGCGATTGAAACTTCATGGCCACGCTCAGGGGGCCAAAGAGCTGCATGTGGCTCGCGAGCCGCAGTTTGCTGACCACGGGGCTATACCATCTACATTTGTGTAAGTACTCTCTATGATATTTGCACAACGATGAAGTGCCTAATGATGCCTTTCTCAGACCATATACCTGTTGTTAAGTGATGCATGACTACATATTTCAGGCCCCTCAGCAGCTATTTGCTAATTTTATAAACTTGGGAAAATTATATAATCTCTAAACCTCAGTTTCCTCATCTATAAAATAGAAATTTGTATCAGCTTCTTAGAGTTAATGATGATGATAGTATTATGATCTTGATAAATAAACTTAAAACATTTAAAGAAAATAATGAAAAACCTTAGGTTTTTCTTCTTCATATAAAACTTTCCCACCACTTTTAAACAATATTTCTATGATCTGTGGTTGTTAGGCTTGTTGAAATAGCATTTGATATGCAACTATTGTATGCCATGCTCAATGCTATCCACTGGAGAAAAAGCTGCAAAAAAATAAATAATATGGTTATCAAGAGTCTTATAGTCCAGGGAGGAAAAAGGACATAAAACAAATAATTTCAGTATAATGTGTTGTTTTTCCTTTTTACAGAAAATAATTACTTTTTCTCTCTCGTTCTGTTCTAGGCTCCCATATATAAATCAGCTAGTGACTAGAACTAATTGACTGCTATAATAAAACACAGTAAGCCAGGTATTAGGAAGAGAACTGAGAGCTTTCTGATAATTATATAACCACATTATCTGTAAGGCAGGGCTACAGTTAGCTGTACTCAGAAAATAAAAGTATCCAATTAAAAATACTTTATTCAGAAAAAAATGTTTTAATGTA
The DNA here is from genome assembly GCF_000412655.1 of Myotis brandtii. Taxonomy (NCBI): domain Eukaryota; kingdom Metazoa; phylum Chordata; class Mammalia; order Chiroptera; family Vespertilionidae; genus Myotis; species Myotis brandtii. The sequence continues at coordinate 3,749,341 of NW_005357846.1, read as the reverse complement.
GATATGTCTAAAGGTGCTAATATTTGTATTTTAACAAAAGATTTAGGGTAGGAACACATCAGCCTTTTTACTCTTGATGTGTTTGGAAGATCGCAAAAGAAGATACTGCCCAAAAATGGAATGGTCCCTTAAGGTTTAGCTGTTCATGAGAAAGAGAAGCTGTTAAGACTAAAAGCTTTCTTGCATTTTTTATACATAGATATTTTTAAACTAGAGGCCCGGTGCACGAAATTTGTACATGGGTGGGGTCCCTAGGCCTAGCCCGTGATCAGGGCCTATTGGGGCCATCTCTCCCAGTCCCGATTGGCAGCCAGCTGCCAAGGCTGATGGCTGCCAGGGCTGCTGGCTACCAGATGGGGCCTGCCAGATGGGGCCTGAGGGACGGGGGGAGGGACCGTGGGAGGGGTTTGCCGGCTGTGGGGAGAAACTGGGGGAGGTTAGCTGGCCATGGGAGGTTGGCTGTGGGAGCACACTAACCAGGCAGCTCCTATGATGAGTGTTTGCCCCCTGGTGGTCAGTGCACCTCATAGCAACTGGCCGGCCGGTCATTCCGGTTGTTCGGTCGTAACAGTCACTTAGGCTTTTATATATATAGATAGATAGCAGATAAATAAAAGAATGCTTCAAAATCTGACCTTATTGCTTAAACACTTTCTCAGTCATTTTATTTTTGGATTAGTAGGATATGCAAGAGAGGTTAATGCTTTCCTTAGATCAAATTTCCTCCTTATTTAATAAGTTTTTCAGATATCACAGGCAATTTATAGCACTGAATTCTCAAATCTAAAGTAAATATAATTTTGAGCAATAGAAAAGAAGTTGCACTATGTTCTTATCATATTCATCAACATTCCCTACCTAGATCACTCATTTTGGTCTTAACTGTTTCTAATTCTAACACGTATCACGGGGAACAACATATTAGTTGATTAACAATTATTTTATTTTTATATCAAAATAAATTCATTATGAATCTAAGAGCTTGTATTTAGTTTCTGCCCCTCAAGAGCTGCCTGGTGATTTAACACCATGAATAAAACAAAGCTATTATGGCAAGTATGTAATTTAGATCATTATATGTAGCTAAGGACATGCATCAAAGATGCATCAGAAAATAGTGCTCCCAATTTTCCCACAGTGACATAAAAAGCTATGAAAATCAATATAGATTACATGTTTAGAATGTATTGATTAAATTTATATTTGTATAGTTTATACATACACTGACTCATGGAGCATGATAGACTATAGTTCAACAAGCTGGTTCCTGACATGACTTTTATTCCTTAGGTTAAACTAAACCCACTTCTAAAATATAAATGGGTGGTAATAATTTTTATCTGATTTGCATTTGAAAGGTGCATTTTTATCTTAAGTCTAAGTTGGCCACATTCTACTTATCTTAGGTACTAATTAAATACTGTCTGAATGGAGAATGAACATTGAAATTTTCAGTAGGTAGAAAATGACACCACCACCACTGTGCATTTTCTGGAATATGAAGATTAACAGTTCACTGAATTTCCATCGAATTACTCCTACCCTTAAAAGGTTTTCCGAAGGCTAAAAAAAGGTTTAGGTTTCTGGGAAATAATGCTTGGAGCAAGGAATTCTTATCATGCCCCCTTAGATGTAAATTCCAAGCAAGAGTTAGGATAAAAGCCAAACCAAAATAAGGTAGCAGACTGAATTCAAGGCCATGAAATTTAAAAAAATCCAAGGCTGGTGAATCAAACCTAACATATTTAACAAGATGAAAATATGTTAGGATCAACTAGGGATAGGGTTGGGAGCTAAGTGTTACTTAATTTTGAGATTATCTTCAAATACAGTGACGGTAGGAAACTAATGCAGGTATTTATTGTCATCATTGCTGCTATTGTAATAATGATTATAATGTTAGATAGATTTAGCATAAATAGACCATTGACTAGGGGAATCCTTGTTATTAAATCATTTATTTGAATAATTAAAAAATGAAAATTTGTATAATGGAAATATAAGGATTTATATCTTACTGTGGGAAAATAAACTCCCCAAAGGACTAGTATGTATAGAATTTCAAGTCAAGTGATATAGAATGTCTTACTGTAAAGGGATATGCAATATGCAATAAGATGTACAAGAATTTTGCCTTAATATGTTGTAAAATTCAAACCAGGGCCATTTATTTTTTTTCAAAATATATTTTAATCCAATTTGTTTGATAAATTCTTTGAGTAAGTTGGTTTAATCTTGTTTTAACCAAATCTGTCTCTTTATTTTAATCAGATATACTTGTATATTTAAGCACACAGTATACTTTGTAAGTTGTTTAATAAACTGATATTTATTTATAATAAATTACTTTTCATACATGAATCCTATCTTGAGTGAGCTTACTATCCACTGTGAGAAAGCTTAGCATATTTTACATTTAGGTAGTGTGGTATCTGGAGTCTACTGACTGCCTGTATTTATATTTCTGCCTTATTTCTTTCTAGATATATCACCTAAGATAATTTTTAAAACAGTTTCTTTATCTATAAAAAGAGGATAATCATAGTATCTTTCTTACAGAACAATTTTTAAAATAAAAGATATTATTTATAATAGTAAAAGTAATAATGATAGATGACACTTATTAATTGCTCATTGCATACTAGGCAGTGTTTTAACCATCTTACCCAAAGTAAAATGAAGAAATTTAAGTAGATTGCCCAACTGATTCAAATAGTTCCAGAGACAGCAGAAATCTGAATTCCAAATTCTCTACTTTTCAAGGTACTTGAATTTTTATTTCTCTTATACATAATAACTAAATATATTTTATAAAAGAAATTGCTTTTCTTTTGGATGATGATGATGTTCATATTGATAATAAAAGAGTAAAAATGACATATTCAACCTAAACTTGTTGACTTTATATTAGTAGGAATGTAGCAAAAACAATTTCCTTTCATTGGATTTTTAGAAAAATCTTATTTATTTATATTTCTGGGGTATTTACCAATAGTTGAATATTGACTATAAAACAACTATTATTTCTTTCATTAAAACTTTAAATTAATTTGATCATTGATGTTGATTGTTGTTAAACACTTATTCTGCTAGCAATATTATGTTTATAAGTCTAACTAGTGTCCCGGTACATGAAATTCATGCACAGGGGAGAGGGTGTTCCTCAGCCCGGCCTGCACCCTCTCCAATCTGGGACCCCTCGAAGGATGTCCTACTGCCGGTTTACAAGGATCAGGCCTAAACCAGCAGTCAGACATTTCTCTCGCGATCCGGAACTGCTGGCTCCTAACCACCTGCTTGCCCCCAAATGACCCCCCTGCCAGCCTGATCACCCCCAACTGCCCTCCCTGCTGGTCTGTTCACCCCCACCTTCCCTCCCCAT
>NW_005357846.1:3745318-3745898 GCF_000412655.1 Myotis brandtii | reverse complement strand
TGGCCTGCTCACTCCAAACTCCCCCCCTGCTGTCCTGATCACCTCCAACTGACCCCCACTGATAGCCTGCTTGCCCCCAACTGGCCCTCCTGATGGTCTGCTTACCTCCAATGGCCCCGCCCCCTACCAGTCTGGTCACCCACAACTGCCCTCCCCTCTTGGCCTCTAACCACCTCTACCTCAGCCCCGACACCATGGTTTTGTCCAAAAGAAAGTCCAAAAGGTCTCCCGGAAGGTCTCCCAGGCTAATTAGCATATTACCTTTTCATTAGTATAGATAGAGGCCTGGTGCACAAGTTGGGGCTGGCTGGTTTGCCCTGAAGGGTGTCCTGGATCAAGGTGGGGGTTCCCTTGAGGAATGGGGTGGCCTGGGCGAGGGGCCTGTGGTGTTTTGCAGGCCAGCCATGCCCCCATGGGGTGAGGGTCCCTGCTGGGGGGGGGGGTGGTCAGCCTGAGTGAGGGGCTGAGGGCTGTTTTCAAGCTAGCCACACCCCCTTCAGGATGGGGGGTCCCGCTGGGGTGCCTGGCCAGCCTGGGTGAGGGGCTGATGGCTGTTTGCAGGCTGGCCAAGCCCCCAAGC
>NW_005357846.1:3699943-3745294 GCF_000412655.1 Myotis brandtii | reverse complement strand
CAGCCTGGGTGAGGGGCTGAGGGCTGTTTTCAAGCTAGCCACACCCCCTTCAGGATGGGGGGTCCCGCTGGGGTGCCTGGCCAGCCTGGGTGAGGGGCTGATGGCTGTTTTCCAGCTGGCCACAGCCCAGGAAACCCAGGCTCCCAGACCCTCCTTGAGTGGAGGCCACAGCGGCTGGAAGCAGGTATCTGGGATTTATTTGTCTTCTATAATTGAAACTTTATAGCCTTGAGTGGAGCCCACAGCCGGCCAGGGCAGGCGGGAAGCTTGGCTTCCTCCATTGCCAGGGGCAACATAAACCTCCTGTTTGCTCCAACTCTGTGGCTGCCGACATCTTGGTTGGGCTTATTTGCATACTCACTCCTGATTGGCTGGTGGGCGTTTGCTTGTGGGCGTGGCTTGTGAGTGTAGTGGGGGGTACGGTTAATTTGCATGTCTCTCTTTTATTAGTTAAGATAAGGAGAATATAATGTCACCTAAAAGCATTTGTTTTTCATCAAATATTAGTATTCCAAGTTATATTTTCTAGTGTATCAAGAAAATTATAAATGGCTTGCTATATTAAAGTGAGCTTTATGTAAAATCTCTTTTAAAAGGAACTTTATGGTTATTTACTTTATGGTAATTTCAAAAAGTATGGATTGAAATGATTTTTGAGCAATCATAATTTAGATTGTGCATTTACTAAGTTGGTTATACTGAAGGGAAAAATGTATCCACATTCAATTAAGACCAAAGAGATTAGTTTCTATAGCATTTTTTGTATCCCACCCTAAGAAGTCAGAAGAAAAGGACAAATGAACATTTCCTACAAAAGCACAGTCATTTGTTCTCGGAATTCAATGCTACCAGAGTATTTAACTCATTCCAATAGACTCTGCCAAAGACATTCAGAAAGACTAAAACCTCCTTTTTCTATGAAAAGTATTACTTTGGTAAGATCTTCAAAAGAACCAAATTTTCATCCTTTTCTGTACTTCTAAACCCCACACTTGGAGGATATATTCTGGAATACAAACCCAGTTACAAATAAAAGAGTATCTAATATTAAAGTGGAGGAAAACATTTAACCACAAATTACATAGAAAAGAAACAAATGAAGAAACATTTGTTTTTCATTTTAAACTGAAAACATATAAATGTATTGATGCATTTTTAATAACTATTTTGAAATGCAAGCATTGTTTTCATTCATAATCCATACCAAGGCACAAAATGATATAAAATTTCACAGTTGTTTAAATTTTTCAAAAGTATCAATGGACTATTCAAATATATGCTGCTCATTAAACAGTACTTGTATGTAATAATTTTGTATTTTATATAGATTTAGCATGTAAATTGCTTAGAGTTTTTATAATTTTTGCAAAGATATTGTTTTCTTTTAGCAATGCCTTTGTCTTTTTATATTTCCCATTAATAATAGAAGGTAACATTTTGAAATGAAGTATGAGTGAATCAAAGCTTTAAATAAATTGTATATAATTTACAATTTCAAATCTGGCATTTAAATAGGACTGTACTATTCAAAATATGTTCTTCCATTACATGGTTTAGATTTGAAGTATAAACCTTTGCTTATAATCTTACACTTCCATTAAAATCTCTTATTCCCATCCTAAATAGGGAAGATCTTTAAGATATGATATGAAGCATATGTAGTTAATTAGCTATGCAATAACAATACATTGTTTAGTCAAAATGAAGGTGTATGTCATGCTGGAAATACTGAAATTCTCTCTTAAGATATTGAAGCATGTATTTTATGTTGATTATGAAACATGCATTTCTCTAATCTAGATTTTTCCTTATAAAGCTTCTCTTTTAAGAAAATATAATTAATAAGTGACATTTAGGAAATGCAGCCTCTAGTTGTGTTGGAATCTGTTTTAGAACTCTTCATTACTCAAATGTATTGTTCATATTTAACGTTCTCTTAAAATATTTGTTTTCCAACTATTTCCATGTTAGTTAAAGAAAAGGATTATTGAAAGGCCCTTGGCATGAAAGATCATATGACTTAAAAGGTAGTCAGTGATTTATGACACTGTTACCACCCATCATTGAGTAAATGAGGCTTGAAACTGACTAATGTTTCTCTTCATTTTGTTTGTTGGAAGCATTTATAACTTCCTCCAGGGATTTTTAGAGCTATATTGTAGAGTAGTGCAGAAAAAAAAAGAAATCTTGAACTGTTACTTGGTTTTAATTACATTTGAGAAATAATACTTTGGGCAGTATTTCTAGGAATACTTTTGACTTAGTAAACTGCATTACTTTAGACAACATACCTATTGATAAAGGCAAAAAATAGAGTCAATAACAAAATCCATTTCAAATTAACATTTTTCAAAGTATCAATCAAATTCTATTTTTCTAGACCTATATAAAATCATAGAAGGAAAATTAGGTTCTCCCAATTACTTTCTTAGAAATAGTTTAAACCATTTCATAGTTGACACATAGATTGAGCTGTTATATAAAGTGGCAAATAGAATGGACATTAAGAATAGTTTTATTGCTTCAAAAGGAAAAAAAAGCGGTGTATGAAATGTCTTTCATGTTTTTGCTATAAAGTTAAGAGATCTCTTAATGTGCATTCCAACTTCTGTTTTTAACTCAAGTATTATATTAGATAGAAGTATTTTATACTATCTTTCCCTAGGGTTCCATGATTGAACCCAAACTGTGATCATTCCTGGGTTTTAATGCTCTGTGCAGTGGGGAATCTATTTTACATTAGTTTCTGACATAAGTAATTTATTCTTTGGGAAATTTTTAAGGGTACAATTTTTAATTCCAATATTTAGGATAAGTATAGATAAAGAAGATTAATTCTAATGATTTTCTCTCAGATTTAGCCTGAAATAAAACACAAAAGATAATGCAAATAATTTATTTAAAATTCAGCAAATTATTAAGAATCCAAGGCAGTAGCATTTTGGAGAATGTGTAACAAAATAGTAGTTAAGAATGCAAGCACCTGACAGATTTTCATATTCTGCATTAGCTTACTCTTGTGCCTTTTGTCAGCTTCAGTGACACTGGTAATTTCAGCACCAACAGCATGAGAAGATAGCATCAAAGCAAGCCCAAAGAGAAGCAATGAAAATGCTAGGAACCATGTGGCCATCAAGGAGAACATCATCAATGGTGCATGTGAGTCACCCTTAAGATATCTACAAACTAGCTGGGAGAAATACATAGAAATCCTGCAATATACATGAAAGGCAAACTCAGAGAAACACTATTTTGTATTCATTTTAACCCTGAAATAGCCTGGTACATGTGACTTACATTGCTATCTAAAATTATTTGTTCTGCTCTCCTTTTCTTTCATAAACTTTACAGTCATTTTATATTTATTTCTGGTACTGGTGATTTCTTCCCCATAATCATACACATGGGAATAGTTGAATGCATTCCAGATGAAAATACCATATCAACATTAATGAATACCAACATTTCTGTTTTGCTTGTTAGGTGCACAGCTGTCTAGATAAGCACCAGAAATTTGGGGTGATGAGATGCCAGACTTCTTTTCTAAATAAACAATTTGAAAAAAAAAAGTGAACAAATGGCAAGCCATTTTTTTTCTAAATAGATATTATCTTCTCTTTCACCACTGTCTACAAGAGAAAAGCTATATATGTACATGGAAAATCAGCTCACAATTGGTGGTTCAATATATTTTACCACTGACATACAGGGGTAGGAATAAGTAGGTTTACATAATAAAATTAAATTGTATAATAAATAATAAAGAAATAATAATAGAAGAATAAGCTCTGTGTTTCATCCTATCTAATAAAGAAGGAATATGCAAATTGACCGTCACACCATCACAAAGATGGTGTCGCCCACACTAGAGGTGGGGTTTCCATAATATAAGATGGCTGCACCCATAGCGGAGGCTGAGTTCCCATAATGAGCCTTAATGAGCAATTAGCAGGGACCTGAGGCTGCACCCCCTGCCTGGTGGGGCTTGACAGGGGACCTCAAGGTGCGCCCCCCCTGGCCTGAGCTGGGGGACCTTAGGCCGTGCCCCCCACCCCAGCACTGGGCCAGGGGACCTGAGGGTGTGCTGGGGAACCTGAGGCTGTGCCCCCTGCCCGGCAGGGCTTGATGGGGTAACTGAGGCTGCACCCCTTGCCCAGCGCCAGGCCAGGGGACCTAAGGGTGTGGTAGGGGACCTGAGGCTGCACCCCCCACCCTGTGGGTTTGATAGGGGACCTGAGGCTGTGCCTCCTGCCCAGCGCCGGGCCAGGGGACCTGAGGCTGTGCCCCCCACTCAACAGGGCTTGACAGCCGGGTCTGGATCTCGCCCAATGGGGGTGGGGCTGGCTGGGTCTGGGTCTCATGCAATTTTGAGGCACCGCGGGTGGGTGGAGACTTGACTCTGGGTCTCGCAGTGTGCCCCAGACTCTGACAGGAGGAAGATTTTTATAGACATTTTACTAATTTTCTTTCATCTCTGACACTTCTATTATAGAGAAAGGGAAAATAGCAATATTAAAATATTTCCTCTAATTAAATCCCTTTTAATGTGCATCTGAGGATTTAGCATTCATCCCCAGAATAGATTTTGGCTACAGGCTCTAGACACAAGCCTTGTGAAGAAGTGAGAAAAATTTCCATCCACCTAGAACCTGGTAAGAAAAATATAAAAATTCAGTTAATTTCTACTCAGATTTGTGGGATATACATTATGCTACAAGCATGATGAAGAAATCTGAAGGAATTAAAATCAGCCCAGCCAGTATGGCTCAGTGGTTTAGCATTGACCCATGAACCAAGAGGTTGTTGGTTCGATTCCTGGTGATGGCATGCGCCCGGGTTGCAGGCTGATCCCCAGTAGAGGGCATGCAGGAAGCAACCGATTGATGTTTCTCTCACATTGATGTTTCTATCTCTCTCTATCCCTCTCCCTTCCTCTCTCTAAAATCAATAAAGCATGCATAAAAAAAGAGAAATTAAAATCAAATTTGGAACCATTAAAAATATAGAGCTCTGGGCAGAGTCACCTACAAACATATGTTAGGTGATACTGTTGTAATTATCTACATATTAATAATAAGGAGGAGCAAAGGGAGGGCCAGACATTATAAGGATGGTCATCTGGGGCAGCTTCACCAGGAAGGTACAGCTTTACGCTCCCGAGGGAACCACTATTCCATTCCCTGCATCTCACTGGGGGCAGGGACTGGACAAAGGGAAGATGGACACATGCACAGTGAAGTTGGGGTAACACAGGAAAGTTGCTTGCCTGTTAGTCTCCTGGAACAAAGATAAGTAGAGAGAGTAGAGCCACTGCAGGTGCGCACAATCTTAGGTTAAAATCCCCAGACAAAGGAATTCTCTCTCTCCTGTTTTTCTGGCTTTGCTCTCATCTGTGTTCACTCCATAGCCTTGTGGCCCTAGAAGTCACTTGGTCCAAGGCCATGCAGACCTCACAGGCAATAGACTACAGCTGGAAACACAAACTAAGCTAGCCTGATTCTGGACTGGACTGTGCAAATATGGAACAGAAACTCTGGGCAGTTGCTTTAATCTTAGCTCTGCTGAAGGCACAGCTGGACTTCTTCCATGGTCGGACAGAAGGAGAGGGCACATTGCAAACTCAGGGCTTTACTTCCACACAAGTAAATCCCACCTATTCTCCCATACAAATCTTAGAAAATTTCTTTTCTGGTGACATCACAAGAAGCCCACTTCCATGGGCGACCAGTGGGGACATGGAGAGCTCCCCACCGAAAACAGTGCAGACAGTTTATAACACAAGGCTCCATGGAAAACAAATGCCACAGTCAATAAACTTACACTGACATTATATAAACTACAAGAAGAAATGGCCTAGTCTTGGTAAAGAGCCTTAAAGAGAAGTGTGTTTAAAATTATCAAAGACGAAAAAGATGGAAAAGAAATAAAAGATGTTGAGAAAGCCATATCATGTGCACAGATTTTTAACACCCATCGGTCCCATAAGAATGGGCCTTGGGCTAGAGCATTTCTTTACCAAGAGATAAAAAGCCTTACATGCTGTACTGGGCTTGTCGCCTTGTATGGGAATATATTTCCCTGATTCAGATTCAGTGTGAACTCCTTTGTCCTGCTTAAGCATGTGTGCCATATGGCAGCTGACCAAACCTGCGACCATATCTATCCTCTGCAGAGCAGAAGTGGGGGGTCTTCTGATGTGGTGCAAGAGGAATGTGTGCAGGCCAATTGTCCAGCATTGGCTGCTAGGATGGATCTGCTGGAGGGACCTGCTGGCATGTACTATGGAAGGTGATGTTGGCCTGTCTCTTCTCTATATGAGTGAAGCATTGTCCATCCAGTGTTTGACTCTGATACCAAGGTCAAAACGGTTCAGACTTCTACTCCTGATAACAGGCAACAGATGCCACTTGCTCAACTTAAGATCAGCATTAAAAAGGAACAGAACAATTTAATAAAGTACAACAACAAGAAGAAAAACTGAAAATGAATATAATTAAATTTAGAACAGTAGAATTACATTTTAAAAAAACAAAAATGAATACAATGGAAGTGTAGAAAACAATAGAGCAGCTGACAAGAAAATTGAAGCATTTAAATATAGATTTGAGAAAATCACCTAGAATGCAAAGAGGAAAAAAAAAAGATGCAAAATATAAAAGGTAAATTGAACATGATATATATATTGAGAAAGTTCTGCGTGTTAATAAGCATTTCAGAGAAAGTGGAGACAATGGTAAAAAAGCAGAATTTCAAGTCATGATAGTAGAGAGCTATTTTCTTTTCAGAGTTAAAAAATCATGAATTCTTAGACTAAAGAAGCCCATAAAGTTTTAACCAGAATTTAAAAGGTCAAAAACATTTTGTTCCATAATGCATAATAGTGAATTTGCAAGACATCACACATTTTAAAAATCTATCAAAAAATAAAAAAGATCTCTTATGGAAAAACAATAATTGGAATAGAATTATCATTAGGAAAAATTAATGTATGAAGATTGTAGATAATAATTTTAAAGTACTGAGGTAAAAGTGGTGTCAATTTCAAATGAAGTATTCACACATCATCCCTTACAGAATTACTGAAGGATGTACTTTAGGTAGGAGGTAATTGAATAAGAAAGAAAGTAGATTTATGCAAGAATTAGTGATTAATAAAAAATATATAAAACGCTGGTATATTTAAATAAGAATTAACTGAAAAATTCATAAAATCACCAATAAAGTGCCTAAAAACAAGATAAAATTTGAATTCAGTTAGGAAAGAAATAAGATGAGAGAAAGCAGATTTACAGTAAACTAACATTCTTGTATTATAAAAAAATTAGCACAAAAATAAGATTTCATTAAATTAAGCACACATGTTAAAATCTATGGGTAATCCTAAATTTCTAGATATAAAATGTAAAACTTCTAAAGTTAGATAGGGTGAAGGAGGGGTAATGCAAACAGGATCAATCCAATAAACAGTAGGAAAAGAATGTGGGGGAGGATATATCAGTAATCACCATAAGTTAAAATTGATATAACCACTCTCACATGTATTAAAAATATCTAATAAAGTTTAAAATGTGCATAATTAATGACATAATACTTTTATTTTTCTACATGTATATTAGAAACGTTTACATTGAGTACTAGCAGACATAAATAAGGATATTTTTCAGTGAAGATATTGCTTAGGCATATGTCTGAGATTCCTCTAATATTTTTATGGTTTTCCATCTTATGTTTAAGTCCTTTATCCATTTTTAGTTTATTTTTGGTGTAAGTTGGTGTCTAGTTTCATTTTTTTGCATGTATCTGACCAATTTTCCCAACACCATTTATTGAAGAGACTGTCTTGACTCCATTGTGCGCTCTTGCCTCCTTTGTCGAATATTAATTGAGCGTATTGGTTGGGGCTGATTTCTGGGTTCTTTATTCTATTCCATTGGTCTATATGTCTGTTCTTGTGCCAGTACCAGGCAGTTTTGAGAACAGTGGCTTTGTAATAGAGCTTGATATCTGGTATTGAGATCCCTCCAACTTTGTTCTTCTTTCTCAGATTGCTGCAGCTATTTGGGGTCTTTTTTTTATTCCAGATGAATTTTTGGAGAGTTCGTTCTAGGTCTGTGAAATATGCCATTGGTATTTTAATGGGGAGTGCATTGAATCTATAGATTGCTTTGGGTGGTATGGACATTTTATTTATTTTTAAAAAAATATATTTTATTGAATTTTTTACAGAGAGGAAGGGAGAAGGTTAGAGAGTCAGAAACATCGATGAGAGAGAAACATCAATCAGCTGCCTCCTGCACACCCCCACTGGGGATGTGCCCATAACCAAGGTACATGCCCTTGCCCAGAATCAAACCTCGGACCCTTCAGTCCGCAGGCTGATACTCTATCCACTGAGCCAAACCGGCTAGGGCAGTATGGACATTTTAATGATGTTGATTCTACCAATTCATGAAATGCTATGTTCTTCCATCTGTTTATGTCTTCCTCAATCTCTTTTTTTAGTGTCCTACAGTTTTCTCAGTACAGGTCTTTTACCTCCTTAGTTAAGTTTATTCCTAGGTATCTTAATTTTTTTGATGCGATGGTAAATGGGATAGTTTTTTTAATCTCTCTTTCTGTAAGTTCACTATTGGTGTATAAAAATGCCATAGAACTCATACAACTTAACAAAAGAAAGATAAATAACCCAATCAAAAAATGGGCAATTGACCTAAATAGATACTTTTTGAAAGAGGACATAACGAAGGCCAAGAGACATATGAAAACATGCTCAAAGTCACTAATCACCCAAGAGATGCAAATAAAAATGACAATGCGGTACCATCTCACACCTGTCAGAATGGCTATCATCAACAAATCGACAAACGACAAGTGATGGCAAGGATGAGGAGAAAAAGGAATCCTCATGCACTGCTGGTGGAATTGTAAACTGGTGCAGGCACTGTGGAAAACAGTATGGAGTTTCCTCAAAAAACTAAAAATGGAACTCCCATTTGACCCAATGACCCCACTTCTAAGAATATATCCCAAGAAACTAGAAACACCAATCAGAAAGGATATATGGACCCCTATATTCATAGCAGCACATTTTACAATAGCTAAGATTTGGAGACAGCCTAAGTGCCCATCAGCAGATGAGTGGATTAAAAACTGTGGTACATCTAAACAATGGAATACTATGCTGCGTTAAAAAAAGAAGGAAATCTTACCATTTGCAATAGCATGGATGGAACTGGTGAGCATTATGCCAAGTGAAATAAGCCAGTCAGAGAAAGATAAATATCACATGATCTCACTCATTTGCGGAATATAATGAACAACATAAAAAACTGATGAACAAAAACAGATACAGAGACAGAGAAGCATCGATCAGACCATCAAACTTCAGAGGGAAGGTAGGAGAGGGTGGGAGTAAGGGGGAGAGATCAACCAAAGGACTTATATGTATGCATATAAGCCTAACCAATGGACAAAGACATGAGAGGGGTGAAGGCATGAGTGGGGGTTGGGGGGCAATGGGGGGATAAGGACACATATATAATCTTTTTAACAAAAAAGAAAAAAAATAGAGAAGGCTATTTTTGTTTATTCCTGCATATTTTTTTTTGTTATAGGAAGAAACTGGAAAGAACATAAATATCCATCAGGATAGACATAAATAAAATATGATTATTTGTATTTTAAAGCATAATATAGCAAATAAAATGAATAAACTTTATCTGGGAATGTAGCTCTAGGTAGATTTAAACATACAATATTTAGTTAACCATATGATTCTAGTTTTCTAGGCTGTCATAAAAGATTACCACAAACATAGTGGTTTAAACAAGGTAAATTTATTATGTTACTAGAGGCCTGATGCACGAAAAGGGTAGGCCCTCGCAGCCCCGGCTTTGTCCGGAAGGTTGTCCAGAATGTCGTCTGGAAGGTCATTCAGCCATATGGTCTAATTAGCATATTATACTTTTATTATTATAGATAATAAGTACGTAGAGAAATAAAAAAACTCATAAGGAAGAACACACAGTGACTTCATAATAAAGATATATATCTGTGGAAGAAGATTTGATGAAAAATAGAAAAATGAAGGGGATTTTAAAAGAAGCTATTTACTTTTATATGGGTCTTTTTCTTGAAAATACTTCTGAGGCAAAAACATGTTGCTATTGGTTAATTCTCAATGTTAGATACCTAGGTGTTTGCTACATCTGTCTCTGTTATTTCCTATAATTTAAAAAGATTTACAACTAAATATATGAGAAAACAATATTCAGAGAATTGTTCTAATAAATGGATTTTAGCTCAGCAGCTCAACAAACATTCTGAGTGAAAATTCAGCAGCTTAGTAGTAGGCTTTCTGAATTCAGGCAAAGCCTCTAAAGATGCCATTTTGCATAGACAGAACATACAGGTAGTTCCCAACATTTAGCATGTGCTTCTCTGTACAGTTCAGAAAATGCTTTGTAGGTGTTATTTTTATACAGTATTAGATACAGAAGTAGACCATGGTTATTAATCTGCCAGAATGCCATCATTTTTCCCATAAGAATTTGTGAAATTGTCACAGTATACTCAAACTTTTTTAAAAAGTCAGATACATAAACCCTTTACATTCCCCTTAATTAGGTTTTATTATTAATATTGTATTTTTTAGACATAGAATTTTAACTTTTAAACCTAATGATTAAATAGCAATTAAAAATTCAATATCTACTAAGGAAGGTGTCAATTACAGGGTGTGGCAAAAGTAGGTTTACAGTTGTTATATGGAAAATAATGACATAATTAGTAAATAATAATACAAGAATAAACTTTTATGTACTCACAACTGTAAACCTACTTTTGCCACACACTTTATATAAACATGACACCTTTATTTCTTCTTATAAATAAAATTGATTAAAAGAAATTCCGCATGGTTCTGCTATTCTCATCATGGTACAGTCTCCTTACTACTGGTGATAACCAGGGTGTACATGCTTGTAGTCTCCATGATTTCTGTTTCAGAAAAGAGAAGTACCAATTGTGGACCAACATCAGTTTTCAGTTAAGGCAATGGCCCTCACATTAACTCAAATCTGAGAGGAGTTGGAAGAAGCATTTTTAGGGGACATAACAATGAAGTACTCATTTAGTTAAAATGTAATATAATCAAAGCCAAGCAAGTTATTTTGTGGCTATCAACAAACTGATTCTAAAGTTTATATAAAAAGAGCCAGGCTAACTAGCACAATATTGAAGGCAAAGAACAAAGTTGAAGGACTGATGTTACCCAACTCCAAGACTTACCAAAGGCATACCTCGGAGATATTGTGGGTTTGATTCCAGGCCACTGAAATAAAGCAAATATTGCAATAAAAGAAGTCACATGAAATTTTTGGTTTCCCAGTGCATATAAAAGTTATACTTATACTACAGTCTATTAGTGTGCAATAGCACAATGTCTTAAAAAGTACATACTTAATTAAAAAATACTTTATTGATAAAATACGCTAACCATCTTCTGAGCCTTCAATGAGCTGTAACATTTTTGCTGGTGGAGGGTCTGTCCTTGATGTTAATGGCTGCTGACTAACCAGGTGGAGGGCGCTGAAGGTTGGGGTGGCTGCGGTAATTTCTTAAATAAGACTACAATGAATTTTGCCGCACTGATTGACTATTCCTTTAGCAAAAATGTTCTCTGTAGTATGCAGTGCTGTTTGATAGCATTTTATCCACAGTAGAATTTCTTTCACAATTGTAGTCAATCCTGTCAAACCCTGACACTTCTTTATCATCTAAGTTTATGTGACACTCTATAAACCCTTTATCATTTTAACATTATTCATAGCTTCTTCACCAAGAGTAAATTCAATCTCCAAAAACCAGTTTCTTTGTGCATCCATAAGAAGTAACTCCTCAATCATGAAAGTCTTATGTGATTATAGATATTCAGGAACCACTTCTAGTTATCTTGCTACTTGGTGTTGCTACATATAAAGCTAGAGATATCAGATTAGTGGCTTACTAAAATAATAAACAAAAAAATCAATAGATCAATAGACAGAATTGAAAGCACAGAAATAGACTTTCATAAATATAGTCAGCTGATCTTTGACAAAGGAGCAAAGGCCATACAATGGCACAAACATAGGCTTTCAACAATGGTCTGGAAACACATACCAAAAAAAAAAAAAAAATGAAGGTAGACACAGACCTTATACCATTCACAAAAATTTACTCAAATTGGATCACAGACCTTAATGTGAAATGCAAAACTATAAAACTCTTAGAAGTTAACATAGGAGGAACTCTAGATGATCCTGGGTATGATGATGCCTTTGGAGATACAACATCAAAGACATAATCTATGAATCTATGAAATAAAAAATTGATAAATTGGACTTCATTAAAATAGAAAACATCTGGTCTTAGGAGAGTAATGCCAACAAAATTAGAAAACAAGCCATAGACTTGGAAAAAATATTTGCAAAAACTCTTCTGATAAAGAACTTATTGAAAGTGAGAAAAAAAATAACTCTAAAAATTCAACAATAATTAAACAGGAGAGTAATGCCAACAAAATTAGAAAACAAGCCATAGACTTGGAAAAAATATTTGCAAAAACTCTTCTGATATAGAACTTATTGAAAGTGAGAAAAAAGTAACTCTAAAAATTCAACAATAATTAAACAATCTGACTTAAAAATGGACCAAAGGCCTTAATAGACACATTACCAAAGAAGATCTACAGATGGCAAATAAGCATATGAAAGATGCTCCAAATCATAGGTCATGCAAATTAAATTAATGAATATCATTACATCTCTATTAGAATGATCAGAATCCTGAACATTGACAATACCAAATGCTGACAAAGATGTGGAGCAATGGGAACTCTCATTCACTGCTGGTAGGAATGCAAAGTAATACACTTAGGAAGCAATTTGGTGGTTTCCTGCAAAATTAAATGTACTTTTACCACATGATCTAGCAATCATGCTCCTTGGTATTTACCCAAATGAATTAAAAACCATGGCCATATGCAAACCTGCACATGAATGTTTATAGCAGCTTTATTTATAATTTCCAAATCTTGGAAACATCTAATATTTCTTTCATTAGGTGAATAAAAAATAAACTAATCTGTTCATATAACAAAATATTATTTGTTGCTCAAAAGGAATAGGCTAGCAAAAATCCATATGGAAAAAAACACATGGAAGAACATATATGCATATTATTAATGTAAAAAAAAATCTGAAAAGGCTACATACTGTATGATTCCAATTATATGACATTATGGAAAAGGCAAAACTATGAAGACAATAAAAATATCAGTAGTAGCCAAGAAGATGGGTACAGAGGGATAAATAGAGAACAGATAATTTTTAGGGCAGTGAAAATACTATGTATAATAATGGAATTATAGATACATATCATTATACATTTATCCAAATCCACAGCACCAAGGGTGAGCACTAATGTAAATTACAGACGGTGATTGTATGTGTTAATGTAGGTTCTTCCTTGGTAACAAATGTACCATTCTGGTGAATGATGCTGATAATGGGGTAGTTTATTCATACCAGTATGTGGGAGAAGGAAGTATATGGGCACTCTCTGTACCATCCTCTTAATTTTGCAGTGAACCTGAAACTGCTATAAATAAACAAGTCTTAAAAAAATAAAAATAGAGAAGAGCAGAGGTGAGTGGCAGAGAGAGATGTCACTTTGAAGTTACAGCTTCCATCTCATTCCCAAGGTTAGGACACATCCTTGTCTCTGAGATCCCTGGCACACTCTTTGAGTTTTACAACAAACTCTCATATTTTGCATAAGATAAAAAAATGACAAAAAACAATAATTCTGTATAGTATTTCCCTCACTATTTTATTTTTTATTTCCCTATTAATGTTGACTGTCAAATAGATAGACCTTACCAATAAAAGAAAAAAGAAATTGCAGACTTAAGATAATTGGAGAAAATATTATACATGTTATTATATAGCTACTCAATGCATATAAACATGTGGTATTTAATATGAAAATTATATAGCACTTAAAAAAACAGCATCATTAAATTCTTCAAAAAATGAACTTCCTTAATTTTTTTTAGTGTGCAAAATTCTGAGAAGAATGTCATGAATGGCAATCCAGCACAAGCCTATAAAAAATTACTTTGTATTATTTAACAAGCTAACCCCATTAACATTCTGCCTTCTTATACAGTTCCAAATGTGAAAAGACTAGGCAGAAATCCACAGAATAAAAAGACAAATCTAGGTGAAATTGCAAAGAACTGGAATGCAAAATGTGCCAAGTTTTACACTAATAATTTGTGACATTACTACCCTGGACAATAATATTAGAAACCATTTAAGATTAGTAGCCTCTTCTAATTATTGGTATCCAACTAGTATTCTATATGTGTAAGTGATTTTTCTGTTTAAAATTTTAAGTGGCTAAGTTGTTTTGTTATTGATTTCAAATTTTATTACATTATGCTCAGATGGATGATTTTCAGCCTTTTCAATACTTTATATTGTGATTTTTATTTTTCTAATTTTAAGGGATTTAATCAGTTTCACTCTCACCAAGAGCTCATTTGTAGGGTCTCTTAGAGTGGCCTAAAGCTTATCCTAAAAGTTTTACAATTTATAAGATTTACATAAATTACCTAGTAATGATCAATATTTATAACTAAAAATATAATGTAAAAATGATTTTTGCTAAACCTCAACTATCACTATAGTGATAGAGATGTCATTAACAGTATTAATCCCCATCTAATTCTATTCATAGGTAAGTTATTTTAGTTATACTTGAAAATTCCAATATGAATTTCTATAAAATAAAAGCACAATTAAGGATTCAATGAGTTCATCAGATTAGCACAATCACAATATTTAAGGTTACATTTGAATTAGCACTTGAATTAAACAAGTGATTATAACTGAAGGCCTAATTTTAACTAAGATCACATATATATCAAGCACCAACAGTTTCCTTTAATAGATGCTTTCTAATTGTTGACTGTGCTAGTAAACAAATTAGCTTTTTCAATTAGTGTAAACATCACTTACTACTTTGCATGGAAAACAATAATTTTTCTTTCAGACAACTCATGATTAGAAATACTCCCAACATGTAATAAAATTTTTAATAGTAATAAATAGTAAACTACTACTTTTGTTACTAATAACATATATGTCAGTTTAGACTGTGGTATCAAGAAAACTTAAATATGAATGATTTTGACAAAAAAAAAAGTATTTCCCATGTTATATCCATCATGTTTAGAGGCTGGTCGTCATTTTTTACTAATTCTGAGAATCACAGTCAAAAGCAGGCCATATCTATGAAATACTACCTTCAGGGATAAGGAAAGGAAGCATTTGCTGGGAATAGTGCTGTCATGAAGACCTCAATAGATGTCTTTGAATGAATCTATGAATATAGCTTTGTAAGGCATATGGCATGGAGTGGAATTGTTGAGTCATGGGATAAATTCTTCAGTTTTAATACCTACTGCCAAATAGTTTTCTGAAGTGGTTAGAACATTTCATATCCCATTTGTATTACATCAGTTTCTACATCCTCACTTATTTTTATCTTTCATCTTTTGTAATTTAACTATTCTCATGAAAGTATATCACTTTCATGTTTCAATTTATATTTTTTTTGAAAACTATTAAAGTGGAACAACTTTTCAAATATTTAGTTGGCTTTTGTATATCATCTTTTGTGAAAGTTTATTCAAATACTAGAGGCCCAGTGTATGAAATTTATGCACGGGGGAGGGGGGTCCCTCAGCCCAGTCTGCACCCTCTCCAAATCCGGGACCCCTTGGGGGATGTCCAACTGCTGGTTTAGTCCCAATCCAGGGATCTCTGCAGGATCGAGCCTAAACTGGCAGTCAGACATCCCTCTGGCAATTCGGGACCACTGGCTCCTAACTGCTCACCTGCCTGCCTGCCTGCCTGATTGTCCCTAATCACTCTGCCTGCCTGCCTGATTGCCCCTAAACACTCACCTGCCTGCCTGATCACCCCTAACTGCTCACCTGCCTGCCTCATTGCCCCTAACCACCTTTGCCTTGGCCTCGCCATGATGGCTCCATCCAGAATGACATCCAGAAGGTCGTTCGGCTGTCCTGTCTAATAAGCATATTATGCTTTTATTATTATAGATTTTTTCTTATTTTTAAAATTAGGTTGGTTGTCTTTTTCTTATTGATTCATAGAAACTTCATTAGATTATTTAACCTTTTTTTTGATATATAGTAAATGTCTTCTCCAATTTGGTAAGTTGCCTTTTCATTTCCTTCATGATGCTTTAATGGACAAAGATTTCTATTTTAATATATTCCATCATGAATTTCCAGTGATGGCTAGTGAAAAGGGAACAAACCCTAGTACACTGCTGGTGGGAATGGAGATTGGTGCAGCCACTGTGGAAAACAATATGGAGTTTCCTCAAAAATTAAAAATGGAACTCTGATTTGACCCAGTGATCCCACTTCTAGGAATATATTCTAAGAAACTTGAAACACCAATAAGAAAGACTATATGCACCTCTATGTTCATAGCAGAGCAATTTATAATAGCTAAGATTTGGAAACAGCCCAAGTGCCCTTCAGCAGATGAGTGAATATTTACTCAATGGGATATTATGCGGCTGTTAAAAAGAAAGAATTCTTACCATTTGCAACAGCATGGATGGACCTGGAGAGTATTATGTTAAGTGAAATAAGCCAGTCAGAGAAAGATAAGTATCACATGATCTCACACATATGTGGAATCTGATGAACTAAATAAACTGATGATTAAAAATAGACCTAGAGACATAGAAGCATGAACAAATTATTGAACCTCAGAGGGAAAGCAGGGGAGGATGGATGGGGAAAGATCAACCAATGAACTTGTGTGCATATATGCATAACCCATGGACACCGACAATGGAGTGTTGGGGGCCTTGGGGTGTCAAGAGCGGGCTAAAAGAGGTTAATAGTGGAAAATGAGGACTTTTGTAATACTTTCAACAACAAAGATTTTTAATAAAGAAAGTTAGTCATATTAAATAATAATAATAATGGGAGAAAGAATTATATTTCTTCTGAGTTGATAAGGATAATTATAGCTAAGTTTTACAGATAACTTTAATCTCCATAGACTTTGCCCCACCTAATAATAATAATAATAATAATAATAATAATAATAATATAAAACCTTCCAACAAACAAAAGCTAAAGAACAAATGCCTTCACTGGTGAATTTCCCTAAACATATAACATAGAATTAATACCAATCCTACTCAAAGTCTTCCCCAAAAAATCAAAGAGTAAGAAACACTTAGACACTCATTTTACAAAGTCAACTTTACCCTGATACCAAAGCCTGACAAGGACATTATAAGAAAATTTGTTCATTTTATACAAATTAGCAAATTTATTTTTGTGCATTTGTTCATCTTATAAATATCTAAACTCTTAAGTTGCTCATATTATCATCTTTTTAATGTCTGTAGTATCTGCAGTGATATTCCCCTTTTCACTTTTAATATTGGAAATGTATGTTTTCACTTCTTTTTGTTATCTAGTCCTGCTTGAGATTAAGCAATTGTATTAATCTTTGCAAAGAACAATCTGTTGGATCTGTCGATTTTCTCTGTTGTATATTTGGTTTCTTTTTATTTGCTTCTCATATAATAGCTATAAAACAAACTTGCCTGTTTACTAATGATTGAATCTCAGATATTGTATGAAAAAATGGCTGTAGATCTTCTAGATGATGTTCCTTCCACAGTGAGTTGCTTTCTCCACTTTGTAGAATATATAGAGTAAGTGGCTTCTTCCCTGCAGTCTAATCAGGGATGAATGTGCATTGAATTTTGGCTACGAATTGAATAAAGCTCAGTCTACTTCTAGTTTACAGCTTTTTCCTAGAGCTTCGCCTCTTAATTGTGGAACTTTTGAGTCTTTGGCTCCTTAATCTGAAGTGATAATAGGTAATCAGGCCTCTCTGAGACATTTGAACACCAACGCTTTATCTTCCTGTCTATTGCAGTTTCAATATTTGTTGATTTGTTGACAGGGAGACAAGTCATATGATTTATGTCAGGGTCACTCCAGCCTGTGTTACTGGCAGTTCCTGTTAGTTTATGTTTCCTAGAAGGCTTTCTACTAGATCTAAGCCTAAATACTCACCCTTTGCTGTACCAGATATTAAGCTATACCAGACACTAAGTGTCCCTGGTAAAAGAGGATACGGATCTTAGTTGCAATATATGGCTCCTTAGGGCTTTAACTAGTTGCCTGTTTTGTTTATAAAGCCACCTCTCCATGCTGGGTATTTGCTTCTTACACAGCGTAAAACTTGATTGGGAAACCTTTTGCTGCTTTTGAACATTTTCAATCTGACTCTATAGTCCCTACACAGGCTCAGATTTCTGCAAATATTCTATTGGGAAATTAGTTGTGTGCCCAGGGCCCTTTCAGTATTCCAATCTTGCCATATGAATCTTGAAGGACTGATAAAAATACCCTCTGGTTTCTCAGTATTTCCCTTTCCTCCACCATAAACATCACAGTAGCTCTCTGCCTGGATCAAGCCCTGATCCTCAGAATCCACAAATTATCCCAGAGGAATAAATCCAAAGCCAATTACCCAAATAGCTTGAAATGACTCCCCTTTGTCTAAAAACCTATCTGTCCAATCTAGCTACTTCCAATAGATATAAAAAGGATTTTAAAATATGACTTTTTAAGCCTTCTTCTAGTATTTGATGATGGGTTAGAAGTGTGGTCTGAGAGTAAAAGTGTAGCTGCATGAGTGGAAGTGCCACATTTTGAGACAGAAAAAACTTTGGATTATAATTGTTTTATGGGAATCCTCTCCCCCATATTTTTAAGAAGTAAAAAAAGCTTTCCAATTCCAAATATGGAAAAACGTATGTCATTAAAGGTTTCATGATATGTTTAAATATCAAAATGTCAAAATGAAATTGCCACTGGTAATATGTCATAATGTAGAACCAAGTAGATCCTTGGAACTTGTTCCTCTGTTGCCAAGAGGAGACATGAGGTTTAATCATGCTTAATGATGATCCTCAAGCTTAAGTAATTAGTGATGTTTTCAGAATTAGAATTCAGCAATTCCAGAACTCAATCTAGTATTCTTTTTACTATACCATCTAACCTTGATTTTGAGACCATTTCAAAATGAAGATGTTTACTTTATGTTAATTAACATTAATTTTTTAATGTTTACCTACTAGGAAATTTGCTAGGAAGTTTAAAAATATTGTCTTCAGTTAATTTAGAAAATTGTTTTATTATTTTTGTAGCATAAAATGAATAATTGCCACTTGTTTGAAATGATGAGTTCCTTCAATGATCAATGATAAGTTATAGAAAATTGAAAGTAGCTCTAATGTAGATGATTTTATTAAGAGAATACTTAATATCTGGAAATATTTTGAAACTAAAGACGTAATCCCTATGGTTAAGTTAGGAATCTAAAAGTCATTTTTGGGGGGCAGTAGAAAAGTGGCTCTAGCTTTGAATAAAACTCAGAATAAAAAGGGCATTTGCTGTAATGATATAATTCTTAGAGAATTAGTTGCTGAGAGGTCACTGGAGGAAAAAGTGAAATCATTTTCCCATTTATATGAGTTTAAAATAATTTTCATATTATCAAGTCAATCCTTTTCATAAAGATATATAATGTAATAAAAGATTCTAGTGATATAGTTAAGACACTTAAAATTTCTTATTATTTTAATGAATAATAGCCTGACCTTGGCACCATGGATGGACATAAAAATAATTGTTCTAAGATACTGAAAAGCATGTTAGATTAATGCAATAAAATCAAAATAATGTAAGAAATTTATATTGCTTTGGGAGAGTACCACAAAACTTAAAAACATGCTTTTACTATTAAAAATATAACTTAAATACAACTTCAGTCTTGAATAAGTACATATTTCTAGTCCAAGATAGTCTCTGATTAATGTACTAATTGCTATGGTCTTAGATGTGTGTATTTTGTTTTTAATTTTCATGAAAAATTTGAAGAATTTATTTGAAACTTTTTTGCTTTTTAAATAAGTCCTATTTTTTTCAATTATAGTTTACATAAAATATAATACTGGTTTTAAGCGTACAATATAGTTCTTAGACATTTATATAGCATGAAGTGATAATTCAATAAATCCAGTACTCATCTGACACCATTCATAGTTAGTACAATATTATTGACTATATTCTCTATGCTGTACTTTACATCCCCATTTCAATATTTATAACTAGCAATTTGTGTTTTGTAATCCCTTTAACTTTTTCACCCAAACCCCCCCAACTCCTCTAAACCCCCTACCCCAAGGTCTGGCAACCGTCAGTTTGTTCTCTGTACCTATGGGTCTGTTTCTATTTTGTATGTTCCTTTATTTTATTTTGTAGTTTCCACATAAAGGTGAAATAATATGGTATTTTTCTTTCTCTGTCTGACTTATTTCACTTAGCATAATACCCTCTAAGTCCATCCATGCAAATAGTAAAATTTTATTCTTTGTTATAACCAAGTAATATTCCATTGTATAAATGCACCACTTGTTTTGCTTCCCTATCTTGGCCATTGTAAAAAAACGCTGCAGTGAACATAGGGGTGTGCAGGATGATACCTAACCAACTGAACCACACCAGCCAGGACCCTTGGTTGACTCTTATATGTGCCATAACTGAGGATCAAATTCCCAACCTTAGTGTATCTGGATGATCCTCTAACCAACTGAGCAACCTGACCAGGGCAACATCAGCTTTCTATCAATTAGTTGTCTAATAATTGCCACACCTTACCTATTGTTTCCAGTTCAATTTCCCAACTTTCTCTCAATAGATTCAAGTACTTACAAATGCCCTTTCTAACACAGAGAGCGTTGCAGGAAAAAGTATTCTGAAATACAGCTGTTCTAAAAGGAAAGAGTAACACTTTGAAGTAATGACCTGGATAATTAATGCTGAATTCCAGTACAAATCCTATTCCTACAGAAGTACTTATGACATCCACATTAATACTAAATGAGCCCATCAGGATTAATGTCCTTGCAATAAATACCAAAGGAGTTGAAAGTGATTAGGCTATTATTGTAAAGTGTTACACTGAAAGACAAAAAAGACTAAGGCTTAAAAGAAAATAGTAGTGATCTGTTTCAGAGACAAGAGCTACTGGATCCCATATTTGCTAAAAATAATAAAGATATAAAACTACATAGAAGTTCTACTCACAATTAACATTTAAAAATTGATATGTCTAAATTCCATGAAAACTGGTAACAATACCCTACCTCTTCCTTAACAACCTTATACCTTACATCTTATATACCATACTAGTGGTCCGGTGCATGGATTTGTGCACATTGAAAGGAAATTAATTAGAAGGTGGCCGGTGGGGCGGGACTGGGTGAGACAGGCTGGACACGCCCTGGAGCCAACCTCCTGAGGTTCCTCCCTGGCCAGCCACACCTTGGGCAGTGTCGGGGCTCGAAGGGCATCTGGAGAGTGAGCAGGGTCTCTCCAGCAGGTGGGGTCCCTCAGCCTGGCCTGTGGGGACCAGGCCAAAACTGGCTCTCCAACATCCTCCGAGGGGTCCCAGAGGAGGAGCAGGCACACTGCAAAGTTGCTATCACTCAGCAGCTCCTGCATTGAACATCTGCCCTCTGGTGGTCAGTGCACGTCATACCTACTGGCCGATCGGCCGGGCAGCCGGTAGCTTAGACTTTTATATATATATAGATATACATATGAAATCTATAGAAACATATTTTCCTCACATACAATTTTAAGGTTTTATTCTTGAAACAATGGTACCGTGGCCATATTAATTTATGATCTAAATAATAAAACCTTAAAATAACTACAGAGTGTCCTAATCTAGTCATTTTCAAACTGCTTCACAACCTAAGACATCAGTTTGCTAAAGAGCCTGCCATGACAGGAAGTGAAATGAAGCAAAATCTATGGTGAAAGAGTCTTTCCTCTGCCTGAGCAGCTCCTTTCTTCTCTGTTTTAACTTCATGCTTCTGTATAAGGTTTTATTGGGAAAAAGCCATTGCATGAAAACAATTTTTTAAATGAGTTTAGAAAGAATTTTCCTAATAAAAATCCCTGAAGCAAATGATCTGTTATTGTATCTTTAAGTACATACAGAGGTTTGTATGACCTTGTTTTGGTTCTCAGTGAAGACTGAACTGCAGCATTCAAATATCTTCAAGCTACAATGCTTCTTTTCTTAATTATCTAAACGCTTACCCAAGTCACTTGACTCTATTGCTAGTGAGCTTTCTGAAACGTAGCCCTGATAATATCACTACTTTGCCGCTAAGCCTTCCAATGCTTTCCATGCATACAACATAAATTCAAACTTCTGAAATGGCATCTATCGTCTTTTACCATAACGCAATTAAAAAACAAACATATAGCCCTAACCCAGCAGTTCTCAACCTGTGGGTCCTGACCCATTTGGCAGTTGAACGACCCTTTCACAGGGGTCGCCTAAGACCATCCTGCATATCAGATATTTACATTACGATTCATAACAGTAGCAACATTACAGTTATGAAGTAGCAACAAAAATAATTTTATGGTTGGGTCACAACATGAGGAACTGTATTTAAAGGGCCAGAAGGTTGAGAACCACTGCAACCGGTTTGGCTCAGTGGATAAAGCATTGGCCTGTGGACTGAAAGGTCCCAGGTTCATTTCCGGTCAAAGGCATGTACCTTGGTTAAGGAGGACACATACCCAGTAGGAGGTGTGCAGGAGGCAGCTGATCGATGCTTCTCTCTCATTGATGTTTCTAACTCTCTGTCCCTCTACCTTCCTCTCTGTAAAAAAATCAATAAAATATATTTTAAAAAAATAAATAAAAACAAACATATAAAAGGTTTTTAATTAATATTACATTAGTAACACACTATACTGATTTATATTTCCATATTTTGGAACATGTTGCTTAGAATATCTTTCACTTTGACCATAATGGTAGATATGCACAAAAGACAAACTCATGAGTGACTTCTGCAATTATTCTGAATATAATTGATATTGCCCTTTTTTACTTTACTTCTATAGATAATATATATTTCTACTCATACCACTCGCAGACTCCAATATACATATTTCCATAGAATCACAGTTAAACTATACATCTGAATTTTCAACAAATCAGGCAGGTGATATTTCTGCTGCCAAACTTTTAATAATTACTGTCTTTTGCCTCTAAGGGTATCTGGGAAATAATGTGTTTGATCAGAGAATATGTGTTGATTAAATTAATAATACCGACCTCTGCAATTGGCTGCAGACTGTTTATTCCGAGTGCCAAATTAAATTATTCTTTGTGAAACTGAATCGCATATGAGTAGCTGTAGATAAAATATATCAACATGCTGAATGACATCCTGCTCTAACTGCTAGGTAATTGACTTCCCCCAAGCACACAGCTAATAGACTTCACAAAGTTTCCAAAAATAAAGGGAGATGTTACTTCATAATTTTTATACCAATTTTATGATGGTTCAAATTTATTTCAAAAGTAAGCCAATAATTTGACTTCTCTTTCTCATGTAAAAACAATAGTGTGTAGATTGGGTGGTCCAAGGTAGTGACATAGGAAGATACTGAGCTCACCTCCTCCCATAGACACACCAGATCTACAGCTACATATGGAAAAATTCTCTCTGAAAAGAGACCTGAAAACTAGCTGAACAGCTCCTTCACATCAGCAAGTGAGGAAAGGGTCCCATCAAAGGGATAGGAGGGCTGAGATGTGGGCTTGCCATAAACCCCACCCAAGCATGGAGGTCCATAATCAGTAGGAAAATCTGGAGCTTCTCCCTGAGGAGCAAAGGGTTTATACCCCACATCAGGCCCCCGAACCTTCCGAACTGAACCAGAGAGTTGAGCCCCCGAAACATCTGGCATTGAAAACCAATGGCATCCATATCCACAAGACCCAAAAGGCTGCAGTGAACTGAAAAACTGCTTTAAAAGGGTTTGACATCTGAAACGCATACAAAATCATATTGAATGTAAACTGTAATTGAAAAGATTAAAAAATAAAACACAAATAAATGAATGAATAAACGGCTTCCCTGAAGTCTTGCCCCATCGCCAATACAGAAGCGGCCATTTGAAAAGCACCCAGGCTGTATGCAAAAGAGAATCACTTGCTCATCTTAAAGTGTCAGCCAGTGGAGCAAGGGCCTGTTGGGATACTCTCCTGGGACAAAGGCACTAGTGGGTGTCATTTTATCTTTCTCCTGGCTAAAGCCAGCAGCTGCCATTTTTCTCACTGTGGGTATCAGTTTTACCCTCCCCTAGCGGGCACTACCTTTGTACTCTCTGCTTTGGGAAAGCAGGCAGGTACCATATTTTTTTTTCTAGGTGAGTTCCATCTTTGCACTCACCCTTTGCCATGCTGTATAAGGTTAGTATCTCCCAGACGGGAGATTTTACACATGCCTGGTGCCCTGTTTTTTACACCTGGTGTAACGGTTTTCGCAGTGCAGTCCAGGGGACATCCCCTCAACAACTGGGAGCTATTAAAAATAAAATGGGCTGCTTGGACAAGCACAAAAGATACACAACCAAGAGTTAGGGCCAAGTTCAATAATAAGGTCCATCTCCTACACCAGGCCTCTCCTTCAAGACTGGGAGAGTGGCTGTTTTATCTAACAAATGTACACAAGCACAGAGAGTCGAGCAAAATCAGGAAGCAGAGAAATACACTCTAAATTAAATAACAAGATAAAACCTCAGGAAAAAATTACCTCAATGAAACAGAGATAAGTAAGTTAACTGATAAATACACAAGGTAATAGTCATAAAGATGTTCACCAAACGTGGAGATAAATGGATGAACATAGTGAAAACTTCAATGAAGAGACAGAAAAGATAAGAAAGTACCAAATAAGAGTCAGAGAACCGAAGAATACAATAACTGTACTGAAAAATCAGCTAGCAGAGTTCAACTGCACACTAGATGAAGCAGAAGAAAAGAATGGGAGGGCATTGAAACTCACCCAATCAGAACAGGAAAGAAATTAAAAAGGTGAGCATGGCTTAAAGGACTTATGGGACATAATCAAGAAAGACAATGCCAAGCAATATTAGTATTGTAAGGCAACCAGACAGTACAGAATGAAGGAAAAAATTATATGATCATCTCAATAAATGCAAAAAAAATCATTTGACAAAATTAAACATTCATTTATGACAAAAACTCTCAACAAAGTGAGTATAGAGGGAGTGTATATCAAACAATCAAACAAACAAGCACCACCAACAACAAAAAAGGACCATATATGACAAGCCCATAGCTAACATCATAGTTAATAGTGAAAAGCCAAAAGTTATTGTTGTAAGATCAGGAACATGATAAGGGTGCCCCTTTCTATTCAGTATAGTACTGGAATTCTAGTCACAGCTATTAGGCAAGAAAATATATCCAAATCTAAAAGAAAGAAGTACACTGTCACTATTCATAGATGACATGGTGTTACATATAGAAAACTCTAAACACTATACCAATAAACATTTAAAATTAATAAACAAAATCAATAAGGCTGCAAGATAGAAATTAAAATTCTGTTGAATTTCTTTACACTAACAATGAACTTTCAGAAGAGAAATTAAGAAAAAAATTCCATTTCAATTGCATCACAAAGAGTAAAATTAGCTAGGAATAAAATTAACCAAGGAAGTGAAAGATCTGTACTTGAAAAACAATAAGACATTGATTAAATAAATGAAGAAGACACAAA
Organism: Myotis brandtii; assembly: GCF_000412655.1. Taxonomy (NCBI): domain Eukaryota; kingdom Metazoa; phylum Chordata; class Mammalia; order Chiroptera; family Vespertilionidae; genus Myotis; species Myotis brandtii. The sequence goes on along the minus strand of NW_005357846.1, from coordinate 3,719,488 downwards.
TAATTAGAAAGATATTTTGTGCTAATTGATGGAAATAATTAACATTTTTCAAATGTCCACAGTGCTCAAAGCAACCTACAGATTCAACACAATCTCCATCAAAATTCCAATGGCATTTTTCACAGAAATAGAACAAATAATCCTAATATTTGAATGGAACTACAAAAGTCCACAAATAACCAAAGTGATCTTCAGAAAAAATAGAACAAATTTGGAGGCATGACTTTCCCTACTTAAAATATATTAAAAAGCTAAAGTAATCAAACAGTATGGTTTTGCCATAACAACAGATACATAATTCAATGGAACAGAATAGAGAGCCCAGGTATAAACCCATGCATATATGGTCAATTAATTTTTAAATATGTTTTAATTGATTTCAGAGAGAGGAAGGGAGAGGCTAAGAGGAACAGAAACATTGATGACAAGAAAGATCATTGATTGGCTGCCTCCTGCATGCTTCTTACTGGGGATTGAGCCCAAAACCTGGGCATATGCCCTGACCTGGAATTGAACCATGATATCCTGGTTCATGGGTTGATGCTCAACCACTGAGCAACACCGGCCAGAACGTCAATTATTTATGACAAAGGGATCAAGAATATACAATAGGGACAGTCTTTCAATAAATGGTGTAGGGAAAACTGGACAGCCACATGCAGAAGAATGAAACTAGACTACCATCTTATACTGTACAAACAAATTAACTCAAAATGAATTAAAGATTTGAATGTAAGACCTGAAACCTAAAACTTCTAAAAGAAAACATAGGCAGCAAGCAACTTGAATAAACAAAATCAATAAGGCTGAAAGATAGAAATTCAAATTCTGTTTGAATTTGGTATGATTTCATGGATCTGACTTAAAAAACAAAGGCAACACAATAAAAAACATTAAACAAGTAGAACTATATCAAACTAAACAATAACAACAAAACTCCACAGCAAATGAAATCAACAAAATTAAAAGGTAATTGATTGAATGGTAGAAAATATTTGCATATACTATATATGACACAGAGTTAATATCCAAAAATAACTAAAGAATCCATATAACTCAATAATGAAAGAAACAAGCAACCCAATGAAAAAATGGGCAAAAAATCTGAATAGACCTTTTTTCTTTTTCCAACAGCGACATACAGATTGCCAACAGGCACAGGAAAGATGCTCAATGTCATTAATTATCAAGGGAATGCAAATTAAAACTATAATGACATAACACCTCACACCTGTTAGAATGGCTACTGTCAAAAGAGAAAAATAAGAGGGGTTGGAATGAATATGGAGAAAAGGAAAACCATATGCATTGCTGGTGGGAATGTAAATTGTTGCAGCCACTATGAAAAATAGTATGGAGTTCCCTCAAAAAGTTAAAACAGGACTACCATATGATTCAGCAATTCCACTTCTAGGTATTTTTTTCATGTAAGACAAAAACATTGATTTGAAAAACAAATATGCACCTCCATGTAATATGCAGTATTATTTACAACAGACAAGGTGTTGAAACAAACCTAAGTGTTCATCAATAAATGGGTAAAGAAGATGTTAGGTACACTTACAAACAGACACACAAAACTAGTAAGCTGTAAAAAGAATGAATTCTTGCCATTCACAATAACACTGATGGATCTTGAGGGCATTATGCTAAGCAAAATAAGTCAGAAAAAGACAAATACCATATTATCTCAATTATATATGGAAACTAAAAAAAATATATAGTTCATAGACACAGAAAACAGATTGGTGGTGGAGGGAGGTAAAATGGGTGAAGAGGATCAATAGGTATAAACTTTCAGTTATAAAATAAGTCATGGGGATGTAATGTACAGCATTGTGTCTACAGTGAATAATACTATATTGCATATTTAACAATTGTTAAATGAGGACATCTTAAAAGTCTTCATTCCAAGATAAAAAATTTTCAGTAACTAGGTATGTTGACAGATGCTAACTAGACTTATTATGGTTATCATTTGACAATGTATACAAACATTAAAGTATTATGTTCTACATCTGCAACGAATCTAATGTGATATGCCAATTATACTTCAATTTAAAAAAATTAGGAAGAAAACAATAAGGTATAGCATCCCTCACTTAAAGCAGTGCACTATTAAATTTATTTTTCTAAACTAAAGTATCCTCCAATAAAATATCACTGAATTATCCAGTAAAATATTTTGTCACTGGTAAATACATCTTTCCTTTAGTTTTCAGTGACATCGAGTTTTAAAGGACTACTAGAGGCCCAGTGCACAAAATTTGTGCATAGGGTGGGGGTCCCTCAGCCTGGCCTGCACCCTCTCGCAGTCCAGGACCCCTCGGGGAATGTCCGACTGCCAGTTTAGGCCCGATCCTACAGGGATCCCTGCAGAATCGGGCCTGAACTGGCAGTTGGACATCCCTTTCAAAATCTGGGAATGCTGGCTCCTAACTGCTTGCCTGTCTGCCTGCCTGATTGTCCCTAACCCCTCTGCCTGCCTCCCTGATCGCCCCTAACCCCTTGCCTACCTGCCTGATCACCCCTAACTTCTCGCCTGCCTGCCTGCCTGATCACCCCTAACAGTCTCTGCCTCAACCCCCGCTTCCGCGCTTCATCCAGAAGGACATCTGGAATGACATCCGGAAGGTTGGTTGGCTGTCCGGTCTAATTAGCATATTACGCTTTTATTATTATAGATGTATGTCTTCATCAATACAGGACAGATATATTTTCCTCTGTAAATAAGAGCATGTCCAAAAGAGTTCCCTTTCTTTCTTTCTGTCCTTTTCCTTAACAACTTTATTATTGATCACAGATTACCAATTCTAAGCTAATGTTTATCTAGTGCAAACCTAGTCTAACCATTCTATTTACTCATTATCTTGCCTCTAAATGCCAGATAAACATCTACATTCAGATATTTTTATCACCACAATAAGCATTGTTGACACTAAATACGGCAACCATTTACTTATGAAAATACATAGTTCTGTCTAATTTTTTATAGAGCCACTGTATTCTCAGCAACGCAAACTTTAAACCTAGAAAGCATCATAAATTATTCCTCTCTCCTTTTGCCATCAGCTGAGAATTTCCAAATTGCACAGCATCTGTTATTCCTTTATTTCCATTCTCAGTACCATCACCACTTCTGCCCTCGAAGCCGAACAAAAACAACTCTCTGCCAAAGGATGTCCTTGTTTCCTGTTTCACTCAACATACTCAATTCACACTGAAGAAAACTGCTAACAGGAGCTTCTCGAGTATAATTCTTGTTGAATTGCTCTCCTGCTCAAAATCTTGCACTTATTCGCCAGGTCCTACATCATTTTTAGTTGTCTAAAATATTTTCATAAGATAATATTCCAAACGTATATTCTACACTTACACTAAACTCTTGCCAAAATACGTAAATCATTATTCTCATCCTATTCCCTCCATTCTCCTTTTCAGCCCCCACCAGAATGCACTGCATCTCTCCAGGCTGTCTTCTATATGTACCTCAACAAGCAATTCTCCCCCTTCTTTCTTCTCTCACCTTATATCATTCAATTCAAATGCCTAAGCATATCAATAGTTAAATAGAACCATTGCTTCCAATGCATAAATCTGTAATTGATTCAAAGGTGAGGGGTTTGGGGATGTGGCTCAGCTCCTTGCAAAATATCTTGATTTAGAGAAATCAATGCTAGACTCTAGTATTTAACTTTGCTTACCTATGTTAGTCCAGTAACTTCTATACACAAATAAGCAATTACCACACAGCACAGCCTAAACTTCAGACTTCATTGTTTTTGAGAGAAGACAAGGTTATATCTAAGGTTTTATCTAAGAAGTAAAAATCTTGAGAATAACAGATTCTTTGGTTTGTTTACCCATTCATTCCAATGCCAGACCATGAGACATCAGAGTGGACAAAGGTGAATAAGGCATATCCTTGCCTGAGAAGTTCTTAAAGCTAAACTGGCTCCAACAAATATTGCTGGTAAGTCCCCATTGTTCATCGTTAGTTTATTTCTATTAAAGAGCCAGCGTCTCTCCTGTGGGCAAGGGTAAAAGAAAAGGGTTTAAGGGAATCATATTTCTCTCACCTGCTCCCAGAAGCAACAGCTTTTTTTCAAGAAGTATCAATTGCTACTATAGGAGTCTCCTAAACTAAAGGAAAGTTGAAATTCAATTAAATGATTGGTTATAGCAGTGATTCAACCAGTGTGCTACAAGAATTTTTAAAACATGAAATACCTGGTAATTTAGTCAAGAGCACTGACCTCTTTTTCCTTATATTGTTAAATAAAAAAAATGACAAAAGGCAACACAACTATAGCCATCCAGTATGAATCAAAATTATACCTATATTTGTGGTCATATCAACAAAAACTTATATTTTTGGTGTGATTCAGAATTTTAGGTAATTAGTTTATGTGTGCCATGAGATGAAAAAGATGAAAATCGCTGGGTGACAAAATATCCTTCCATTTCGACTTTAAGTCAATTGTACTTTTTTTCTTATTATAAACTAGAGACCCGATAGACGAAATTTGTGCTCTGGGGGTGGGGGTTCCTCAGCCCAGCCTGCCTCCTCTCACAGTCCGAGAGCCCTCAGGGGATGTCAAGCCACATTCTCGCCTCCCTCTGTGAGAGACCACCGGGCTGACCAGGGGAAGGCGCCGCCCCCATCACCCTGTTGCTGCTGCCACTGCCACTGCCACTGCCAGAAGCTACAGCTGCTGGCCCTTGGCCTTCACAGCCGCCAAGGTGTTTTCATCAACATGGACTCCAGTCCCTTCACCACAAAAAAATGACAACTTTCTTTAGGCATTTTCAAGATGTCTCTTTAATAGGATATGACATTTCTTTCTTTCTTTTTTTATATCCTCACCTGAGGATATTTTCCCATTGATTTTTAGACAGCATAGAAGAGAGAGGGAAAGGCAAAGAGAAACATCAATGTGAGAAGAAAACATCGATTGGTTGCCTCCTGCATGAGCCCTGACCTGGGCCCATGGCACAGCAGCCCCAGCGAAAGCTGCTGGTCAGGCCCTGCCTCCCTCTCCAGGCCTCGCAGCAGCTGCAGCAGCTGCTGATCAGGCCCTCCCCTGACACAGGCGCGCGGAGGCCCCCAACCCTGCAAGATCCCGCCCACCCGTGCTTGCTGCACACGCAGCCTACTGATCGGTCGTTACTGTTACTGTGATGGTGTCCCGGACAATTTGCATTATCCTCTATTATTCGTATAGACTGGAGGCCCAGTGCACGGATTTGTTCACTGGTGGGGTCCCTCAGCCTGGCCTGTGCACTCTCACAATCTGGGACCCCTCGGGAGATGTCGGACTGCCGACATCTCCCAAGAGATGTAATAGTGTGCTAAGCGGCAGGGTGCCTCGCCGCTCCTGCTCATCCCAGCCCCGCTGCACCTGCCAATGTTACTCGGGTGCACAGGAGGAGTGTCTGAGGGAGAGGCTCATGCCGCCACAGCACACTGACCACCAGGGGGCAGTTCCTGCATTGAGCTTCTGCCTTCTGTGGTCAGTGCACGTCATAGCTACCAGCTGGTCATCCGGTCATCCGGTCGTCTGGTCGTCTGGTTACTTAAGCTTTTATATACATAGATAAGAAATAGTTCCTACATTTAAGAATTAATAATCATATTAAAACATAGATTTGATAGATTTGTACAAAGTAGTGAAAGTGAAGTACTAAAATAATAATAATAATAATTAATACTTAAATTAGCTCAAAAAGTGAAATGGGACAAGTACCTGGTAGACAGAGTTATTAAATAGGGGGACATATTCAGGGAAAGATTATCTTTAGTGTGATTTCTAGCAAAAGAATAAAGAAGAAGCAATTTACAGAGGAAATACCAAAAGCTAAGAACCAAATGAAGAGATGATCAAAATCATCAGTAATAAGAGAAATGCAAATGAGAGCTAAAATGATACATAATTTTATGATTGTTATATTGGCAAAATTAGAAAAACTGAATAATGCCAAATGTTGAAGGTGATACATACATGAATTGCTTGTGGGAGTGTAGATTGATGCAGCCCTCTGCAGAGCAATCTGGTTGTAGTTCACAAATTAAGTATATATATAGATACGCACAGCAGCCCCACTCATGTGTTTATGACACCCACCCACATAAGCAATTATTCTCTCACAATCCATGACAGAGCATATGCACAATTGTTCATATAATATTTCATGAGCTATTATGCAACAATTAGAAATAATACATTAAATGTACACATAACAACATGAAAAAACTTTAAAATAGTACTTATTGTGTAGAACTCTGAAGTATCTGGTATTTTACCATACTTTCAAGTTAGCAAATTAGTCTGCCACAGTTATCTAAAATTCTGGCACAAAACATGAGATCTATATCAGAGAGCAAGTATTTATTAATCATGGTAACGCAAGTTGCATGGCCTTCATGATCATACCCATTTCTCATGCCCTCAGTCCAACAGAGGCCATACTGGTAGCCTAGATGAAGGTTAAATACACGGTGAGTTTACAATAAAGGAATCAGCTTGTCTGTCTTTCCACTGGACCATCATTAACCCACTGGCTTTCCTTATGGTTGTCCCATTGTGGTTGCAAGATGTGCGCTCCAGTTCCAGACATCACATGATCATACCTATACTTAATACAGAAATACGTGGGGATTGGGAGTGCCAACAATGAGCTCCCCTTTTATTAATAGAGGAAAGCTTCCCAGAAATCTATCCTATTACCTCCTATAGAGATATTTGGTCAAATAGCTGGGGAAGTTGAGGAATTGGAAACATGACTGTCATGTTTGGTATAGACCACTTTACCTCAGCAGGAGCATAGAGCTGTATACAATAATGGTGGAGTCTTGTTAGCAAGAAAGAAGCTACTAATAGATAAAAGGGTAGGTGATTTCAATACATGTCATATATATTAATCAAGATAACTCAAAACTGTGGTGAAAGATAGTACAAGCGTTCAGTTATACAGATTCAATGAGAAAACAATTTACCATATTTTGCCAGACATGTGGTGTGTTGGGGGATGTGGGCAGGAGAGGAGGAGAGAACATATAAATGTCAAGGGCCCTAGTACAAAGCTTCTATTACTTTTTGTTCCCACCACTCCTTTCCTTATTAATCTCCTGATGGGGTATAACTCTTTTGGTTGAAATTGGTTAATAATCATACAACAGTCCCTAAGTACTCAAGGCATCAGCTCTCTGTGAAGGGATGTGGGGCAGAAGCATTTAACTTACATAGATTTCCATCTGGTAGGATTAAGATACTACCTTGTATGAAAATGGCAGTCCATTGAGAATGGGTTAAAAACTAGTGTCCATTTTATAATTTTGTGGCAAATTCTATTATATTTCCTTAATTTAATAAATTTCATAAGCTTAATTCTCTTTTTGGACCATCCATTCTTGACTATCTCTTTGTCCTAAAAAATAATAATTCAGAGAAGTTTCTGAAATTTCAACTGACAATGTTGTCACATCCCAAGAAACATTATGGTTATTTTTTAAAAAATCAACTTCTACTCTGATTAATAACAGTTTGGTGGTAATTCAGAAGGTTAGTTTTTATTCATATATACATGCAAGATGTATGGTAAATTACCTTATGTATAAGGTCTCAAATAATTGCTCCCCAAATATACATAGCTATTTAAATTTAATAAATATTAATTTATCAATCAAAACTGAATGGAAGCAATTTGAGTCTTGATTTTAATTTCCCTCGGCAAATTTCAAAGAGGAGTTGATGCAGTCTGTATTACAAATTATGTTCAAATCCTATTTTTTTTTTAAAAATCTCTCTAAAAATTTCTAAAGCAGTCTAGCTGGCATGGCCAGTGGTTGAGTTTCTACCTATGAACCAGGAGGTCACATTTTATTCCCAACCAGGGCACATGTCCAGATTGTGGGCTTGATTCCCAGTGGAAGACATGCAGGAGGTAGCTGATCAGTGATTCTCTCTCATCATTGATGTTTCTATCCCTCTCTCCCCTTCTCCCTTCCTCTCTGAAATCAATAAAGATATTTTTAAAAAACGTTCAAAAGCTTCAAGTCCACACTGACTCCTGATGCCCTTAATCCAGTTTTCTACTGTTGGTAGATCTGTGTTTCTCAATTGCTCTTTCCAGTGCTAGCTCATAGATTTTCTCCTCTTCTGGCTCTTGTTCTCACTCATTAACCTTGATCTTAATAATATCCAAGAAAAGTAGGACTTGACAAATCCTTCTTAGAATGTTATTGGCAGTAGGAAGGATCTGGGTTGGAGGGAAGTGCTGACTACATGAAGATGTGGTGAATATGTGTACATTAATATTTATAGATATTTTATACAAAATAATACTTTTCTTAATTATCTTAAACAAATAGGTAGTGGTGCACAAGTATTAGAAGACTGAAAGATATAAAAGCCACTGGGAGGCCAAAATGAAATGACAATAAAAGAAATAGAAGCAGAAAAGAGGAGATAAGATGGCAACCACTGGGGAAAAGGCGGGAAATTGGGAGTTGCTGTTCAATGGGTATAAAGTTTCAGTCATTCTGGATGAAAACCTTCTAGAGATCTGCTGTACAATATTGGGCTGTTAACTAACAATATTGTATTGCACACTTAAAAATTTGTTAAGAAGGTAAGTCTCATGTTATGTGTTTCTTTTTCTTTAACCACAATAAAAAATATTGTAGCGTGAAAAAGAGTCAGTGCAATAAAAATCTGCAAGTAAATGGAATCTGTTCTAATTTTTATTCAAGTAAACAAAAATAATTTAAAGTAAGTGTGAAAACTCAATAAAAATTCATATTTGATAGCATTGAAACAACAGAAATGAAACTTCCATTAATATAATTATATAAAAAGTTCAACTAAAAATAATGTATTCTATCATATTTCCAAATTCTTAGATAATAAAACATTTGGTAAAATTTCAAATGCCAGCCCTAACTGGTTTGGCTCGGTGGATAGAGTGTCGGCCTGTGAACTGAAGGGTGCCAGGTTCAATTCTGGTCAAGGGCATGTACCTTGGTTGCGGGCACATCCCCAGTAGGAGGTGTGCAGGAGGCAGCTGATCGATGTTTCTTTTTCAACGATGTTTCTAACTCTCTATCCCTCTCCCTTCCTCTCTTAAAAAAAATCAATAAACTATATTAAAAAATGTTAAATGCCAAAATTATAAAAAAACACAATTACCACTAACAAAGTATTATAACAAAATTACAAGGACAAGAGAATAGCTGTGCTTCAGTACTGCTGATTAAATAAAATATAACTGCTTTCAAGGAGGAGGAAATGAAACCAGGAGGTTTGAAAAACCAATATTGAGATTTGCATAAATAAAGTAGAATCAAATCAGAAAGGACTGCATATGTTTATTACCAGAGATTTTCTACAAAATCTTTCTACAAAAGCTTCTACAGTCTACTAGTATATGCTTATCAATTATGGGAATTTTTCAACTTTTAGCCCTGGAAAACATGAGAAATACAGGTGATTTAACTCCATAAAAATTACTTTAAGAGAATTTTATTGTCATACATATGTTATCAATGTCCAGCAGAATAAGACAAGTTCTATTATGTCCACAGTGCTTTGTTCACGTCTCCTTAATCAAGACAAAGAACCACAAAGTCAGTCACATATAGCACTAGACGCAAACTGTATATTTCAGACTTTTAGACATTGTGTTTTAGACTTAAACAGAAACTATATTGAGCTTTTTCCACTATTATTTGTTGATCGGTAATGAAGATGTCTTTCTACTTATCCATAAGCATTAATTTACAGTTTATTTTATTTTTTTAGTCAAGGGATTGGGACGTGTGTCTATGCATGTGTGTGTGTGTGTGTGTGTGCGTGTGTGCACGCACACACACACAAGTTTTTGAAGAGATTGGGAAATACTGTAATTATATCACAAAGTGAGAATGTATAGGTTAAGAAATAAAGATTTAATAACAAAATGATGTGTGCTTGGTATAGGTGCTTTTTCTCATAATCTATTCTTTTGTAGTTACTCTACATATAAGCATTAGAAATTTTCTACACGGTTGTTAAATAATAAATGTATTATTAGCAATGAGTAAACCTAGAAATTTTTTTAGAAACAGTAATTAGTCCTCATAACACCTAGTAACTGTGATATTTTACTACCATGTGATTTATTTTTTATTTTTTTAACAAAGCAATTTCTTCAATTTCTAGGGTATACTTTTGGCAGGAAAAATTAAAGATGTTGGTTTTGTTCCCAGACCTGCCACCCACATACTGTGTGATGCATTTATACTCTTTTTGCCTCAGTTTCTCCCATGACTGAAATAAAATAGTAATGGTTGTCACTTTCAAATCTCATTGGGTTGCTATGAGAAATGATGAGTATAGTGTGAAGTAGTTTGACAGAATGAGGCAAGGATCTTTGAACATTAAAGAGAATTCAATATAGATGTTTTAACAATAATAATATTACTATTAAACAACTGTATAGCACTATACTGTTTTATTTCATTAGCTATTTCTCACCAAAACCTATTTGGGAGATTTGGTGATAAAGCCCTTTAAAGAAAGAAAGGAAGCTAAAATAGCCATAGGAAAAAGGCAGTGTGCACATGACACTAAAAACAAAGCATTATAAACCAAATGAAAATTTTGAAATTGTTTAGGCTGAAATCTATTCAACTACAGCTTGCATTATTATCAGAAGCTTTAGCATTTCCAAATTTTACTGGAATATCTAAAATTCTTAATAGAAATTCCAGGAAGCTCAGAAACTTCTCAGCACTATATGTAAATGTAAGGGGCAAGAAACAATCAATTTCATGACAAATATTTCATGTTCCTAATCTGAGTACTGAAAGTGACTCTGTGAATGGAATACTAAAATGGAATCATTATAGGAATGAATATTGAAAAACTTGTCCTGCTTTGTTCTTTTTTTTTTTCTTTTCCTATTGAGTCATAGTGGGTGACTGAGCATATATTCCTTTTATGTCAGATAGTCTTATAGAGATTTTGTTTTCTGGAGAACCACTTAGTAATGGCAAACTATTCTCGTTCCTGAGACAAATGTAAAACCTAGGTTATAGAATTTTAAAAAATATATAATTTGAAATTTATATATTTTTGACTTGAATTTTTAAAATTCAAGTAAAATTGTTGCTATATAATCATGCTAGGGTTTTATAATAAAACTACTTGAAAACTAGATGGTTATTTATTTTTATAAATTGTAACCTTAGATTGTTTTAGATAGTTGAGTTAAAGATACATAGGTTACACTTTCTCCATTTCTTATCCAATTGTTAGCCTATGATTTTCCAAAGAGGCTCAGGAACAATTGAAGCTACACAGTTTTTTAAAGGAGTGTGTAGAAACTGAGCAAAATATATACAATCAGTTGTGGAATTTATTTTTGTTATACTCAATTTTTTTCAAAGCTGTTTCTATGTGATCCTTTGTAATATTGTGATCACTTTCCAAAAGAAACATGACCTATAGAAAAAGGATGTGAAATGTTCCTAATAGATTGGTTCTCCCTGAGATTCCAAATAAAACTTCATGATGACCTTACTATCTGTACTCAGTTTTTAATGCTATAGTAATGATAGTGGTATTTTGCTTTCTAAAAGACACATAATAAGATTGATTTAAAAAATCTCACCTATATAAAACTCTTTTTTCCTGCAGATATACATCTGAAAATGGTGATTCCAAAGTAATTTAAAATACCCTATATAATAAAACCCTCATATGCAAATTGACCGAATGGTGGAATGACTGGTGGCTATGAACTGACCACCAAGGGGCAGACGTTCAATGCAGGAGCTGCCCCCTGGTGGTCAGTGTGTTTCCACAGGGGGAGTGCCACTCAGCCAGAAGCAGGGCTCGCAGCTGGCGAGTGCAGCAGCGGTGGCGGGAGCCTTCGCAGCAGCACTAAGGAGCAGCAAGCCGAGCGGTAGGAAGGAGCAAGCAGGTAGGCGGTAAGGAGGGAGGGGTCCCGGACTGCGAGAGGGCACAGGCCAGGCTAAGGGACCCCCCTACCCATCCCAAGTGCACGAATTTCGTGCACCAGGCCTCTAGCAGATATATAAGTGGAAGTTTGCCATAATTTGAGAAGAAAATGGAGCATTATTTGCTATCATAACATATGAATTAGGGCTAACATTTCTCTCATTATGAAATGTGAAATATTTGCCAATAGGGTTGACATATACCTGTTGTTTTAGAGGACCATAGGAAAGCATTATCTTAAATGTTTGCTTAAAATAATGTGCTGTTTTTAATAGCATACTCAATGACTGATGGTTTCACATCTTTCTAGATTGTGTGTTAGAGTTAGTGTGCTGAAGTCAATGTACATCTCTACCTAACTCCATGTTAATGACATTACTCGGATAACTTGAAATAGGTCAAGATGATGGTGTATACCAAGGAAATCAGTGAATGTTACATAGTAGGACTTTTCCTCCTCCTGAGAGTCAGTTGTTAGGTTGCACTGTCTGGGATACCGGATGAAAGTTCTGAGACCTAATTTTATAACACCAAGTATTGGTGGGCTCCCTAGGCACCAGCTCCTGTACTTAAATGGTTTCCAAAGGGCCCCTTATTAACATAACAAAAGACACCTTTACTACTCTCATGAATTCTGAAATTCCAAAAATTTTAGGAGCTCTGGGCTAAGAATGAGGATGAAGCCCTCAAATATATTTCTTATTATAAATCACAATTTTCACCTCCCAATAAGGATATGTTCTTAGGGGTTCTATCTGCTGCACTATGTTGTTAGACAATGAAAACAGTAAACTACTACTATCAAGGGATATATCATAAACAGAACATATGAGGGAAAACAATGACAGATCATTTCATTATCAATAATTTAGTGCAGTTACTCCAGTTCCCATTAACAAGCTGTGATGTCTAGTATATATGTTTTCAAAATATAATGTTATCTTTGTAGAGGTAAATATGCTTATGGAATATTGGAACAAGTTGATTAGTAAATCACTGAAAATGATAATACAGTCTTCAAGAATGAAACCTATAGCTTGGTAATATCTCCCAATACTATGGGAGCCTATTACTGATGAGATCTCCTCTCCATTCCAAACACACATTACCCTTCTGCTATATTCTTTATAGAGATAAGAAAACAGATTTATGTGTAAATTTCTCTTCATTGGGTTTAACAAACTTCTGGGAGAGTAAGAAAGGAAAAAAGAAAATGTCCACTAACATAATAGGAATTAAATGGCAAATACTCTATTTGTCCAGTATCTAATTGTTCTAATTTTAGAAATTCCAAGTGGATATCTAGTCATATAGAATATTGAAAAACAGTTGAAACTACAGTTTTATAATAATCCTACTTCCTTTGCCCTGTTTTTTCCCCTCCTACTCCCCTACATATAACCTTTCATATATTTATTTTTCTGTTCTTGTTCTTCTTGAAGTATGTTGTTAAACCTTAAGACCTCATAAATTAAATCCTTAGAGTTATGAAAAAGTAAGTGAGGTCATTTTGGAGTTGTGTGGCTAATTTACAATCTGAACACTTGCATTTTTCCCATGTTAAAGAAACTTTAAAATGTTATCAATAGTTTTCTTTGTTGCTCTTACTAATGAAGATGTATTTTTTTTTCCACCAGTGGTAGGTGTTGAATAATTTGAATGGGAATTTGAAGGTTCATGGCTTCCAAACCAGCAGGAGTTAAGGCTTAATTGCTTGGAAATACATTTTCATGGCTGATACCAGTAACAGAAAATGTCTGTGTGTCAAGTGGCTCTGTGCTAATCAGTTAACCATAACATGTGCCACCCCATATCTAGGGACAATGTAACTCTTAACAGCTTGAAGCTATTAAAAATGTACCAATGGGAACTTTCTTATACTTTTGCCACTAATATGCATCTTTATCTAAATAAATGAATAGAGAAATTTTGTACTTAACTAAGAATGTAAGTGCATCCACCTTGTTTGAGCTTCAAAACACACTACATCTAATGCTGTTCATTAAGGTAACACTGTAAAAGTCAATCAATTGTTAATATGCTCTCTCTGTGTCAACTCAGAAGCTGCCTATCAGATCTGGTTACACTCCAGAGACAAGGATTTGATTTCTAGCTCTAGAGATCAGGTCAAGAATTGCAATAACAACTAGTAATTAGTAGTTAGATCTCAATTTGCCACATTAGAAGGTCATTTCTCCGAAGCATTTGGTCTCATGAGAAGAAAGGAATACGGGAGACAATAAACTGTTGAATATTTAAAATCTAGGAAAGACTGTAGAGTCAAGATGTTCTTTGAAATCTTTAGACATTCCAAGATAATGAGATCTTTCTTCAGATCTCATTTTTAAAAATCAATTCACGGCTTTAGGCCTTAATTCTAGGTTTTGCACTAACACATACTGTGTGCAAAACAATACCCTTGGTTTAAGATATGTTTGTCATCTTTAAGATGATGATATTCCTGTGAAGATGGATGAAAGACAATGTGTAAATACTATTTTCAATACTTTCTACTATCCTCATTAAAATTATGATTCAATAGTATATAAAAATCTAAATAGTACAATTTATTTTAAAGTAGATCTCCACTTTATGGTATGAATGTGACTAGTTTTCAATAAAATACATAAACGAACAATCTCAGTTAAAATCTAAGATATGTGTAAAATGCATTTTCTGTACTTTCTATATTGACTTTTGCTAGTTTACATCCTCATAAATCAGAACAAACTTAATCTTAGTCGTTGTTGGAACTTCTATCCAATCCTCAATCTGACATGTTGAATATTCCCAAATCTTACACTGGGTGCCTGCAATTGGGTAGGGGTGGGGCAGAGATATTCCATGTATCACTTTGTGCTTGCCCACCAGGTCTGGGAGATTTATTGACACCACATAGTATCACTTGGGATATGGTGATTATATGTGAGGTAGAATGATTGGTGCCTAAATTGCTATATCCACCGATGCCTTCAGGAGCTTTGTCGCTCTGGGATCTCACTGCCTCTACCAGGAAATTGTCAGAAAATAGGACCTCCCTCCCCCCACCCCCGTTTCTACCATTTCAGAGCCTATGCACCTGTCTCTCCCATCCATAGCCAAAGTGTCTTTTGAGTTTTATAGAAACTCTTTTATCTTCATTGTTTTTTCCAAGACCTCATTTTTTTTTCTCTCAGACCCTACCTTTTTTCATATACTGAGATTAAAAAACAAATACCAGGACATTTTATAGATGACCGCTGCCTGAAATGTCACAACATACCTCTTCTGAGAAAATAAAACAGTCAACTAACTGTCTTAGTAGAGAAGAAAATGGGCAAAAAAAATACAGACAGAAGAAATTAAACATAAATTAATACCCCAAAATATTATGCAATCATATTCAGAGAATAAATATTTGAGAGTTTCATAAAACATAGATTATATGAAAAGTTTTGATGATACAGTTTAGTTATAAACAACATGAATTATTCCAGTATCAGCTAAGTACTAGAAATTCTAAAAGCAAACATTAGTCTTAAACTTATAAACATGTAGGTATTATTAATGATTAAAGGAAGAATTTTATTACTAGAATCTTTCACAACAAGTCTGCTGGTTTCTTAAAGAAAATGGAAAGGATGAGTTTAATTTATGGCATTAAGAATTGCATGAGTTAAGCACATTTGGATGCAGGAAACAAAGGCCTTACTTAGATTACCTCAAGTAATGAGATTTACTGCAAAGATCTCCAGTATTTCCATACAGCAGAAGCTTTCAATAGGATATCTTGTTGGAAGGCAGAACTAAACAAGTGGTCTTATATTTGCCTTTTGTAACATACACATTGCTTTTATTTGCATTTTATAAACTCCTTTATCCCACTGATAAGGAATAAAATTAATAATACAAATATATCAGTATACTGGCATATAAACAGTATTAGAGAGATAAGTAGATGTCTTTTGAAGAAAAGCAGGTGTAAAAGTAAAATAAAACCAACAGCACAAAGACAATGAAAGACAAAAATAGGTCAATTTAATTTTAATTGCTCTTCATAAAATATAATAGAAAGTAAAACCTGCTACTTTACATAAATGCTAGAATATGATTTGCCCATATCTGAAAATAAAGTCAAGTAGCTTTTGTGTTAACATTAAAGAAATAGAGAACAATCAAGAGTTGTTTAAACAAGATAACCTTCCCCATCCCCTATATTGTGATACCACAATTACACCAGGTTATAGTCATCACTGTGGGCCACCCTGAAGTGGTACTGACCTTCTCAAGAGAAGTACCAAGAGGAAAGATAGGTATAGTTAAAAGGGGAATATAAAAGCACAATTTTGAGTTTTATATAAATATCTCAATCCAAACACATATACTTGACAACCTTGGAGACATTGCAAAAGTCTTGCTTCTATGGCTGGCTCTGGACATGTCAATGTAGTTGACAATTCATATCATTATATTTCCATTTGCCTTAACTACTAACTTAGCTGCCTGGAAGAAACTATAAACTGGGAATAGTGAAGGCTTTTCTTCCTTCTATCCTGGGATTGCAGTGATACAAATAGGGCTTTTCCTTCTCTGGCCATCAGCTCTGGGGCTTAGACCTTCCCAGACAATGTTGAATAGAGAATACTGTCAGCAGGATACACCAAAGATTCTTGAAGTCCAATAGCAACTTAATATAGGGTGGGGCAAAAGTAGGTTTACAGTTGTTCATATGGAAAATAATATATTAGTAAATAATATTACAAGAATAAACTGTGGACCCGGCCAGCATGGCTCAGTGGTTGAACGTCGACCTATGAACGAGATCATCACGGTTGGATTCTGGGTCCTTCCATATGCCTGGTTTGCGGGCTCGATCCCTAGTATGGGACATGCAGGAGGCAGCTGATCAATGATTCTCTCTTGTCATTGATGCTTCTATCTCTCTCTCCCTCTCCCTTCCTCTCTGAAATCAATAAAAAAATTTTAATCATTAAAAATATCTTTTAAAAAAACACACCTGTTTCATATACTCACAACTGTTAACCTACTTTTGCCCATCCTGTATATTGAAAATGTTCTGTAACTGTATCATCTAGAAAATTATATTTTCAAGGTATTAAACCATATGCCCTGCTCATTTAAAAGTCACAAACATTAAATTTCCTGTATTAATCCATTTCTATTCTGACCCGAAGAGTTACGTCTGGTGAAAAGGTAATTTGGTACAGAATGTACATGAACAGCTACCTAGAGTTGCTGCAATGCTGCAGGACTTTGTGCAAGACAGTTTTCCTCAGAAGCAGGTCAGTACATTTCTGGAACCAGGAGCATAGTAGATGCCTTTGCAGTATGAGAATCTGTAGGAAAGGAAGTGCAAAGTTACATAAATTAAGAAAGGAATTCCAAATATAATAATCTACACATTATAAAGGGAATTTATAACTCATGAGTTAACTTTAAAACAAAAAATAAAATGTGAAGTACAGAAAAACAAAATTTTAACTTCTTGCCTAAAAGCTCTGGCTATATAAAAGAATGTCTTATTTTAGATGCTTTGATTAATATGTAACGAGTATTCATTCTCTATTAATCTTTCAATGTGTAGGCATTTAGAACACTGAAAGAGTTCTGGTCCTACAATTCTACCTACAAAGTGTTATATTTAACCCTGAGCCTACAAAACTGCCAAGATTATATGTTTTTATCTTCAGTGAAAAGCCTACCCTAAAAAAATGATCAATGACTACATGGGTCCCCTATTGTGGCTATCTGGGAAACAATGGGAACATTCTTCAGTAATACAATATTATATATCCTTCCATTCTGTATTCAACTTGCAATTCTCCTTGGTAATTTCTGTTGGTCACAATTTCCAACAGTGGTCAGATCTTGGCAATGAGTATCAGCAGGAAGTTCAGTAGTCTTCTCAGCAGCAGTGTCTCCTGGTTGCAGACCTAGAGCTTAGGCTGTTTGTAGCTCTAGATGTCTCTGAGAGAGCTCACCCACTGCCTGTCAGTTACTCAGGTAGCTTTAATTATGTCTTAATGTATCATTTTATCTTCAAAATTTCCTATTTGACCCATGGATAGAAGTTATATTGTTTAGTTCCCAAGTGTTTGAAGAAATAGCTTTCTCTATTCCTCCTGTTAAGTACAATTTTGAGCCATGAACATTATAGATATAGAAATAGATAGATGACAGATAGAGAGATAGATAGAGATAGATAGATGATAGAGATAGATAGATAGAGATAGAGATAAAGATAGAGATAGAGATAGGTAGAGTTAGAGATAGATAGAGCTAGGTAGACATAGATAGAGATAGAGATGGAGATGGAGATAGAGAAAGAGAAAGAGATAGAGATAGAGAAACAACTCTGAAGTGTATGGAGATAGAAGACTGACTAGGGAACTAAAAACCTAAGAAACAGTAGTATTTGCTATTTTCTTCTTGCTTCATAAATCCCAAACTTAGAGCAGAAGAAACTAGCAAGCAACCTGGACAAACCAATAGGTGGAGACCATAAAAACAAAACAAACAACAAAAAACACCAACCAAATGAAAACAATGACAACAAGTGTTCTCTCTCTAACCAAATGACTAGAAAATGGACAGCCTAACAAGATAAAGAATAGCAACTACTTTCCAATTTTTAAAAAAATCATTATTTTCTGGAGTACATATATGTTATATGGAATAGCTGCATAACATAGGACAAAAAAAAGCATGTCTTTCAGGGATTCCCCATTTCCAAGTAATTATTGTTATTCCAATTATTGATATATCCTAATTTCTCATTAATTAAATCTAATTAACTATTTTCATTATCACAATAGCTTTAAGTATACCATAGATTTTTCTTGTGCATGAAGTATTTTTACTCTAGCTTGTCAATGGTGGGGATTAGGATGAAGAAGACCAAATATCTTCATGTTTTGAACTATAAATAAATTATCCTTTTTCTCTAAAATGCTAATATAAATGTGATTTGCTTTCAGATTATTATAAAATAGTTTCACATGTAAAGCAGAAATTGCACATGGATTATGAAGATGACATTAAACAGAGATATCAAGAGCATGTAATAATTTTTAAGTAATTTAAAAATAAATAACAACAATAAAAATTATTTTGCATTGTGATGTTGGAAGTAAAAGAAACATAGATTAAGTTAAGGATAATAAAGACATTTAAAGCCACACAAATGAACTACACTTTTCTCTTTAGTCTTTTTCACTTATAATAAAAAAGGCAGCAAAATTCAGTTTTGCTAGTATTATTTGTTCATAGCAAGTTGTAAAACACCTCTTATAGTAATCTTGAAACTAAAGAAAGACTGTTTATTGTTAGTGGAATATTCATTAGTAATGTTGATCCTGAACATTTTAATGCCAGACTGATAAAAGGTATGAATACTAATATTTTCTGTGATCTTGAAAAAGATGATGGTTTTAACATAATGAAGAGGAATACACATTAATATATTATTACAGCACATTAAAAGTTTTTTGTAAAGTGAAAGGGTGAGGGCTAGGCCCTCCATCTTGCCCCAGGGTAAGGGCTA
>NW_005357846.1:3693620-3697637 GCF_000412655.1 Myotis brandtii | reverse complement strand
CCTGGCCAATCGGCAAGGCCCACAGCCCTTTCTCCTCCCCTTACTCCAACCCCCTATAAAACCCCTCTCCACACAGAGTTCTCTCTCTCTCTGCTTCCTGTCGCTGCGTTGGCAAGGTGGGGGAGCCGAGCTAGCTCGAATAAAGACTCTTATGCTTTTGCATCGGACTGGCTGGCTCCCTGATGTGGTTTCTTGGGGATCCTGAAATCTGGGCATAACATAAACAAGATGAATTGGAAATCACATAATTAAAGGTATATAAAGAATTCAAATGATTAGGATTATAGAGGGTTTGTTGAAGAGCCACTGAAGTTTCTGTATAGCACAGGATGATAGGCATTTAATCTGGAATGGGATTATGGGGCATTTACATTCAGACAGATATTAATATGGATTCTCATTACAGATCTTGCAAATTACAGAAAAATAGTGAATGGCAGCATTTACTATTATGTCTGTCCCTGGCATTTCAAACTTTTAATGTTTTTCAGTTCCTCATAACAAGAGAAGGATGCCCATTTTGTCAATTCTGGATGGTACAGGTTTATCTCTACGTCAGTGAAAATTTGTGTTGGAGAAGGTTCAATAATCTTCATCCTGCCATTGATACTTCATGCTTATGGAATCTTACTATGGCAAACTAGAATGAAAATCAAGTCACGTGACTATTTTGTTCAAAAAGCTTCTTAAGTGGTTAGTTGTAACTGCAGTTACCACAGGGAAGCCCTAACACTCTGACCCAGCAGTCAAGCAAATGGTCAATCAGGTTGCATTGTGCTTAGGATAGTTAGTTATCTTCCACTGTCCACCACCTACTTCCTCATCACATCCTGAACCCAAAAAGCAATTATACTTTGCATATGTGCCTTTTTATACTTTTACCCTGCTATTTCCTTTGCCTTGCCCCTTTATTTCCTCCTCTTTAAATCAAAGCCACTTTTGAAGGCCTGGTCAAATGTTCCTGTCTCCAGCTACCTTCCTTTAGGCTACCATGAGGTGTTTCTTCTGTTTTCTTCTTGCTTGCATCACTATCAAGTTACATAATATTTAACGTTAGATTAGAATTTTATTACAAACTTGCCTTTCTCCTCATTAATAATAGGACTTGTGATTATCTGACTTTCTTTAAATTGTGTCACCTTGCATATGTTCATAATATCTACATATCTCATAGACAACACAATGTTTATTAATTTTAAATAAATTTTAGAAGCCAAGAACATATATATATATATATGTATGTGTATATATATGTATATATATACATATATATATATAGCTTCAAATGTGTATATATTATTACATGTGTATATATGTATAAATATGACATACGGGCTCAAATAAAAGTACTTTATGGGAAGTTAAGATAGTTGTAAAAGTTTCTTGTCTAGTCAGGACTGAGTTAAGTGATGCCAAGATATCTTTTCAAAATAAGAAACTAAACAGAAAAGTAAAACCTAACACAAAGCATTTTGTATTCATAATTTAGCATTAAGACAAGATTCTAAGGCAGAGAACACTTCGACAAATGCCTGTAAAGGGCACACAGGTAACAGATCTGTGGGAAGCAGGTTGAATTATATATTGGATACCTTGCTAAAAGAGGTAAGCTATTAACCAGGCCCAACTGATTTTGCCATGAACTAATGTGGGCCCAAAACTACCTAACTGAATTTTCCAAGAGGAGGCAAAAATCCAGATTTTTATGTGAACACTCAAAGTTTATTTTAAAATAATTCTAAAAGAAATTAATATTAAAAATATCCCAGCATCAATTGGCACTCTTTGACTTTTAAGGCTTTTATAAAAGATTACTGAAATGAAGGAGAAAAGTAAAATTATGAGCAGCCCATTGGAGATAAGTGAAAAATCCAGCATACCACTTTTGAAGAAGGTTTGAAGATCATGAGTGGTTTGTGGAAATTTAAAGATGGAATAATGGCAGATGTAATCTAAGCAATGACAAGAGAAACTATTTTAACATAAAAGTTGATTTTAGACATTCAATAGTTTATCTAATTAATAACTACCCTTCCTTAGTACTATCTATATCCAAGTGCCTGGCATTGCAAACATCCCACAAATATTTTCTCAGTCTTCTAAATGGACTTAATGTCAAGTATTATTATTTAATATGAATCAACTGAGGCAAAAATATTAAGTAACTCCAAGCTCTCTTCACAGTAAGAGCTTAAATGCAGCTTTTCTGGACTACAAAGTCTGCTTCCAATAATATGGGTCCAAAATCAGGTAGATATGTGTATGTTTATCTGACTACATCAGCTCTTTGTGGGCTCATTGACTCTAGTTGTTTTTCAATGAACTTTGTGGGGCCTGGGAAACTAGTGACTAGTCATTAGACATTGGCAACTCAACCACCAGTAACTAGTGGGTACCCTAGCTCACGTTTCTAAAATATCTCTAAGACAGCTGCCTGGCAACAGACTGGAGGGTTTATTACAGAGCTATTTGTATAGCTGAGAAAAAAAATACTGCCAGAAGCCCAGTTTGAAACAGTATATCTAAAGATAAATGAAGAAGAAACAAACCTGAAGGATGTGCATAGAGTGAATAAGTAGGATTGATTTGGCAATCAGTCCAGTGTGTACAATAAAAGAAAAGAAGATGAGTCAGTGATTTGTATGAAGTTTCTCTGAAAGGAATTTACTGCATTGAATATAAAAGATGATTATAAGGGAGTATATTAAGAGATAGTGAGTATTTTGTGTCAATAAAAATTGATTAAATAAGATATAATATGCAGCTTAGTTAAATAGTATAATGATTCTAGCCTTATTGTTGTACTTGAATAAAAATCATGTTATCAATAACTGAGGAGTTTCCCAAAAGTTCATTATTCACCTGTCATATTTTATTTTAATTATTGAATTGAGATTTCTTTATCTGAGTCCTAATGTTTGGTGTTTATTCTCTTGATAAAACATTGACAAGTTGAGAAAAACATTCACTGAATGCATTTGATGGGCAAATATGCTTCATGCTGTGTTGGATGAGTAACTGATGAGTGGATTTGGGCCATTTTGTTTTGAGCTGTCAGATAAATTTCTCTTGGGCATCTTTTCCATTGCTGTGCATCTGAGCAAAATAATATTTTATTGTTGGTCATAATTAATAATTCATTGATATATACCAAATGAATGCACTCAAAATATAGATGTAAATCTTATTAGGTCTCTGAATATAGCAGTCCCAGTCACAGTGTGATTTTTGCAATATGAATTGCAGTTGTAAGTTAGATCATTCACTATCAGAACAAGTTGAGAATCATAATATAAAAAAAATGACAGATTCCTTTTGCCTACAAATGAGAAAACAGATTAGTAAAATGTGAAATGAGCCATTCTGGCAAAGCCGAATTTGAGCTTCAAGTGTAAACACTTGAGTTAATGGCTGGGGTTTCTCAATCTCAGAAGCTCTGGTGCATGGGGAGGGTGAAGCAGAGGTTATGGAAGCTCTTCAGCATTTTACTTAGAACATCCTTAGAGGACTTAATTAGGCAGATTACCTGTTATGCATGGTGTAGTGTGCTGAGCACTTTTAAACTGGTATGTCCTCAAGGCAAATGGAAGGCAAAGTCAGAAGGAATTACACTCTACACAAATAACATTGAGCATTTTATTAGTGGGCCTCGTAGAAATGAAATCTTCCTTGCCAATGCACCATTTAATGTTTAACTCAATTGAGTACTAAAGAGTTTGTTAAATGTGGAACGGCCATCTGGATTTATGGGTCCAACCTGACTACCCTTCAGTGGCTCTTTTTTGCTTTTTTTTAAGTGACAGCACTGGAGCTTTGAAATAAAACAAAAATCCTTCAGTTTTTAACACTAAGTGCTTTGTTCTAAATTACCAGGGAATAGGAGAAGTGTAACTATTTACAAAAAAGAGACAAATTTGCTTCTTGAAAAAAACACTATTTTATAATTACAACTTTAAAAAGTAAAATTACTTAAGATATACTCATGAATGGTAACTGTTTACTAATTAATTCAGGATG
>NW_005357846.1:3691667-3692985 GCF_000412655.1 Myotis brandtii | reverse complement strand
ATATATATATATTCCTGATTCTATTTAATCACTTTATTCCCCTAACCACCTACAGGGAAGGGTCACTATGTCAAGCAATCCTGAATGGTATTTTGTGTGAATCAGGAACAAAGCTTTTAAAGGCCAGAGGTTTAGGAACATAAACCAGATGTGCTCATTTCAAAAAGTCTACTTAGTTTAGGGGAGTGGGGGGAAAAGGTCAGCCTCTTAGATCTTTTAAAAATCTTACTGTCAAACACATTCCATGGAAACTAAGCATTTCGCTATTCTCAGAGTGGAGCTACACTGCCTTACTTTTTTCTTTTCGATGAAATATTTGCTCTAATCTGTATTGTACATGAGTCTTCTCTACACTTAGAATACAAGATGCTCAAAGATTTTCTTAATCATTTAAAAACTCCTAAAATATGTCAGACTTCTGAAACTTTCCGTGGAAATGATGCTGAATTACTTTTTTAAATTGTCATTCTCCAAACAAATGTCTGACTTAAATGTTGATTCTCAATTGTTTGTGGAGCCTAAATCTAGGTCATAAAATAGCTATTAAAAAGAAGAATTTTATAAAGATATATTTATATAAAGTTGAATCCCTTCCATCTTTTTCATAGTAACAGATGAGATTTAAAAGGAATTTATTGAAATTCATACTTCAGTATTTTTGTAGAATATAAATTATGTTGAACTTTTGTTTAGAAAATTTTTATGAGTTGTGTATATAACTCATGTGGAAATAGGTAGTTCTTTATAGTAACATCACTGATTTACACATTCCAAACTCCTAAAAGAAATTACGCCTGTGTCTAAGCTGCTACCCGGTTCCCATCTAATCTTACACCTAAAGGCAGCCTTGTGTGTATGTAGCAGTGTGTGCACTGATGGCTTATGGGCTTGGACTGAATCCTACTTATTAGCTATATGATCTTGTCAACTACAAAATGAGGATAATAACATATTTCATGTGGTCAATAAGATTTAATGAGAAACTGTATAATATTCTAACCTAGTGCCTCATACAACAGTGCTTGTATATTGAAAATACTCAATAAATTTAGGTACTCAATCCAACCACGTAAATCAAGCAGTATCTCTGTTTAAGGAATAATGGTAGAGTTCAAATGGTATGGCTCAGTGGTAGAGCATCAACTTATCAACCGGGAGATCGTGGTTCGATTCTGATTAGGACACATGCCCCCCGGGTTGTGGGCTTGATCCCCAGTAGGAAGTGTGCAACTGATCAATGATTCTCTCTCATCATTGATGTTTCTAACTCTCTCTCCATCTCCATTCCTCTCTGAAATCAATCTCTCTCTCTCTTTCT
>NW_005357846.1:3685492-3689435 GCF_000412655.1 Myotis brandtii | reverse complement strand
CATATAGTCACTCTGATTGGCTGGTGGGAGTGGCTTGGGGCATAGCAGAGGTGCGGTCAATTTGCATGTTTCTCTGTTATTAGATTATATATACACACACACAGACACACACACACTGAGTGGCCAGATTATTATGACCACCCCATCAGTACTTCATTGACACTTCCAAAAATACTGAATATTGAAAACTTTCTAAGCAAATACTCTCAAGGTTTTATTATTATTATTATTATTTGCATAACTAATTCACTTCATTCTACTGATGGGGTGGTCATAATAATCTGGCCACTAAATGTATATATCCTATATAATAAAGAGCTAATATGCAAATGGTGGTCACACCCTCACGCCCTCACACCCTCGCACCCTTGCGCCTTGCCCGGGGGAACTTAAGGCCATTCCCCCCGCCCCAGCACCAGGGCTAGGGGACCTGAAACCACATCCCCTGGCCCCAGCACTGGAACAGGGGGACCTGAGGCTGTGCCCCTAGCACCAGGGCTGGGAGACCTGAGGCTGCACTCCCCCGCCCAGGCTTTAGGGCCAGGGGACCGGAGATTGGGCTGGTGAACTTGAGGCCATGCCTTGGCCCTGCGAGGCTTGACAGAGGACTGGAGGCTGCGGCCTCCACCCAGCAGGACTTGACAGGGGACCTGAGGCCACGCCCCCCACCTGGCAGAGCTTGACAGGGGTGGAGCTGGCTGGGTTTGGGTCTCACACGATTTCGAGTTGCACACGGGTGGTTTAGGGACTTGACTCTGGGTCCTGCGGCGTGCCCATGACTCTGATAGGAGGGAGATTTTCATATACATTTTACTAATTTTCTTTCATCTCTGACACTTCTATTATAGAGCAAGGTCAAATAGCAATATTAAAATATTTCCTCTAATTAATTCTCTTTTAATGTGCACGAATTTCGTGCACCGGGCCACAAGTATATATAAAGAAATAGTAGTAGAGTTTGAAAAGCATTGTGCTTGTCATCTAGTTCAGTCCTCTGATTGTAGGCAAATTCTTTAAAATATCTTAGCCTTTTAAATGCATATATTAAAACAAAAAATTGAGATGGTTTTGTTATAAGAAGCCTTATGGACTACTGTGAAAATCCAATCAGACAGTATGTGAAATGACCTAGCAACATCACTCATTAAATAAGCATTTATAAATTTATAAGTGCTTTATAAATTTTACTGCTATCTATTATTAAAATAATTTGAATTAAAGTGACACTAGATTTAAATCTGAATCATTGGATTAAGTGCTTTGGCAGAAACTACAAGTTGCTTCCTGATGCCTTCTTTAGTAATAGAATTTCTGATTTCTGGTTGGCCACATGGACATCTGGAATGAATGCTGTATTTCCTAGCCTCATTGCTCTACTTACTAACAGAGAAAAAAAGTAATTTTGAGTCTCTACTATGGCACCATTGCTGGAAAAAAAACAAACAAAAGAAACTGCCCACTGCCTAAAAAAAGTTTGCTAATATTGTATCCCTTTGATAATAAAATATGTAGCAATTTGTCCACATTGGAACACACATTTATTATGCATATAGATTTTTCTTTCCTACCCACAATGATTCTGCAAACAATATCTATAAACTTACCGAATACCTTCTTTACTCTAAATATCTCACACATTATTGCTTCTGACCAAGGATCTTACTTCAGAGCAAAAGAAGTGGGGCAAGGGCATAGTTATCAGAGGATCCAATAGTCATACCATGTGCTCTGTCATAGAGATAGTGAGGCTTAAAAAAGAAGGGAAGACTATGTTCAGTATTCAGTAATGGTGCCAATTGAGAAATAACCTTATAAGATTTGGTGATGTATGTATATGGATAAGTTTCTTCACTAACAGCAAGTATAATGGTGCTGTTTTTGCCACAGTTGAAATATGTGGGCCTGGCAAGCAAGAATGAGAGTAGGAGTGGTACCTGTTAGTATATCATTTTATGATTCATTTAAAAATATTTTTTAATTTCTTATAATTTAATTAATCTTATAATTTCTGTGACCTTTACCTCTCCCAGTTTATAGATCTTAGTCCCCAAGGAAGAAATTATTTCACTAGGGAACACAGTGAATGCTCTATTGTATTCAGAGTTGTGCTTGTCACCTGGCCATTCTGTGTTCTCATGGCAGTTAGTTAGTGTACACAAAAGATGGTTATGGTGTGGGGTACAGTGACTGATCCTCATTGATCAGAAAAATTAGTGTGGCTGTTGCACATTAAGACACAGGAAAGACTTGGTACCCAGAGAATCATCTGGTGTGCCTCCCAGAACCACCATATATACACATAAAGTTGATGGAAGAACTATAGCACCTCATCATAGGGAGGACTCCTGAAAGTTGAGACCATTATTATGGGAATGTTTGTCACCTATCCAAATAAAGAATCTGTGAGGCTGTTGATGCAAAACAAATGAAACACGGACTTAAAAAGAGAGGAATAAAATTGAAATACTAACCATGGTATCACTACCAGCTCTACAAATAAGGCTTTCAGTAGATAACCACATATGTTTCTTTGTCCTGTGATATATACATTTACATGAACGAACTATACTTTTTTCTTCATTCCTTCTGTTGTCATTTGAAGTGAAGTTTTTGGGGTGCCACAAGGCAAAGAATTTCCTGAATCTCCACCAGAAGATAGGGTTTTGTGAAAAGATTTATTAATGATGTAAAATTAAGGGGGTTCCCCTCCAAGGTCTCATCTTTATCTGTCTCACCATGGAATAAGTCCAGCTGTATCTTAATCAGGGACAGAATAAAGTCCAAGGCTCATAGTTTTTGAACCAAATTAAAGTACAGTCAGTCCAGAATCCTGCATATAGATGTTTGTGTTCCCAGCTTCAGTCCATTGCATTTGGGGTACACACAATCAGGGGCCCCGTAGTTTCTTCTGACTACAAAGAGAGAACAAGCAAGTGCAAGGTGAATGTGAGTTATGGAGCAAGAGAGAACAAGAGCAAAGAATCATGAGAAAGCTCCTTTGCCTGGGATTTTAACCAGAAGCTTAACCAATTAACTTTTCAATATTCTGCTCACTTCTCAGTGGGCCCATCTCAGGATTACACAGCCAATCCATTGTTCCCCAGGCTATACTGACAGACAAGCACCTCCCATGCTGCACCCCAACTTCTACTGCGCATGTGCCTATCTCCCCTTCTCCCTCCAATAACGTAGTACCAGATAGGAGAAGGGAGGGGTGTTAATCTCCTTGGAGAAACAATGCTGTGTAAAGCTGTGAAACTTCCCAGGTGACCATGTTTACAATGCCTGACTTTCCTTTGCTTTCTTTCCTTTATTAATATTAACTAGCTGATTACGACAATAACAATTCCATTTTCCTATCCTATATAATAAAGAGGTAATATGCAAATTGACCATCATACCCTCACACAAAGATGGCAGCCCCCATGTGGGCACAAGATGGATGCCACAAGATAGCCGGCAGGGGAGGGCAGTTGGGGGTGACCAGGCCAGCAGGGAGGGCAGTTGGGGGTGATCAGACCTGCAGGGGAGCAGTTAGACATCAATCAGGCAGGCAGAAGAGTGGTTAGGGGGTGATCAGGTTAGCAGGCAGAAGTGGTTAGGGGCAATCAGGCAGGCAGGCAGGCAAGCAGTTGGGAGCCAGCAGTCTTGGATTGTGAGAGGGATGAGAGGGTGCAGGCTGGGCTGAGGGACACCCTCTCCCCAGTGCACGAATTCCATGCACCGGGCCTCTAGTAATTTTATATTCAGTATGGGTGGTGGTTAACTTTATAATAATATCCTTGGTTTACAAGACTGAATTAGAGGAGAAAGGATTCCACAGAAATGGGAACAGTGCTGGATAAAGTCATTTTCATTTACAGAGGGCTAGTTCCATCATATTTGTTGGGATCATGTTGGGGTTCCAGTTGTTCTTGGTTTGAAATTTAGATTTAAGATGAAG
>NW_005357846.1:3665473-3665973 GCF_000412655.1 Myotis brandtii | reverse complement strand
GTTCCTTTTACATACCATACATTGGCTCACACAAACATGGCTCAAAGCATTCCTTTGCTATCTTGTACTGCAGAGAATGGAAAATAAAAATTAAAACAAAAACAAGAAACACATGTCCCAGTGTCCTCATATCTAGTTCTGTTGTATCTTAGTTTCTGCCAAATGCATTTGTGTCTTAGATTTGGAACTGAATTATGTGGCAAGAGATGCAGAACATGGTGCATCCATTTTGATAATAAGGTTTGTAGCAGAAGAATCATGAATCCTAATTAGATGACTCCCAGCAATGTTATGGGCAGCATTTTCCATTGGAACAAAGACAGTGAGGTTCTATAGTCTACAACTACCAGATTCTTTGAAAATGGTGATGGCAGTTTTGCTGCTATTAACGAAGGCACCGTGATTTGGAGAACTGAAAGATTTATTTCTCTACTCTGAGCTTCAGCAAATCACTGTCTTTACAATAATTCTATTTGGTCAATCTACAATTTAACTTCAAT
>NW_005357846.1:3653910-3665419 GCF_000412655.1 Myotis brandtii | reverse complement strand
TAATACAAAGATGAAGATGAGACTGAGAAGATGGTGGCATAGGTAAACGCCTGTACTTGCTGCTTCCCACTACCACATCAAAATTACAACTAAAACACAGAACAACTATCATCTAGAACCACAGGAAAGCTGGCTGAGTGGAAGTACTACAACTAGAGAGGTAAAGAAGAAAGCACATTGAAACTGGTAGGAGGTGCGGATGCGCAGAATGGGCTGGTCCGTCACTCGGGTGTGCCACTTTTTTAATTGGGAGGGAGATTGCCTCTGAGGAGGCCACCTGGAGGAGCAAGGGGCCCCAGGCCCACACCAGATGCGCAGCCCAGGGTTCAAGAGCTGGGGAAATAAGTCCCTACAGGCAGTAAGAACTAGGGGCTGTACATAAAAACCAGTGTGGATTGGGGTTGAGTGACACACAGGTTGCTGGAGACTCAGCTGCTCTTAAAACTCTGGCACCACGAACTGAATTTATAAGCTCTCACTTCCTCTGAGCTTCAGTGTCTGGTGAGGCTCTGGGGGACCCAGATACATATGGGGAGAAATTGGACTGTCTGGCATCGGGGCAGGACTTGGGGGCAGCTTTCTTCCAGACAGAGGTGCTCACAGCAGTCATTGTTCCTGTGCTGGGACCTCCCCGGTGCAGGGCTGACTGGCAGCCATTCCTGTTTGCTCCACCCTGGTGATTCCCTGAGACACTGCCCCACCCAATTTACAACCCCACCCAAGCTGTGCACAGCAGCTTTTGCATATGAATGTTCTGTTTTTTCTCAGGTTAAAACTCTGTTAAACAAGTTGCAACTAGGTCAGGGAGCCTCAAACTTATCAATAAAAGGCCCAAGAACCAGCATCAGCACCAGCCTGTCTTGCTTCACAGCTGGGCCTCATCTGGGCACTTCCAAATCCAATACAAAGAGCAGGAATCTGCAGTTCACTCTGTAGCTCCTGCTGGATGGCCCCAGGCAGTAGCTGACTTAGCACCTCCCTGGAGACCCAAGAGCCAGTGTACCAGTGGTCAGAGTGAGACCATACCAAATTACAACTCTTCATATCCATAAGCGAGGCACTCAGGGGGCAGACTCAGTGAGCACCAAAGCCTCACTGAAGCAAGTCCTGCTCCATAAGATTGTCTCCTGCACAGCAGCTCTCCCACTGTAGTCACAGCTGGTCCCCATAGCCAATTGGCCTGGAGGTCAATTCCTCCCAGTGACACCAACAGCAAGTAAGGCTCAACTACAACAAAACTGTGCACACAGCCCACAAAGGGGGTACATCAAGAGTGTCCACTTCAGGTGAATGGGGAGCCTGAACCACTGGGTCCTATAGGACACCTACTACACAAGGCCACTCTATCAACTCAAGAGACTTAGCAGCTACCCAATACATAGAAATAAATGCTGGGAAGCAGCCAAAATGCAGAGACAAAGAAACATGTCACAAATGAAAGAAATGGAAGAAAGCAAACTACAGGATACAGAATTCAAAACCACAGTTATACTGTTACTCAAGAATCTTCTAGAAACCTCTGAGGAACAAATACATATGGCCAGTGAGTTTGTCCATGACTGGAAAACCAAGACTGTGAAAGGGAAATCTAATGGAATAAGTCTAGAAAAGTAGACTGGAGATCAAATTACACTGAGTATTAGGTGAAAAGGAAGTTTAAAGTTTTGTTCCTTGTTTTTGTTTTTTGTAGGCAACAAAGAGTGACATCTCACTTACAGAAAGAAAAATGTAGAGCTAGTGGATAGATTAAATTAAATGTGAGAAAAAGAAGAATATGAAACAGATTAATTGAGAGGTTATCACCACAGGAGGGAATATTCCCAAGGTAATACTGTAGGAATGATGAATAGCTGATTGATTTCATAGATACTATAGAGCAAAAACCAACAGGGCTTGGTTTCCTATTGAATGTGAAAGTTGATTTTTTTAAAAAAATGTGGTCTAGAAAATGGTCTCAAATTTTCTAAATTGAATTACTGGAAGCATGCTGACGCCAATAGCTCAACTGAGAAGCACAGGGGTCAAGCAGATCTGATAGGAAATGTATTGGATTCTGTTCTGATTTGCTGTAGTGGAAATACCTAATGTAAGATCTACTAAGAGATGCCCCATAGATTTTTAAAGTCTTAAGGTCCAAAAAGGAACCACAGTTATAAATGAAGATTTCCAGAATAATATATTTAGAAGGAAAGATAGTACCTGTCAGGCAATTTAAGCAATACCAATCCCCCACTGATGTTTGTCACATTGGACCTCACACAGAACCAAAAATTTTTGCACCAGCACTGAAAAGTAATGAAAAGAAGTTAATAAATATGAGAACAGTATATTATTTTAGGTCATTGAAATTATCTTAAGGACTTTTACACAATGCTGGGTGGGATTTTGAAGGAAATCAGACTATTTGACCTCTGATAATTTAGACTTTTTTTCTTTTTTTCCCACTCACTACTAGAAGAGGTTTGGAAAACTTAAGGTGTATTTTTAAGAATATTTAATTAAATGATTTTATGTGTAAATCTCCTTTTTGAAAATATTCATCATTATAAATTAGTTAGCAGGTTTTAGCAAACTTGCAGAATTCATGGTATTTTTTAAAAGGCAGCAAATACTCATCAATATTTAATTTAAAAATTAATTTAAAAATTTAATTTAAAAATTCTTCCAATTTTGGGTGGGTTAGCAATTGCAATGTGTTACAAGTCATCATCTTTAGAGATATCTACTCTTCTATCTCTTCCCTTATTTGATGAAATAAGCTGAGATTCTGTTTCTCATTTGTTCCCTTTTTAGCATTCCAAGGGAAATATAGTTTATAAAGAACCATAATTTTGATGATTCAATTATGTCTGATGATTTACTTGCTTATGAATTAAGAATAGTTGTTGACTTTTTTTTCTAAAAGAACTTTGACCTACATAACTTACTGTAAAAGAAAATCATAGTTCCAAAACTGCTGACTCTTCCATTATTAAAGTTTTTGATATATTTTTGGGGGGTGTGTATAGTGGTTCAAAAGATTTAAAAAAAAATATCCTGCTCGCTGTTATATAATTCAATCAAAAGAAATTGTAAGAAAAGGGAAATCACTGGAAATAAACATATCTAGAAATAAGATATAAAATACAAATCAGTTTTGTATATGATTTAAATAACTAGTAAATGCTAGCACCTATGTACAGGATACTAGGCAAGGTATTTTATGCTGCTGAAACTGAGTCAAAGAAATTTTCTATCTATTTAGTGTCAGAGAAACAAAGAATTTTAGTCTCTCGGACTTTCCTCAGAGACTATCTAGCTCATTCCCCTCATTTCATCCATGAGGAAATTTAAGGCCACAGAGGCAAAGTGATTGTCCTCAGTTTTATGGCTATTAATGTCAAATAGAATATAAATTGGATCTATTATTTAATTGAGAACGTGGAATAACCTAAACAGGTCAGTATTGTTGCCTCCCTCTGTCTCTTAATCAGATAAACTGAGAGTCAGAAATGTGTGCTCGAGTCCAATTTTAATAAGTCAATATGATTTTCTTTTCTCAGCTACATTTGAAAGTATCGAAAGAAAAATGTCAGTTCCTGAAAACTCTTCCAATGTGGGAGACAGTGATTCATACATGAATAAAGTGCCCTGAAGGACCAGTCCATAAAGTATAGTCCCTCAAATTCTAAACATTGTATTAAGGTACCATGAGTCACTGCAAGAAACTCATAGAACCACTGTGAAATATTTTAAAATTTTGAAGTATTCCTCTACTTAATATCTATTAGCATGCAAATTACTACCTTGAGATAGTTTATAGTTTCAACATTAGATTGTTACTTTCTTTTTGATGATATCATCATTTTTCAAAGTTGAGATTTTGGCTGTGATAAAAAAAAATAATCCTATGAATCAATAATGTGTAATAGGGCTGATACCAAGATGTTGGTGTCAGCCAGTTTGGCTCAATGGATAGTTGACCTGCAGACTGAAGGGTCCTGGGTTCGTCAAGGGCACATGCCTGTAATGGTATGTAACTATAAAGTACTTATATTTAGGTATTTTTTTTGTCCTTGGAATTAAAAAACAGAATTATTGAAACACCAAGTGTAGCATCAACCTAAAAAGTTTGAGAACCACGTACGTAACATTCTTCTTTGATATGAGCAGATCAAGCATTCACCCACAAGTGAAGTTTGGGACTTGGAAATGATTTTCTAACTACGAAAATTCAGAGCAGAAGGAAGTAATGGCTCTCAATGCTAAAAATGGACTTTTATCCTAAACATGTATGTTTATATGTCATTTTATATAATTTTATGAGCTTCTATTGCATGTTTCTTACATTCCTGCTCTACAACATACAAGATAACCGCAGTTTCCTCATCTGTATCACTAACAACCTAACTCATGGTGCTGTTGTGAGGGACAATTAAAAAGATAACCTAAATAAAATGTTTAATACTGTGCTTGAAACCTAGAAGCCACTAAAATAATATTAGCTATTATCATTATTATTCACTGTGCCATGTTTCTGAAATAAAATAATGATATACACTATGAACAATATAGAATAAATTACCAAGATTCTGTGCTCGATTAAATTTGTTTTATTTGACTTAATTCAAATTAAAGGAGCCAGACTAATAAAATATAAAATTCTCCAATATAAATAAGCCTAAAATATACGCAACCAATTCCATTCTTCCATCAACTAGGCCCTGCAACATTTTTCCCCCTGCCCTGGCTCCATTATACATAACAACTACTATCCTAGCTTCCCATATAGCAACTTTCTTCAAACCTTTTGACGTTATGTTTCTCCATAAAATTAGATTATATAACTCATGTTATTTAACATTCTCAGGTAATCCAAAATATTAACTTAATTTATTTTAAAGAATTAATTCTACTTTGGGACTTTTTCTAATCTTTTATGAAAAAAAATGTTGAACATTAAAAATTTCTAAAGCTAATAGAACAGCATAACTTTAAGGCCACTCTACATGAAAGTTCACTAACAGCAACAGAAACTTGGAGAAATATGAACCTCCAATAGCAACAACATATCTGAAATAATATTTTATAAGCTAAAATTAAAAGAATTAATCCCAAATTAATGTTTTAGAACTCTCAAATCTATCCTTTTCATCTATGCTTCTTGCAAGATTTTGTTTGTTTGTTTTAAATGCTCAAAGAAGCAACAATCTCAAAAACCCTGGGGGATGAAATCAAAGGAGTAAACTAAGAAAAAGAACTCCTTAGCCATTCTTACCTGATGTCATGGCATACTTTAGAGGTCTTGGTCATTTGTTAGTTTCAAATGCCAGCCAATATTTCAGGTAATCCTTGAAACAATCAATTCACCCATCAGCATGTTTCAGTGCATACTGAGAATTTTTAATATTTACAAAATCACTCCATACATTGGTATATTTTTAATTTTCCTTAACATTTTTTTTTGTAAGAAAGATTGAAAAGAATTGTGCAAATGAGTGCTAGTATATTATAAATGGTTACATTTCTGTCTCTTTATATCTTTTATGTTCTTTCCAGTTTTAAAATAACATTCATGTGACTACTTTAATATATGAGAAGGCTATGCATATCTTAAAAGTATAGCAAAATATAAATTTGATATAACAAACAATATTAATTGGACACCTTCTTTTGTTATGTACTATAGATTTGACAAACTTCAATGTCAGCAATTTCTCTTATTTTAAGGACTAGAGGCCCGGTGTACAAAATTTGTGCACAGGGGAGGGGGGTCCCTCAGCCCAGCCTGCACCCTCTCCAATCCAGGACCCCTTAGAGGATGTCCGGCTGCTGGTTTAGGAGCGATCCCACCCTAAACTGGCAGTCAGACATCCTTCTCGCAATCCGGGACTGCTGGCTCCTAACCGCTTGCCTGCCTCCTGGCCTGATCATCCCTAACCACCTCTGCCTGCCGGCCTGATCGCCCCTAAATGCCTCTGCCTGCCAACCTGATCATCCCCTAACTGCTCCCCTGTTGGTGTGATAGCCCCCTAATTGCTTCCCTGCTGGCCTGATCACCCCTAACTGCCCTCCCCTGCCACCTGATCCCCCCTAACTGCCCTCCCCTGCCACCTGATCCCCCCTAACTGCCCTCCCCTGCCACCTGATCCCCCCTAACTGCCCTCCCCTGCCACCTGATCCCCCCTAACTGCCCTCCCCTGCCACCTGATCCCCCCTAACTGCCCTCCCCTGCCACCTGATCCCCCCTAACTGCCCTCCCCTGCCACCTGATCCCCCCTAACTGCCCTCCCCTGCCACCTGATCCCCCCTAACTGCCCTCCCCTGCCACCTGATCCCCCCTAACTGCCCTCCCCTGCCACCTGATCCCCCCTAACTGCCCTCCCCTGCCACCTGATCCCCCCTAACTGCCCTCCCCTGCCACCTGATCCCCCCTAACTGCCCTCCCCTGCCACCTGATCCCCCCTAACTGCCCTCCCCTGCCACCTGATCCCCCCTAACTGCCCTCCCCTGCCACCTGATCCCCCCTAACTGCCCTCCCCTGCCACCTGATCCCCCCTAACTGCCCTCCCCTGCCACCTGATCCCCCCTAACTGCCCTCCCCTGCCACCTGATCCCCCCTAACTGCCCTCCCCTGCCACCTGATCCCCCCTAACTGCCCTCCCCTGCCACCTGATCCCCCCTAACTGCCCTCCCCTGCCACCTGATCCCCCCTAACTGCCCTCCCCTGCCACCTGATCCCCCCTAACTGCCCTCCCCTGCCACCTGATCCCCCCTAACTGCCCTCCCCTGCCACCTGATCCCCCCTAACTGCCCTCCCCTGCCACCTGATCCCCCCTAACTGCCCTCCCCTGCCACCTGATCCCCCCTAACTGCCCTCCCCTGCCACCTGATCCCCCCTAACTGCCCTCCCCTGCCACCTGATCCCCCCTAACTGCCCTCCCCTGCCACCTGATCCCCCCTAACTGCCCTCCCCTGCCACCTGATCCCCCCTAACTGCCCTCCCCTGCCACCTGATCCCCCCTAACTGCCCTCCCCTGCCACCTGATCCCCCCTAACTGCCCTCCCCTGCCACCTGATCCCCCCTAACTGCCCTCCCCTGCCACCTGATCCCCCCTAACTGCCCTCCCCTGCCACCTGATCCCCCCTAACTGCCCTCCCCTGCCACCTGATCCCCCCTAACTGCCCTCCCCTGCCACCTGATCCCCCCTAACTGCCCTCCCCTGCCACCTGATCCCCCCTAACTGCCCTCCCCTGCCACCTGATCCCCCCTAACTGCCCTCCCCTGCCACCTGATCCCCCCTAACTGCCCTCCCCTGCCACCTGATCCCCCCTAACTGCCCTCCCCTGCCACCTGATCCCCCCTAACTGCCCTCCCCTGCCACCTGATCCCCCCTAACTGCCCTCCCCTGCCACCTGATCCCCCCTAACTGCCCTCCCCTGCCACCTGATCCCCCCTAACTGCCCTCCCCTGCCACCTGATCCCCCCTAACTGCCCTCCCCTGCCACCTGATCCCCCCTAACTGCCCTCCCCTGCCACCTGATCCCCCCTAACTGCCCTCCCCTGCCACCTGATCCCCCCTAACTGCCCTCCCCTGCCACCTGATCCCCCCTAACTGCCCTCCCCTGCCACCTGATCCCCCCTAACTGCCCTCCCCTGCCACCTGATCCCCCCTAACTGCCCTCCCCTGCCACCTGATCCCCCCTAACTGCCCTCCCCTGCCACCTGATCCCCCCTAACTGCCCTCCC
Source organism: Myotis brandtii (assembly GCF_000412655.1). Lineage (NCBI taxonomy): Eukaryota > Metazoa > Chordata > Mammalia > Chiroptera > Vespertilionidae > Myotis > Myotis brandtii. The sequence goes on along the minus strand of NW_005357846.1, from coordinate 3,657,690 downwards.
CTGCCACCTGATCCCCCCTAACTGCCCTCCCCTGCCACCTGATCCCCCCTAACTGCCCTCCCCTGCCACCTGATCCCCCCTAACTGCCCTCCCCTGCCACCTGATCCCCCCTAACTGCCCTCCCCTGCCAGCCTGATCCCCCCCTAACTGCTCCTCCCTGCCAACCTGATCGCCCCTAACTGCCTCTGCTGAAGCCCAGCCTGCACCCTCTCCAATCCAGGACCCCTTAGAGGATGTCCGGCTGCTGGTTTAGGAGCGATCCCACCCTAAACTGGCAGTCAGACATCCTTCTCGCAATCCGGGACTGCTGGCTCCTAACCGCTTGCCTGCCTCCTGGCCTGATCATCCCTAACCACCTCTGCCTGCCGGCCTGATCGCCCCTAAATGCCTCTGCCTGCCAACCTGATCATCCCCTAACTGCTCCCCTGTTGGTGTGATAGCCCCCTAATTGCTTCCCTGCTGGCCTGATCACCCCTAACTGCCCTCCCCTGCCACCTGATCACCCCTAACTGCCCTCCCCTGCCAGCCTGATCACCCCCTAACTGCTCCTCCCTGCCAACCTGATCGCCCCTAACTGCCTCTGCTGAGGCCCCTGCCACTGTGGCTTTGTCCGGAAGGATGTCCAAAAGATGTCTGGTCTAATTAGCATATTACCCTTTTATTAGCATAGATTATTGTAATCCTATATCATCTATAGATGTGTCAAATCTCTTAAGAGAAAGCAAAAATTAATACAGGCTTTGTGAAGCAAATGGAATTAAAAAGTCAGAATCTTTAGTTGCAGTATTAAAATATAAAGCAAAGCAATTAAAATCCTGATAGAAAACTCAGGAAATTTCTTCTTTATTACTAAACTAGAGGCCTGGTGCATGAAATTCAGGCACTGGGGCGGGGAGTCTCTCAGCCTGGCCTGCACCCTCTCCCAGTCCAGGAGCCTTCGCTCCTTACTGCCTGCCTTCTCGCTGCTCCATACCTCTGTGCTCACTGCTCCTTAGTGCTGCTGCGGAGTCAGGAGAGGCTCCTGCCAGCACTGCTGCACTCGCCAGCCAAAAGCCCAGCTTCTGGCTGAGCAGCCCTCCCGCCGTGGGAGTGCACAGACCACCAGGGGCAGCTCCTGCATTGAGTGTCTGCTCCCTGATGGTCAGTGTGCATCATAGTGACCAGTCATTCTGGTCGTTCTGCCGTAACTGTCGCTTAGGCTTTTATTATGTACTAGGGGCTCAGTACACGAATTTGTGCACCTTGAAAGGAACTGTGGGCCACAAGGCTGCAATAGGCACAGGGACAGGTCTTTGTCCATCCTCCACACCCCTGTACGGCCCCTCCCACCACGACCCCTGGTCCCATGTCTGCCAACAACCCTGCTCCCACTGCTGCCCCTCCCATGAGCTGACAGTGCCAGCCCTGTTCTCACCCACTGATGACACAGAGTGATTGCCCTGATTGCCCCACAGGAGCAGGGGCAGGTGGAGAAGCCCTCAGGGGCGATCAGGGCCAGCAGCTGCCGCTCGCACCTGCTGATGGCGCCGAGTGATCGAGACCAGCGCTGGGCACCAGCAGCAGGTGTGAGTGGTGGTTCTGGCACCGGCTGCAGGTTCGAGCGGGGCCAGTGCTGGCAGTGGGTGCGAGTGGGGCCAGCGCCAGCAGCAGGTGTGAATGCCGGGCAGGAGCACAGCGCGCTGGAGCAAAGAATTTTCAGTAACCACCAGAGGCTCACCCCAATGACAGCAACTGGCACCCTGCCTTGGTCTGGCACCCCACTCACCTGCTCCACCCTCCCACCGCTGCCAATACCCGCCATGTTCCGCACACAGCCCCTGATAGTCAGTGCACGCAATAGCAACCGGTTGTTTGGTTGTTCGGTTGTTCAAGTTGTTCCACCATTTGGTCTATTTGCATATTAGCCTTTTATTATTTAGGATATTTGACAGTTCAAAGGGGCAGAAAAAATAAAGAGCAGCGTAGTTTTCCTTTCATGTACATCTGATCTGCTCAACAACTCAATGTACAGAATACAACTTTGGAAATTTGGAGGGAATAAAGAGGAGAGGGATATAGCCAGGAGGGATAAGAGAATGCTTAGGGTTTGCCTAAGAATTAAAACTAAGAGAGAAAGATTGGAAGAAGAAAAGCTAAAAGGAAGTCACTGGGAAAGAATAGGAAACTGCATGCACTTTGAGGGACCCTGGAATGCAGTATAATAAATAAATTCCTGGTGAGCCTAATCTAGTGTTTATCTCAGTAAAACAGGTCAAAACAGGCAGACATCAAAGCCCATTTTTATGACTATAAAACATGTGCTCCCCTAAAGTCTATATAGTTCCAGGTATATTTATTACAATTACCTGTCAGCTGCAAATCTTTAAACATATATGATAATATAAGACCTTCAAATGTTAGGTACTAATTGACACAACAACATAGCTTCTTTTATAGGTGAATCCTTTTCTGTATGATTTTAATTGACAGTACCCAGTCATTTTTAAACAAAGTTTTATGAAAGAGCAGAAGCAGCAGTTTAATATGCCATTTTAAAAATCTGACAGTAACTTGGGAAGAGAGAACTAGATGTGTGTGTGTGTGTGTGTGTGTGTGTGAGAGAGAGAGAGAGAGAGAGAGAGAGAGAGAGAGAGCACTAAATGCTTACTCTAAGCACTATGGCATGCTTAGCTGATTCAGCAATATCATTACCATCTCTTTGTCAATTTAGTCCCAGTATACATTTTTCTTAGATATTTTATTTGGTTGTTGTTAAAAGGTTACTGTAACAGTATTCATTTATAATTAATTTAATGACATAATAAAGAGGCCTGGATTTGACCATATAGCCATTGAATAAGAACAAAGAAAATTAGCAGAAATGTAATTTTATTTACATAACAGGATGAGAGCTAATTTCTTAGTTTGATTGATGGCTTTATAAAAACACTTCTTCCTTTTATTTTGTGCTCCCTAATTTAATTGCTACACTGAAGTAGCTGAAAGGGAAAAAACTCAGACAACATCCTTCATGAACTAATATAAATTTAAATTATACTAAGGTTTTGTAAACTGTTAATTACCTGGTTCAGATAAAGCTCATAGGTAATTATTTAACACTAGAGGCCCAACTTACACAAAATTTATGCAAGAATAGGCCTTCCTTCCCCAAGCGGCAGGCACTGGCATCCCTCTGCCACCCGGGACCGGGCTTCCCTCCTGCTGCTAGCAGGCACCCGGGACCTAGGTTTCCCTCGCAGCCCCGGCTTCATCCGGAAGGACATCCAGAAGGATGTCTGGTCTAATTAGCATATTACGCTTTTATTATTATAGAACTAGAGGCCCGGTGCACAAAAATTTGTGCACTGGGGGTGAGGGGGGTCCCTCTCACAGTCTGGGACCCCTCAGGGGATGACCACCTGCTGGCTTAGGCCCGCTCCCCGGGGGATTGGACCTAAGATGGCAATCAGACATCCCTCTGGCAGCCTGGCAGCCCTCAGGGGATGTCCACTTGCCAGCGGGGAGCAGGCCTAAACTGCAGTCGGACATCCTTAGCACTGCTGAGGAGGCAGGAGAGGCTCCCACCACCACCGCTGTACTGACAGCCATCAGCCTGGCTTGTGGCTGAGCAGAGCTCCTCCCATGTGAGAGCACCCTGACCACCAGAGGGCAGCTCCTGCATTGAGCGTCTACCCCCTGGTGGTCAGTGTGTGTCATAGTGACCAGTCATTCCCAGTCCTTCTGCTGTTAGGATCAGTTTGCATATTACCCTTTTACTATATAGGATAGAGGCCTGGTGCA
>NW_005357846.1:3647819-3653639 GCF_000412655.1 Myotis brandtii | reverse complement strand
GAGCCGGCTTTAGCTCTGAGGCTCGGCTCCAGCTCTGAGACCTCGGCTGCTGAAAGCAGGTATCTGGGTTTGTTTGGCTTCTATAATTGAAACACTGTTGCAACTCCAGCTCTGAGGCCCAGCTGGCTGAAAGCAGGTTTCTGGGGTTTGTTTAGCTTCTATAATTGCAACATTGTTTCTTAGAGTGCAGCTCAGAGGCCGGCAGCGGCAGGTGGGGAACCTTGGCTTCCTCCATCACTGGAGCAATCAAGCCTCCTGTTCGCTTCAGCTGCCTGGCTGCCGGCCGCCATCTTGGTTGGCAGTTAATTTGCATATCGCCCTGATTAGCCAATGGGAAACGTGTTGGAGGTATGGTTAATTACCATGTTTCTCTATTATTAGATAGGATAGGGGCCCAGTGCATGAATTCACACACCTTGAAAGGAATTGTGGGCTGTGAAGTTGTGGTGGGCACAGGGATGGGTCTCAGCCCATCCTCTGCACCCCCGCCTGGCTCCTCCTGCTGTCTGCCGGCAGCCCCACTCCTACCACTGCTGTTCCCATGCACTGATGACACCGGCCCCACTCGCACCTGCTGATGGTATGGAGCGATTGGGGCCAGCTCCAGCAGTGGGTGGGAGCGGGGCTGGCACTGGCTGTGGGTGTGAGCAGGACCATTGTCAGCAGCAGTTGCAAGCGGTGGCTGCCGGCCCTGATCACTCCTCAGGAGCAGAGGGAGGTTGAGAAACCCTAAGGGGTGATGGGAGCCAGCAGGCGCCACTTGCATCCGCTGATGGTGCCGAACTATCAGGGCCAGTGCTGGGCACCAGCAGCAGGTGTGCGTGGCAGCTCTGGTGCCAGCAGCAGGTGTGAGCAGGTGCAAGCACCAGGCAGGACCGTGATGTACGGGAGCAAAGAATTTTCAGTAACCACCAGTGGCTTTTCCTGATGACAGCAACCGGCACCCCGACTTGGTCTGGCGCCCCCGTTTACCTTCTCCACCTTCCCACCATGGCCAACGCCCACAATGTTCCCTGCTCTGCTGCCTGCTGCTGACACCCGCCATGTTCCAAGCACACCCCCTGGTGGTCATAGCACATCATAGTGACCGGTTGTTCTACTGTTCGGTCTATTTGCATATTAGGGTTTTATATATATATATATATAGATTCTTATTTAGCACTGTCTTTATGGAGTTGATTTGTAAATGTGGTTTGTAACTGAGCAGAGCAAACATTCTGAGAGCAGCAAGGGTAAGTTGTGTGAGGGAAACCCTGAAGGCCTCTGAGATAAGAAGAACCGAAAGCAAAGTCTTGCTTCTGGGTCATGTTGGTTAACTAGCCTGGCAACCAGCAAGTGCGACAAGCTCAGAGTAGCCCACACATTCAAAAACTGATTCACGTCTATGATCATGTAACTCGCCTTCCTAGCTTCATGCCATCTGTTTTCTTTTCATCCTTATGACATGAGGAACAGATATTTGAATGGTAGCATTTGAAAGCTTGTACATTATGTAGAGTCAGTGTGCAGTGGCACTCACTCTGATTTTTGTGTAAGTTTTGGATGTCAACCACTCCCACCATTCTCTTTATTGATTTGTCTTTTACAAAAAGCACTCTCTGAGGTTATAACAAATTTCCTCACACCTGCTAATGATGTTAGCTGTCCTATCATTAAGTATCAGTGGCTGAGGTAAACAAACAAACAAATCAAAGCAACACTAAAATAAACAGACAAAATTCTGCACAATCCAGCATGAAAATGGCATAACAAATAAAATGCATGTGTAAGTTTATGTAAACTGCATGGTTCAACAAGAAGGAATTTGATTTCCCTCTTAAATCTGTAAAATTGGAAGTCGAGCTGTCAATCATTTCTAAGAAATGATTTAAAGTTATATGGTGGAAAGAACAACAGAACTGGTAGAATTTTATTCTGGAGTGGATGTATTTTTGGAGTCTGTATATTGCAAAACATTTTACATTCAGAAGTTAGGACACAGCTACTATGCAAGCATTGAAGGCAATCACTCCAGGCACTTCAGGTGCACTGTTAAATATTGGCTTATCTTTATGATGATCTGAAATTAACCAAAATCCCTGTTGAAAATCAGACTGACTTTGGTAATTTGAATTTATGTTAATGCTTTATAACGAACAAGGGAATATATTATAGCCCTGAACATAGATACCAAGAATTTACCAACAAGACATTTTAAAGTTATCCTTCAAGTTTGAGTGAAGCTTAGATGTATTTCTTATTTATCTATCTAAATTGCAAATAATTATAAAATATTAGGGTTCAGAAAGTTATACATTAAATTGTAAGGTAATAATGCAGCCTTTGGCATCCATTTCTAAGTTTGAATTAATTTTGCAGCTATGTCTTTAAGAGATACTCTACTGCCCACACAGAATTGGCTCCAACCATTCCTCCCTGGAGTCTTGAAGAACTGCTTGTTAATGAATTAGATTGTTTCCATCCACCATTACTTTATTCCTGAAAAGCTTTCCCTACTGTTGCATTGAAATCCACAAACTCTCTATCCACAACACAGAGCTTTCAGATGCTACAAGTATAATAAGCCAGCTATTTTTTAAACTTTATTCTAGAATTTATCAATAATTTTATTGGACCATAACATTAAAATTCAGGGAACATTCTTAGAATTTGAGCAATATATGTGCATTTTAGGGAAAATGCTTTGGAGAGACATTCCATTCTATCTATTCAATATGTTCTTCTTCTTTTCATGCCTAAAGTACATATGTTATGTTATTAATAATTTACAAATAAAATTAGACATTGGAACTGACATTTGAGATTGAAATACAGATGAGGAAGGTTGTTATTACATGGTGACAAATATAGCTTATAAGTCACTAAGGAGCTGAGTATTTTAGGTTTTTGTTATGTGTGTTTTTTTTTAATATTTAGAGACATATTAGAAGATTCTATACAGTCATCGTGGGAAACCCACCTGTAAAATTAAAATGTCTAAATGTCTCCTAGAGCTACAATTATGTTAAAATGTTTTTGTCATCTGAATAAAAAATACTTATGTGTAGAATTTAGATTCCAAACTTACAAAAGCATTTAAAAATACCTTTGTGAGGAACAATTATAATTGTTAGTTCCTACTAGTGTGCCAAGTTCCCCTATTCTTATGCCTTTTCATATTTATCCCAGATTCATTCCTGACCAAACATTTCTGTGAATTTTTATTATGCTACCTCAAATAGTTTAAGGCTACCTGGAGGATGAGTAAGAAGGAAACTTCCTCCCCGACCCTCCACCAAAAAGAAATATCAGAACTGAAAATGTAGAAAATAAATATTTGTCATTTTGCTTATTTGCTTACATTAAAGGTGTACTTTGAAAGGTCTATCACTTCAAATGAATGAGTCATAAAAATATACTAACTTGAGCCCAGCCAGTGTTGCTCAGTGGTTGAGTGGCAACCCATGAACCAATAGGTCACTGGTTTGATTTCTGGTAAAGGCACATGCCTGGGTTGAGTGCTCAATCCCCAGTAGGGGGCGTATAGGAGTCAGTAGATTAGTAATGTTTCCCTCTCATCTATGTTTCTATTCCTCTATCCCGCTCCTTTCCTCTCTTTCTAAAAATCAATAAAAACATATTAATATATATATACATTTAAATATACTTGATAAAGCCACACATGTATTTTTTGGGGAAATTACAGAGGCAGGGCAAATCACAACACTACTAAATTTGTGATTAAAATTAGTAAGTATGTTTTGGACTAATAATAACTTGGAAAATATTATTAAACCTCTAGCTATATACCATAAACCAGGAAATAAAAACTGGCTAGAGCCCTGGTCAGGTGGCTCAGTTTGTTGGAGCATCGTTTAGTACACCAAAAGGCTGTGGGTTTGATTCCCGATCAGAGCACATATGTAGGTTGCAGGTTAGATCCTGGTGGGCCATGTATGGGAGGCGAATGATTGATATTTCTCTCTCTCTCTCTCTCTATCTCTCTAAAAATCCTCAAATGACGATTAAAAAGAAATGGCCACAAGTTAGATTTCCAAATATCACTTAATAAAAAAAAAAAATCAAGTGAAGTTTGGAGTCGTTTAGAATATTGAACAGGCTCAGAATGGCCACCCTAATGAATTAAGGTGCAGTGTAATCTTATTGTTATTTTCATGGCCTGCATAAGATGGTCATAGATTAAAATATCTGCTCAGAGGAAATAAATCCTACTATATTTCCAAATTATTTGAAAACTATATTCATTTAAGTCAGTTAGTATCTTTTCAGATTGCTGCTTTCTCATGTTAATGTATATGAATTGACAGCTAGTTTGTAGATTATTTAGAATTTTCTACTTCAATGCTAAGCCAAATTTTATGCACTTCTCCCACACACCCCCTTTTCATAAAGTTGTTATCCATTTTCATCCACTAGCCTTCTGATTAATACAGTGCAGTTGGCTTTCCAAAGCACAGCCAACAGGGAGATGGATTAATATGTCAGCTGAAATCGACAACTGGACGTCTAGTACTAGTTTGGTGTAATTCCATGGGATTTCAGGATTTCTAAGTGAATACTCTGAGTCAGAAAAAAAGCATCTTAGTAAAGGTATACCATTGCCTTGTATTTAAAAGATTCCTGCATAGTGATAAAATGCTTATGTTAAAGGCTAAAAACATTCAGTATTATCACAATGTGTTATTTAGACCTTTAAAAACCTAACATTATATAGTGAATGTGTTATATTCCTGTATTTGCTCATTTTCCAGTATGGAAGGAGACAGGGGAAGAAACACTTTGCAAATACACAGACCGATATAAAATGCCTGACACATAGGATTACGAATCTCAGTGGGCTACCAGTCTTTAAGCAGCCCTGGAGAACTCTCGCTGCATTTCACTCATAATTAGCACTGTGGGGAAAGAATTCAAAATAAAACATATTAGTAGTCCTTGAACAAAAGGATCATAAGTAGAAACTCAGAACTTATCTATTTATGTGATGCGGAGGCTGGTGTTTCCTTTTCTACAGTTCACTTACCTGAAAAATTAGATTGAGAAAGGGTACGACAAAAGATAATTCTGAGAGCAAATTAATTGGTGCTGGTACAAAATCAGAGTAGTCACATCTATAATTAATAGAAATTGTTAAAAAATACAGAGTGATCAGAAAATATACCTGCAAAGGTCAGTGAATGTGTACAGAATTCTTTTATAGAAGCTACTACCAGTGACCAGAAAGTATATTCTCCAAAGCAAAACATGGGTTATCCTTCGTGCCCACACAGGAGATTGAACTCAAGGGAAACTGCCTTCCTGTGCTCTTACTCTCATTCAAGAGAGGTGACAACACCGCCTGCAGGCTCTGAGGTTGAGGAACCATATACATGGTTTCAGAAATCATTTCCAGCCAAATTTTTCAAAGAGTGCATTTAAAGAAATCTGCTAGGAGCAATGACATTCAAAATTGTTCCTACAGAGGTATATGATTATTTGCAGAAGTGTGGTGGAGGCAACTAGCACAAATGAAAATGAAGGGTTTGAAAATGGTAGTTTGCTACCTCGATTGTATGTTATTTCTATCATCAGAGGGTCAACATATTCACAGAGAACATGGATGAACAGTTGGTTGTGACAAAATTGTAGATTGACCCTTCTAGCTGGCTTCTAATTTGCCTCCTAAGATAAAGATGAAGAAAATAACTGTAAGGAATAATTATGACAAGGGAAAATTATTCTCAAGTTGAAGCATAAGTATTCTCTTTTATCCAAATAAGCATTATTTTCTCCAAATAATTAGTTGCCCTGTAACTTTTCTTTATAAGCTTTTTTTCCTCT
>NW_005357846.1:3624369-3647743 GCF_000412655.1 Myotis brandtii | reverse complement strand
TGGCCTTAATATTTCAATGATTCATAGCAAAAAGTTTTTCTAAAACTTTCTTTTCTTCCTTATTTTTTAAAAATCTTATACCCCCCCCCCAAAAAAAAGGTTGTTCAAATCCTTGTGGACATTTTTATGTGTTTATTTATTTTTTTATTTGTTTTTAATGTTTTTATTTATTTTAGAGAGAAAGAAGGGAGAGGGAGAGAGAGAAACATCCATCAGTTGTCTCCCATATCCACTCTGACTAGGGATTGAACCCACAACCTGGGTATGTGCCCTGACTGGGAATCAAACCCGTGACCCTTCAGTGCATGGGACGCTCCAACCAACCCGGCCACATTGGCCAGGGTGCCCTTATGAACATTTTAAACATTGTATTTAAGAATAAAAATTCTGAGCTATGGCTACCTTTCTTTTTCCAAGCAACACATACAATTTCAATGAAATCGACCTGATAAATATCTTTAAATAATATTAAAATGCACTGTTTTTATATTCATCTTTAGTAAAGATAAACTTTATTCATTTAAATAAACATTAATACTTTCAACAAAAAAATGACTAAGCAACTAATTTGAGCCAGGGATTCTGCCCAGCACAGGGAAAAGAGATGAACTTATTAAAATTGCCCTTCCTATAAGTATCTCACATTCCTGCTGGGGAGATATAGACCAATAGAAACAATAGTGCATGAACACAGATGTCATTATAGCCAGTGACATGGACCTAGGAAAGGGTTACATAGTATACGCAGAGGCTGCTGTGGCCAGAGAGGTGCACAATAGTGCTTCTCCAGAAGGGTCTGCCTGTGGAGCATCCCCACTCTGAGAGTTCCTCTCCTTCCTGAAAAGAAAGGCTATTTTCTCTTCCTGAAGAGTAGCAGACAGCAGCATAAGTGGAAATTAAAAGTAGCTGTCCATCCAAAGATACAACTGGTCAGAGACATAAATACACTTGAAAAAAGCACACACAAAACAAAACAAACAACCCAGCAGAATGCCTCAGAGTCCTGCAAATGGGAACAGGCTTCTTCATAAAGAAATTGTCATTTTTCAATATTTTTAAGAAAAGTCACTCCTATTATATGCAATGAATTGAACTCTTCATTTAACCCTTCAGCAATAGCAATGCAGAAACTGGGAATGATCTTTAACTAACATTAAGAACTTGAATTAAAATCAGATTATTCTAATTTAGAAATGAGCAGAGCAAGTACCTTATAGACTAAAAAAAAAGGAAGACTACAACTGTTAAAAAAAAAAGGAATACTCCAAATAAGTTCAGGTCAAAGGCAATTTTATTAGTCACACAAAGGACTTCTAAGATGAAGTGAGGAGGAATTGGAAAATAATATGAGAACTCTGCTATTTAACATTTATGGTTTGCTACGTATAATAATACTTGAACAAAGAATTGATATATGCAAAGTACATTTCATAGTGTGTGTTAAATTGGCTATTCCCTTTTTAAAACTTATTTTTATGAATTAATGAATTTTTTGTTATTCATCTATATATATAAAAGCCTAAGCGCCTGTTACAGTAGAATGACCAAACAACCAGAATGACTGGTCGCCATGATGCGCACTGACCACTCCTATCGCCTGATCCGGGCTTGCCAGCAAACCTCCTGGCCCCTCCCCCCAGCTGACAGGTGCCAATCGCCCAATAGGGAATGGGGAAGGAGGAGTGGCAGCAGACGCGGTTGGCACCAGGCCAAGGTGGGTGCAGGTGGGGTGTGAGGCCAGCTGCCAGCAGCCAGGGGAAGGAAGGCCCTGGCCAGCCAATATCCCGGTCCCTGAAGGCTTTTGAAAAACCTCTTTCTGGGGAGGCTTTTCTTTTCCCCCAGAAGTGCACAATTCAAAGGTGCTAGCTGTGGAGCCACCCGCTGTGGAGCCACCCAATCTTTCCCTGCACCCCGTGGGATTGAATCTGGCAAGGCAGGGGCGGAACACTCCTAGCCCTGTCTGCAGGCGGGTAGCTGGTGGGGGTGGGGTGTGGATGCAGGGCCCTCAGAGCTGGACCACTCAGCAGGAGAGCGCTCTCTCCTTTGATGCTTCCAGGTGCAGACCTCCAACCCCATTCACTGGATCAGTGTTGGGGTGGAAAGCGAACCATGAGGGTGAGGAAATGAAACTTGGGGTGAGTACCACAGGTGCAGCCCCCATGACCTTCCCCTCCCAGGATAATGCTGCGCTCTCTAACCTCCGACGCGCCAAGAGATAAATGTGGATTCGCAAAGAGGCAGGCCTTCACTTCTGACACCCCCACTCTTTGCTTTAAGGCTGCATTCTCCTTCCCTAATACATGCTGCTTGAAGTAATGATGGTTTGTGTTTAGACATGCGATAAACATGGGGAAAGCAAAGTTTGTGCTTTAAAACAAAAGAGTTGGGAGTCTTTGGGGGGTCTCTCTCTCTCTTTCTCTCTCTCTTTCACACACACACACACATACACACACATACATTCTTCCCTGGACTGGTGAATCTTCATGCAGAAAGTTAACCCTTGCTCCTCAGAACCCACCCTCGCTGGAGTGGCCTCTGTTTTGTTTTGTTTGTTTTTTTCTCTCACAAGGTTTTTTTCTAACCTCTAAACTGGCAGTCAGACATCCCCCGAGGAGGTCCCAGATTTCGAGAGGGCACAGGGCTGGCTGAGGAACCACCCCCCTCCAGGCACAAATTTTGTACACCAGACCTCTAGTATGAATAGAAAACTGAACATGGTGAACCCTAGTTTTTGGTGTCCTAAATGGGGAAAGACAAATATCCCAGGAAATAAACTTGTAGCATTCTTAGCTATAATAAACAACTGGAAACAGTCTAAATACCTATAAAGACAATAAGCAATTTATAGACCCCTATGCAGACATTAAAGTTTTAAGGTATAGGGATTAAGATAAGATACAAATGTATAATGTAGGTCTGACTATTCTGATGTACAAAGAACCTAAATTGAATAAAATCAAGCTGCATATTTAAAAAATACAATTTTTTTAAAAAAATCCAGTTTGTTTGTTTTTTATAGATGAGAATGTGAATAGAAAAAAACAACCCTGAATGAATGTACATCAAGATATTTAAAAGCTTATTTCTAAATTAGGGAACTGAGGTCAATGAATAGTTTTCTACTTTCTCTGCATATCTTTATTATGTAAAACTTTAATGTTTACATTCTTCCTGAATAAATATGTCATTTCTTAAGTTTAAAAGATATTTACCAATAAATAAAATAAATGCACTATCCAGAATGAACCGAATAGATGTGAAGGACTTCCTAAAGAATGTTGCTTAACCATGGTTATCCCTGTCGCCTGTGCTATTTCTCACACTCCATAAAGATAAGCCGAGGAGAGTGTGAGAGTGCAAACAAGAGAGTAGCCAACTTGGAACAGTTTGCTGGTAGATGGAGTGGAACAGGGCAGAGAGGGGTCAGGGAATCCGAGATGAACTCTCAGAGGAGAAAACTTTCTAGGGAGGGAATTAGAGTCTGAGTTGAGCTCAGCAAGCAGGGAAGGTTGGAAAACACATTCCAAGCTGATTAAATAGTACTAAAAAGAGCATGGAGGTGTGAAACTTCATGATGTGTTCAGAGAACAGTGAACAATATAACTGCATAATAGGGTGGGTGGAGAGCATAATGAAAAACAAGTCAGGAAAAGCATAGTAGATTAGGATCAGATTGTAAATGTGTGAAGGGTCCCAGGTGCCATGTTATAGACTTGGAAAGGTTTTAAGCAAGGCAGGCACTATCAGACTTTATATTTGTGAAGGTTATGTTATTGGCAAGCAGGAAAAACACACACCACTAGAGCAGGAAATGTTCCTAGATTTTAAAACACTTTTATTTCAAGATGAGGAGGCCTTTTTGGAGGAGATGTTCAGTAAAGGATGGAGGCAATATGTCCCAGGCTTGGATGGAAATGCTTTTAAACATATGTTTTATCATTAATATCACGCAGCATATGCTCAAATCCTATATACAGCACATTCTTGGCTTATCACCAAAAATATTTATTAAGAATCCACCTGCATATAAAATTATAGCAGAGTCTAAATCCCTTGCAAATGTCATATATATGTTTTAATTTGTGTGCTGCATAATGCGCATAAAGCATTGTAACTTCTCTGAGACCTCCTCCAATACGGTCTTGCCTCTCAAGAATATCACATACATTAAACTCCATTGTACATTCACAAAAACAGTTTATTTTTAAGAGTTTTCCATGCAATTCAATTCAATAAGAATGTGTGCTGTGGAGGCAGAGGTGAAAAGATCTATAGAAAATAGAGAATACATTTTCTAGTTAATGGAAAGTTATAATGTAAGTGAAGAGAAGGAGGGAAAAGAATCTTATATAAGTGAAATGTTTGGTTCCTAAGGCAACATTTCAGCATATGTGTGACGATGAAGCACATAATGTGAAAGTACAGAAGAAACTCGGGTAGAAAAAGATCACCATGAGGTGGTTAGGGACAGAGGTGAGTTTATTTAGTGCTTTCACTGATAAAATAAATCTAAAAGTGCGAACAATTTTAGAAAGCAGGAAATATAGAACAGCCTTTCAACTGCTACCAAGATTTGCAGCTCAATGTGACCTTGTAGAATATGTAACTTTAGCATTGAAAACTTGGTAACGTTCAGAGATAGAAATTTACTTTTGAACTCCATGTGGCTTAGCTTACATTTAATTAATTTCTTGCATTTAAAACATAACAGGATTTTAAATAAGTTGGATTTGTTCCACTTATATTTTCATTTATCCACATGTCTTCAAGATTATTTTTCAAATTACCTTTTCATACAGTCATGGCAGAATGAAAGCCAGAATAATGGCAGAGATGAGCCATACAAAATACAGAGGTAGACAGAAACATTCTTCCTAATTAGACTCTTCTGCTTATTGACACATCTCCTCTTTCGCCTACTTTATTGAGTACTCCTCACTTTGTTGACCTGGTATTTATGATGAATGTATAATGCTATATATATGTTTAAAAAGTACATGGTAATGGTCCCAAAATACACCTGTGCCTGCAAGGTTCCTGCAGGTTAATGTCTTCTGCTAGGGAAAATGGCCTCATTTGCATTGACTCTCAACGAGCTCCTGCAGGCAAACACCGGGAGCCAATCATCTGCAGATACCTGCCCTCGGGCATAGGTGTGCTATCAGACAACCTGAATATACTGTATAGTGTTTAATCTCATATGCTATCTATAACTTAAAGTTTGACCCATTGATCCAATAGACAGTGACTGCACATCTTTGTAGAAACTGATTTGCATTTGGAATGGGTAGGCATGTTCAGTAATGAAATAAAGTTGATGATGGAAAAGTGCTTGGTCTCTAAGGAAGGAAAAGTAATATGTAATAGAATATGATGGAGATATAAATATAGAAACAATGATGTAAAGAAAAATTGAACGATAGTTGTAGTGTCAATAGTACAGGGAATTTAGAGAGCACAGCAATGTGTGATGTCTGAAGGTTTACACTATCCTTGTCTCCCAATAACAGGAAATGTACGCACTGCTTTGCATCACATTGTTTCCCATAAATGTTTTGAAAATTTCCTCAGCCAAGTCACAAAAAATGTGTCAGGTACACATTTATTCCACAGTATTTACTTAATGTGTACTATGTGGTAAACTCAGAGAGGTGCATTCCTGATACAAAAATAAGTAATAAACTTATTAGGGAGACATAATAAATAAAAATAAAATAACCACAGTACAATGTGACTAGCTTCTATATTACATATCTATTTTATTTTTGGTAGTTCATTAGATAAAGTGATTATTTCTTTGTTCTCTCTCTCTCTCTCTCTCTCTCGCCAATTTAAATGTGATACAGGGTTCAAAGATTTAGACCTTGAACCTCCCCTCTTCTTTATGTATACTCTTTCCTAAGCAATCTCAATCAATCCCTTGGATTTTAAGGGCCATCAATGCATTGGTAACTCACAACCTCCAAGTACATGTATCCAACCATCTACCTGATATTTCCACCCGAATGCCTAATAGGCATCTCAAGAATATCGAGTATCCTGGCTAAAACATAACTCTTGATATATGACCCCTCCACATACAACCTTCTCCCACCATAGTCAAACACATTCATCCAGTTGCTCAGATCAAATATGTATTTTTGCTGTTATCTTTTCCTTATATGCTCAATATACCAGCAAGCACTGCAGCCTCTAATTTTTAAATCCATTGTAAATTTTATTAGTATCCATAACATTCACTATTCTCACTTTAGTGTAATACTCCATCATCTTTCATGTACCTACTTCAATAATCTCCCAATTGGCCCCCTGGATTTCCATTCCTGACCCTTTAATCTATTCCCCACTTTGCCGTCAAATGACCTTTCTAAATCTTAACGCAGACCATATCACTTCCTGTCTCAAAATTTCCAGTGGCTTCCAGTCACACAAAGTTTAAATACAATGCCAGGACCCTACAATGCTCTACTTCATCTGTCTTCTGCCTCACTCTCAGAACTCACCTCTCACTTCTGCCCACCACATCACTTCTGCTTTTACTGATCTTGTCTTTTTATGCCAACTTAGAAGCTTTACTTTTTCTCCTACCTTTGTGGCAGCTATATTCTTCTCATAGATGTCATGTGGCTCACTCTACTGTTCCTTTTGGAAATTTTCTTAAATTTCTTCTCCTCAAGATGCCTCCCTGACCACCTACCTAAGCTAACCCACTGAAATTCTGTACCCTGCTTAGGTTTTTTCTTTATGTAACACCATCTTGAATTTAAAATTATAGATTTATTTGAATATCTTTATTGTTTCTTCCAAAGACAGTAAGCTTCATAAAGGCAAAATCTTGTTTCTTGTTTTCACTACTGTTTCTCGAAGCTGAGAAATGTGCTTGGAAAACAGTGACCACCTAATAAGTATTGTGGAGTGCATACATGAAAGAAGAGTTGGTACATGAGTTTTACCATGAAGGATGAATAAAACTATTGCTTGGGTAAAGAGCTCTCTGGAAGTGGATGGTGAGTATAAGCTTGGAAGTGTAAAGATCATGAGGCATTCACAAATGGTTAATAGTTCCCTGTGGGTACAGCATTCCTGAAATCATGATAAAGACTCTCATGATTGTGTAAATTTCATTCACACATTGACTCTGAACCAAATAAAAGAAGCAAATGAATATATTTAAAACTTGTGATCCTTTATAATGTTCCATTTATTTTGTCAATCTGTAAAATAAATGTTACTAAAGAACAAGGAAAATACTTCCATCAAACCATTAATGAAGTACACTCTCTTTCAAGTGTTCATAATTTGTCTCTAAATGTCATTGAGAGTATCATGATGCATATGTAAAGGTGAGACTAAAATCCCCAGCTAATCCTTGTGCCAACAAATGCAAGCTTGGCCAGGGACACTCCTGTTTAAGAGTCGGCACATTCTGTGGCTTAGTCTCTTCATCTCTCTGGCTGCATGAATCCTTACCTCAAACAGAGCCACCTGATGTTGTCTTGCTCCATGCCAGGTGAAGCTGTCTACTGCTGTCAAAATCAGGACTGTGTATAGCTCTTATCACATGTTAACATTCCTCTGTCCACCAACTTGAATTTACTTCCTAGCAACTCCTCTGTCCTCAATTACTTAGAACTCTACAGTCATCCAATCCTAATAATACTTTATTAATGGCATCATAAACAGGATTCAGAGCTCAGAATGCCTAGTTTCCCACTTGTGAATCATTCATCGTGCTCCCTGTTTTCATATATGACACGGGAATAAATTTGATATAGCAGTTTGAAAACAAAGGACAGGATCTGGACATACTTTTTTTTGGAGTCACATTTAAAGCAACAGCTTTCAAGGGCTGAAGTCACTATGTGGAATCCTATGCACCAAGCTCACAGCTTAACAATGTTAAAATCAATATGCCAGGCTGCATCCTAAGGACGAAATGATTCCTAGAGTACCCTGCTATTTAGAAAAATATTAACTTGGAGAATTGTAAACTCTGTCACAGCCAATAACTTACCTTTCTCATTTGCTGATATATTTCTAGCAACTAGCTTGTCTTAAAGGAAGTTATTATCATTTTTATGTTTTTATTGATTTTAGAGAGAGAGAGGAAGGGAGAAGGAAAAAAGACTGAAACATCGAGGAGAGAGAAACATCAACTGCTGCCTCCTGCACTCACCCTCCTGCACTCACAGACCTGCAACCCAGGCCTGTGCCCTGACTGGAATTGAACCAGCACCCACTCGGTTCATGGGATGACATCCAACCAACTGAGCCACACCAGCCAAGGCATTAAAGGGAGTTTCTCAGTTCTCCCCATTAGGCAGTCAACTCTTTGAGAATAGGGCCTCTCTCTAAAATAAAGTCTAGACAATTCAGCACTATTAAAGATAACTCCCTGTGATGATGAAAATGTTCTGTGTTGTCAAATTCTGTGCTGTCCACTAGACTTGGGTGGCCAGTGAGGATATAAATGTAGCTAGTACAAATTAAATATATGACTGGCAGTCAGTATATTAGACAGCACAGATCTACAGTACTCGGATTAATATAACATTTTATCTTTTAACGTGCAATATATGTATTTTAAGTTGTCATTAAATCACAGAATTACCTAAAACATTCACAAACATACAATAGAACTGAGACCTTTTGAAAATGACTATGCCTATTTATGTCAATATATCTGGATAAGATTTTTAAATTTTCCCAAAGGTTTTGCTTAAATTTCATTGATAGCCACTAAACTTATTGAAATGGAAATCATAAATCTTTAAGTTAGTACAAAATAAAGTCATTAATGAAATCATTAAACTTTTAAAAAAACTCCTACATTATAAAGTATTTGAGCCAAAAACATATGCCTAATATCTCCTCTCTTCATTGTTTGTGTGAAGAAGATGGCAAGGAAGATTGCCTGTAATTTGCCTTCTTGACATAAAAAGAACATTATCACAGACACATGAATGGTGATATCTTCCTACTTCCTTCTATTAATTCATGCATTTTCCGATAAAGAGAAAGAGGAAGGACTGTTTTCTACCCATTCTCCAATTTTCACTAAGCTGGGAATGAAGACAGTACGTTTATTAAGTTGCTAGAGGCTTTCTCACAGTGTCTATTACAGCTGTACAAACTGGCCCCCACCCTCTGCCCATTGACAAGTTCATTTTAAACAAAAGTTATGACCTATTCTCCCTGAGATCTTTCTGTCCTTTGCTGTAAAATTCCAGCTTACTTTCTACTTTCACCCTGGGTCACAAAGAATTTTTATTGGAAATCTAAGTAAAACCCAAAGTGTCCATGAACAGCTTTGAATGTCGGCCACTTTTGTGTAAAGAAAAAATCAAGACTTCCCAGGATCACACTGGAGAACTTTATATTGTTTCACATCTGGGGCAATGGTTACTTTAGTGAATTTCATCTTTATGGGGAAAAAAGAAGAAGAAGAAGATTTAAACTATGTGCAGACAATAGGTGGCAGGATATTTAGTGGATTTATGATTAACCAGGTATTTAATAGTCACACAACACACAACAGACCTAAAACATGTGCCAGTTAGATCACTGCCTTTTATAAATAAATGTCAATTAGAACTTTGACTTTTGTTCTATTAACTAGGAATAAAAAATCAGCACTAACCTCCAAATACAGTGGTTTTAATTTTTTATTAAATTATTTTTTTTAAGTTTTACTTATATACACAGAAATTGTTGCACTGTGAAACAGTAATATCTGAAAGAATGTGGGTCAATTAAAGATAATTCTCTCTATTTTATCCTGGTTCTTTGTCAAAATTATGATTTCAAATGACTCAATATGTGAATCCCCAAACTTCAACCCTGACTTTTTCTCTAAATTTTATTCCAAAATTTCACTGGACTATGGGTCCCTTAAAGAACCATCTCTAGTCAAGGCCCCAATAGAATACTCATGGTCAGGGATTAGCACATTCAAGAACTAATGATTACATTTTTAACTGCCTTCTGAAAAGTGACAACTAAAACAATCAACACAGTTAATTTGCATAGCTCCCTGATTAGCCAATGGGAAGGGTAGCGGTCGTACGCCAATTACCATGTTTCTCTTTTATTAGTGTAGATGTCAATTAGAACTTTGACTTTTGTTCTATTAACTAGGAATAAAAAATCAGCACTAACCTCCAAATACAGTGGTTTTAATTTTTTATTAAATTATTGTTTTTTTAAGTTTTACTTATATACACAGAAATTGTTGCACTGTGAAACAGTAATATCTGAAAGAATGTGGGTCAATTAAAGATAATTCTCTCTATTTTATCCTGGTTCTTTGTCAAAATTATGATTTCAAATGACTCAATATGTGAATCCCCAAACTTCAACCCTGACTTTTTCTCTAAATTTTATTCCAAAATTTCACTGGACTATGGGTCCCTTAAAGAACCATCTCTAGTCAAGGCCCCAATAGAATACTCATGGTCAGGGATTAGCACATTCAAGAACTAATGATTACATTTTTAACTGCCTTCTGAAAAGTGACAACTAAAACAATCAACTTCTTATGCCAAACTGCTTCTCTTCCATTTTAATTTTTGCTAGTGATTCACTTTCTTCCAGGCACCCGTGTTAACAACCTTGAAGTTATCTTTAATTCAATGACTATCTTTTTTCCCTTTGCCAGAAAGATGTCAAATTCTGTTGATCTTAACAAAATTGAGTCATGTCTCCCATTTATCATATCATCTCATTCCCCTGCCAAAATTCTATTTTAGGCCTTCATTAAGTGCTATGGTCTGAATTGTGCCCCCTCAGTCAATTCATATGTTGAAATCCTAACCTACAATGGGAATGTGGCCTATAAAAGGAGGTAAAGTTAAATGGGGTCATCAGTATTGGTCCAGATTGAAGAAGGAACATGGAGCACATTCTAGCTTGCATGATCTCTCAGAGAAAAAAGAGGTCATGTGAGCACCCAGCAAGATGGCAGCAGCCTACAAACCAGGAAGAGAGCCCTCACTGGACAGACCATACTCTCTGTCTGACCTCAGATTTCCAGCCTCCAGAACTATGAGAAGATAAATGTCCATTTTTTAATATGCCCTTTGTTTTTTAGTTTCCTAAGGTGAAACTTAAATTATTTTCTAATATATGTATTCAATGCTATAAATTTCCAACTAGCATGGCTTTGCTGTATCTCACAAATTTTGCTAAGTTGTGTTTTCATTTTTATTTACTTCAAAATACTTTTACATTTCTCTTGACATTTTTTAACCCATATCTTAGTTAGAAGTATGTTGTTCAATCTTCATGCATTTTAGAATTTTCCAGTTATCTTTCTTTTGTTGGTTTCTAGTTTAATACCATTGTGGTAATAGAGCAACCACTGCATAATTTCTATTTTTAAAAATTTGTTAAATTCTGTTTAATGGACCATAGTGTGATCTATCTTGGTGAAAGTCCCATGTGAACTTCATAAGAAAGTCTATTCTGCTATTGTTGAATGAAATATTCTATAGATGCCCATCATATTCAGTTGACTGATGGTGTGGTTGAGTTCAACTATGTCTTTATTGATTTTCTGCCTGTTGGATCAATCCGTTATTGATAGATGTGTGTTGAAGTCTCCAACTACAACAGTAGGCTCATCTCTTTCTTGTTTCAGTTTTATCATGTTTTACTTCACTTACTTCGCTGCTTTCTGGTTAGTTGCATGCACGTTAAGGACTGTTATGGCATTTTGGTGAATCCACACCTTGTAATGCCTCTCTCTATCCTTGGTAACTTGCTTTGCTTTACAGTCTTCTCAGTCTGAAATTAATATAGCTACTCCTGTGTTCTACTGATTAGTATATCTAATAATAACTTTCTCGTTTTTTTACTTTTTTACTTTATTGTTATTGTTGACACTATTACAGATATGCCCATTTTCTCCCTTCACCCAGCCCCTGTCCCCTCTTCCTTCTGGCCATCACAACACTGTTGTCTGTGTTATGGGTTATGCATATATGTCCTTTGTATTTTTTTAAATGTTTTTGATTGATTTTTTTACAGAGAGGAAGGGAGAGAGATAGAGAGTTAGAAACATCGATGAGAGAGAAACATCGATCAGCTGCCTCCTGCACATCTCCTACTGGGGATGTGCCCACAACCCAGATACATGCCCTTGACCGGAATCGAACCTGGGACCTTTCAGTCCGCAGGCCGACGCTCATCCACTGAGCCAAACCAGTTTCGGCATTGATTTTTAAAGAGAGTGAAAGGAAGAGAAAGCTAGAAACATCGAGAAATAAACATCAATATAAATCAACTGCCTCCTGTACACCTCTTGCTAGGGATCAAGCCCACAACCAGGACATGTGCCCTGACCAGAAATCAAACCAGTGACTTCCTGGTGCATAGGTCAACACTCAACCACTGAGCCACACCGCCAAGCTGCATATATATCTTTGGCTAATCGCTTCAACTTCTTTCATTTAGTCCCCCATCCTCCCTGTGTTCTGGTAGCTGTAAGACTGTTTCATGTACCCATGCTTTTGTTTCTATTTTGTTTGTCAGTTTATTTTGTTCATTAGATTCCACATATAAGTGAAAAGATATGGCATTTGTCTTTCTCTAACTGGCTTATTTCACTTAGCATAATAATCTCCATGTCTATCCATACTCTCATGAAAAGTTGAGTTCCTTCTTTTTCTTTAAAAAAAAATACTGGGGATTAAGCCCACAACCCAGGCATGTGCCCTGACCAGGAATCAAACCATGAACTTCTGGTTCATAGGTTGATGCTCAACCATTGAGCAACACTGATTGGGCAAGAGTTCCTTCTTTTTTATGGCTGCAGAGTGATCCATTATGTAAATGTACCACAGCTCCTCTACTTGGGCTGTTTCCAGATCTTGGCTACTGTGAATAACACTCCTATGAACACAGGGGTGCATAGCCTTTCAAATGGGTGTGTTAGGATTGTTGCTCTTGGCCTTTGTTCCTTATTTTGTCTTCCATTCTATTTCTGCCTTTCATGGTTTTGATGAATCATTTTATATGATTCCATTTTCTTTCCTTTTTTAGCATATCAGTTATACAGTTTATCTGTGAACAAAGTGGGGGTTAGGAGCATCAACCCTTGCACAGTCAAAAGTTTATGTATAATGTTTTACTCCCTCTCCACAGTTAGTTGTCCCTAAATATCTGTGAAAGATTGGTTTCAGGACCCTCTGAGGATACCCAAATCCAGAAATGCTCAAATCCCCTGTATAAAATGGCATAGATGAATGTATATAGTTGGCCCTCCAAATCTGCAGACTCCTAACCAAGGATTGAAAACATATGCATATACAAGTACAGGTACTTATTCAGAAAAAGTCTGTGTATAAGTGTACTTGCATAGTTTAAACCCGTGTTGTTCAAGGCTCAACTGTACTTTATTTTTGTTTTGTTATTGCAAACCTGGAGTTTGCAATATATTTATTTATACCAATTCAAATTTACTTTTAAATAACACTGTGCCATTGTATGGGTAGTATGAGTACTTTATAATACAAAATAATCTCAATTGTTCTCTTCTGTCCCTTGATTCATTGCTGGCATTTATTTCACTTATATATAAACATACATAATCAAAGACATTGTTGCTCTTATCATTTTAAACAAAGTGTTATCTATTAGATCAATTAAATTAAGAAAAATAAAAGTTTTAGTTTACCTTTACTTAGTGCTTCTTTGGTGTTCTTCCTTTCTTTTTGTGTATCTGAGTTTCTGGCCTATATTATTTTTCTTCTAGATAGATTACTTATTTTAACATTTTTTCTAAAGCAAATCTATTGGCAAAAAAAAATTCCTCAATTTCTATTGTTCTGGAAAAGGTTTAAAAGTTTTCTTCACTTTTGAAGTATAACTTCACAGGGTACAGAATTCTTGATTGGTCCTTAATTTTTTTCTAATACTTTAAATATTTCATTTCAATCTTTGCTTTTATGATTTCTGAGAAGTCAGATTTAATTGTCATACTTATTCCTCTTCAGGTGAGGTTTTTTTTCTTCTGGCTTCTTTTAGGATATTATTTTTCTTTAGCTTTGATTTTTTATCATTTAAAAATTATAAACCTATATGTAGGCTTAGGTTTTTTGGCATTTATCCTACTTAGTGTTTGTGAGTTTCTTGGATCTATGGTTTGGTATCTGATATTAATTTAGGAAAATTCTATAATTATTTTTTGAATATTTCTCTTAATTTTTTTCTCTCTTTTCTTTTTTTGTTCCAATTTTCTCATTTCATGTATATTACCTTTTGTGTCTGCCCCATATTCTTTGGATATTTTATATTTTTTTCAGCCCTTGCTCTCTATGTTTTTCAATTATTGAACTTTCTATTAAGATATCCTCTAGCTTAGAGTTTCTTTCCTCAGCTGTGCCCAGTTTACTAATATACCCATCAAAGGCATTGGTCATTTCTATTACAGTTTTCTAGCATGTATTTTTTTTCTTGAGCCCTGTCTTTCTACTTGCATTACCCATCTGATCTTGCATGATCAATTAGTGTTCTTAGCATAATAATCATACTATAATTAAATTCCTGGTATAATAATTCCAACATCCCTATATGCCTGGGTTGGATGCTTGCTCTCTCTCTTCAAATTGTTTTTTTTTCTTTTGTTTTGTTTTGTTTCTTTTGTCTTTCTCTATGTCTTGTGATTTTTTTTCTTAGTAGCCAGTCATGATATACTAGGTAAAAGAAACTGCTATACATAGGCCTTTAATAATGTGATAAGGTGTTGGGAGAGGGAAGCATTCTGTCATCCTATGATTTGGCCTCAGTTTTTTAGTGAGGTTATGCATCTGCCTATGAACTTCAAAAATGCTTCACAGTACACCCCCGCCCCCAATTTAGATGGGACAGGATAGCTAGAGTGACCTATAATTCGGTATTTACCTTCTGCCACATGGAAGGCTAGAGTGGGTTACCGTTGGGTATTTATTTTCCCTGAGGTCAATCAGGTTCCATTAAAATCCAAAAGGTTAGTCTCAGGTTAACTACCCTCTCCAGAGGCACACATTAAGGAAAACATAATGCTCTTGCCCATTTCAAAACACTTTATTTCTCCTCACTCTGCCAAATGTGTGGGGGATTTTTTTTCTGATATTTGCTTTGACAAACTGGTCAAGCTCTTGGAGGTAAAAACTCACAAAAAGTGGTGGCTGGCTATGACTGAGTCCCCTTAGAGTTTTTAAATCAGACTGGCCCACATCCAGCCTCCAGTAATTTGTTGATTACAGTTCAGGTTTTCCTCCTTCAGCACTAGTTCTCATCTCTGTATCTGCCTTTCCACCTCTAATTTGGGGAGGGGGGCAGTACTTTGCTCTGTGACCTCACCTCTTTTATATATCTAACAAGAGTAATTGATTTTTCAGTTTATTCAGCCTTTTAATGGTTAGGATGGAAGGGTGATTTCTAAGCTCCTTTCATGGAAAACCATAAACCAAAAGATGATTTTGTTGTGTATTTTTTAGAAGAGACAGAGGGTAGAGTTGGAGTTGGAGGAGGAAGAAGGGAGTGAGAAAGAGGGGGGAGAGGGCAAGAGGAAGAGAGGGAGGGGGGAAAAGAGAGAGAGAGAGAGAGAGATCTATAATCAAATAAGTTTTAGAAAATGATTCCACTTCAAATGGAAAGTACCAATGTTTATTAGCATGATACAATAAATCTCCAAGATGGCCAGGGCAAAAATAATAATAAAGGGAACTATTGTTCAATACAGTCATTCTCTTCACTTGCACAAGAAATTAAAAAAAAAAAAAGATTCCCTTATTGATTTCAAGCCTTAATTCATCTGTTTGCCCACATATTCTCACCAAACTCTTTACTTTTGTCCTTCCTTCTTATATAATTGTAACCCATTTTTCAGGTCCAAGTTTTTTGGTTGTTAAACCTTCACTGTTTACACTATTACAATCTTTCACTATTTAAAATTAAGAAAATAATATTTTAAAAGACTAGATTAGCACATGAATCTCTGCTAGCACATAAATAACTATGCATTATCACTTAGTATTTTTCAGAATCTTGTTGGTTAGATCTATTACCGTCTTAAAGAGAGGAGTCTGATTCCCAGAGTCTATATTTTGCTCAGAATGATACATCTAACAACAAGAAAATAGTTATAATTTATCATGCTTACAAGTTGACAAACATTCTTCTAAGAATTCTACAGACATTATCCACATTAATCCACATACCAACCCTGTGAGATAGTATAGTGATTTCCTATTGCTGCAGTACAAGCTACCACAAATCAAGAGTTGGCCAGGTTAGACGCTTTGTTGGAGGCTCTGGAGAAAAAGTCACTTGACAGCAGGTCTGGTTGAACTTAGTTCCTAGGACTGAGTTTCTCCTTTCCTTTTTGCCATCACCTGCAGGTGTTCTCATATTCTTTGGCATATGGCTTCTTCCATCTTTAAAACCATCCATGATGCATCATTAAATCACCTTCATGCTTATAATCTCTGACTTCCTCTCCTGCCAAAAGTTGGATAAAACACTCCACATTGTAGGTTTTGTGTAATTAGATTAGGTCTGCCCAAATAATCTCCCTTGTATTAAATAACACAGTCACAAAAATGATATTGTTGCTGGTGGAAATAGGATTCTTCCACTAAAGACATGAGAAAAGCATTTTGAGGACTCATGTTTAGGAGAATGTGAGCAACTGTGGCAAAATTTTTAAAGTATAAACAAAAGACTGTTCCCAGGTGCCCAAGGTCTCATCCACAACCAAGTGACTCAACTCTGTCTCTCTGCAGAAGAAGTCCAAGGGCACACCAGGAGGGTCAGGATCCAGAACTGTAATGCCATCACCCAGGGCTCCAGTAGTCCAGCATAGTCTCTGCTTAGCCCTATTGGTGCTGTGCTTTGGCCTGTGCTTGGCCCCATACTGCTGCCAGGCCCCCACAGCTGCTATGAAGAGAGAGCACATGAATGATCTAGCAAACACCTTGGGTCTTTCAGATAAGGAAACAAAGGCACAAGGCAGAGTAAGAACTTAAATACTTCTTTAAATAATGTTTAATGCTCTTTCAATTAAATTATGATATAACTAGAGGCCCAGTGCACGAAATTTGTGCACGGGGGAGGTAGTCCTTCAGCCTGCCCTGCACCCTCTCGCAGTCGGGGAGACCTCCAGGGATGTCTGACTGCCAGCTTAGGCCCACAGTGAGCCTGGCTTCTGGCTGAGCAGCGCTCCCCCTGTGGGAGCACACTAACCACCAGGAGACAGCTCCTGCATTGAGCATCTGCCCCCTGGTGGTCAATGTGCGTCATAGTGATGGGTCATTCCACTATTCAGTCTAATTTGCATATTAGCCTTTTATTATATAGGATTTCACTGTGTAAATCCTACTTCAATACACACTGACTTATATTCTCTTCCACTTACAAGGTTCTATAGGTTATTTAAAGATTTCTGGAGCATCTGTGGGAGTGAAAAGCTCCTGTTACCTAAGCTAAATATGTTAATTTCTGCCTTAACACCTTTCTGTTATTTTGAACACTAAGAAACAGTATCAACTCTCCAACCATCTTGCTTGTCCAATGGAATTCTAAGCATCCACAGCTCCTTTTCTTTCTAATTTTCAAAGTGTCTTATAATTACTTGTAACAGGCATGTACCATAGCTATGTCTGTCTCCTCTGTTGAATTTATGCAGGACTACATTTATCCAGTGAGTGAATGATTTCTTTTTTAATATCACCTGTTTTTCTTTATTTTGAAACATCTTTTTTAAATTTATTTTTATTATTGAAAGTATTATGGATATCCACCCCTTTTTTTTTCTCCATTGACCCTCTCCCTCCACCCCTCACCCCTTCCCATCTCCACTAAACTATCATCTTTTATCATTTGCATATTTAGCAAAACTTGGTGTAAAAAAGGAAGAAGATATTTTGAGCTAATATTAGTTAAAACTAAATTATAGAAATCCCTATATATTTCAGGTAGCACAATTAATACCATAGATTTTATTTTTTGCCAATAATCTTTAAGAATTTTTGGAAATATTCTTACTCAAAAAAAAATCACTTCAATAAAAGAAGATGATAGTAGTTTATCTGATAATTTCCTTCCAGGTTCAAAATGGAAACAAACAAGGCACAATCTCAATTGAAAGAAATTTATACTAATTAATGTGATAAATAAACATATGCTATGTGCCATTTTTTTCTTTATTTTTCACATACATTTATAAAGTATGCCTTATTTAAAAGATTGAATCTTGTCTAACTGGCTATAGGATATTGAATAAAGCATTTAGGTCTCTCTGGGCTTTGGTTTTTTCACCCATAATAAAAAGTGGGAAGCATAGAGGTGATCCTCATAACTCTCCAATTTGTGTTCATAAATATTATGATAAATTATAGGCAGAAATTTGAGCAAGAAGAAAACTGAGCGAACATTGTGTTAAATTAATAGTCCATATTTTAATTAAAAAATTAGAAAATGAAACTAAATGGAAAATATGTCATTTCTTCCAGTGTTTGATATTTAAGAAATAGTTATTCACAATGTCTTTTGCTTTCAATTCCAGGATAAATGTTTGCCCTGTAAATAGAGTACTAAAATCTGGTCCCCCTTGCCCCCAACTCAATTTCTGGATTGATTTTGTTTGGCCATCCAGGGTTTTTGTTTCTTTGTTTGTTTTAATAGTAAATTGAATTTCCTTAAGGTAAAACATGTTGTTTGGGTTTCTATACTCTCCTACATACCTAGTCTGATCTGCACATTTAAATAACCTATATGGTCATGCCATTGAGTATGTGATATGTGATATAACTAATGAAATGCTTGTTTGATATCAGTAATATTTTAATTTTTTGATAGCATAAACATTAAAATAATTATTGAAATAAAATGATGGTGCTGTTTTCTTGGGAATATTTTAAATAAAGATAGGTTCTAAACTAAGAAATGGTTTCCAGAGGACAAATTATTAAATTAACTAGAGGCCTAATGCACAAAATTTGTGCAAGGGTCTTGGCCCTCGCAGTCCCGACTTTCGTCCAGAAGGTCGTCCAGAAGGTCGTCAGGAGAGTTGTTCTGCTGTTCGGTCTAATTAGCATATTAGCTCTTTATTATACTGGATGCTTTAAAGTTTTTGATTTAAGATTTCTGTAATAAATAATACAATTCACTTTTATGTAAACAATTACAGTATGTTTTTCACAACTTTCCACTTTATACAAGTGACAACCTAACAAGTGATTATTGTGGAGGCTAATACATTGTAGTACTATTCACTATAAATACGAGAAGATATGTTTAAACTGGAAGTGTACAGTCCCCTGCAATTGTAATGTTAAGAACAATCATGATCTTTGATGTTATAAAATAAGATATGAAATTTATGTTCTATTTATTCAGTTTCATAAACTGCTCTTGAAAGTATTTTCCATTATATTGTTTGGTTTTCCTTTTTTTCTTTGAAGTGGGTTGTGACCCATATGAAGTAATTATTACTATGGCAAGAGTCCAGATTACTATATATTGGAAACTGAAACCTCATATATGAGGAGAACGGTCCCTGAACACCTTTATTATTCACATTGGAATCAATGACATATTATTTAGCTACTGTAGTTTATAAAACCATTGGGTTTGTTCTGTTATGAACAAAGAAACTCATTTTTCCCCTTAGTTTCTCCCTTGCTACAACAGAGTTTTTGTTAAGATCATGTCAACACATCCTTTATAAATTCATTAGAAAAATGGACAGAGCCTCAGCTAAAGATTCAAAAAGGCGGGTGGGGGCTTCAAATCGAGTGGGATTCACAGGTGTTTTGGAGGGAAGAAACCAGAATAGTCAAGTGTCAGCAAAGATCACAGATGATTCCTTTAGCTATGAGAGAATAGGACCCATTGGGGTTGTTGTCCAAATCTTGTGAGTGATATTTATGATGTTTGAGTTGTATTTGAAACTCAAAAAAAAAATGAATTACACAGAAAAGCAGCACAAAGTGGTTTGGGTTGACAATATATCTTTAGAGTCATTATACTCTGAGTTTCAAGGTCTATATATAATAAAAAAAATTTTCTATAGCTAATATGATGGTGACACAATTCAGAACATCTTGTGGAGGAAGTAACTATATGAGTCTAAATGGCATGTCCTTGACCAAAATACTGTACTTTTATAAAAAATATTATTTTTGCTTTTAGCAAAAATGCCATAATAATAAAGATTTTTTCACAGCTCTCAGCTACTTACTAGCTACCTATATGGATATATCTGCTGAATGAAATGTATTGAGGTACCTATCTTCTGTCGTGCTTGGGGGAAAAATTTATTCTAAGTAATGGATAAATAACCGTCACATTTTAAAAAATCTTTAGGTATTTAAATAATATTTAGAAAAAAATAATCAGACAAAGTATTTTCTACCATTGTACTGAAAAAAACACACCCTCATATCTTAAAGATGTTTTGGTTTCAGAAACATCTGTTTTATGATAAGCTTTTGTTTGTCCTTCAAATTTTTATCACATATGTCTTGGGGCATTATTGATTTTATTTTAGTCAACTATATTCCCCATAGAGTCTTTAAAAAAACTATTTTTAATATATTTTTATTGATTCCAGAGAGGAAAGGAGAGGGAGAGAGAGAGATAGAAACATTAATGATGAGAGAGAATCATTGATTGGCTGCCTCCTGCACACCCCCTACTGGGGATTGAACCTGCAACCTAAGCATGTGCCCTTGGTGGGTTTTGAACCTGGTAGCTTATTATAGCTTGCTCAAATAACATATTTTTAAAATATAGAGATTATGAAAAAAATTTAAAATTTTCTAACTATACTAAACCTGGAAGACAGGATATGCTTACTAAGTGTAATATTTATTATAAATATATACATATAAATCAGTATTTAAAATATCAACATCTTTAAGGCCTTGAATGAAATATCAATTTTATTTTCTATCCAAAAATATCACCACTAAAATATATATACATGCTTTATGTATTTATGGAGCATACTGTTCACTCAACACATGATTTGCATAACTTCTGAGTTTTAGTATGTTATAAAGCATACGTGTTGATAAACATGGACTGACAAGTATTGAAAAACGATTATGTTTTGATTTTTTTTTTAATATTTTTATTGATTTCAGAGATGAAGAGAGAGGGAAAGAGAGATAGAAACATCAATGATGGGAGAGAAACATCATCAACCGGGGCACGCGTCCTGACCGGGAATCGAACCCGGTGACCTCCTGGTTCAGGGGCCGGCGCTCAACCATTGAGCCACACTGGCCGGGCCTGCGTAAAGTATCTTAGACGCTCTGCCTTAGTATGGAGAAGCGAGCAGACGCGCGAGGAAATGTATGTTTTGATTTTTTTTAACTCTATAGATTTTTTTTAGTTGAGTCTAAAACAATTTAAGACATCATTATAATATTCTCAAATCCTCATGCAGAATTGTTATAATGTTAAAATGTTGTGGCCTAGGAGGAAAGGGGAAGAGCTATCATTTAGTCTAGTGGTGGACTAAAAAGCAACCTATAGGATAATTGGAAGTGGCTTGCTTTTCCCCAGATACTGAGCACAGAGAAATGACTTTGCAACCTCATACAAATACTAACATCAATCTTGCAAGCCTCCTCACATGCCAGACTAACTTGTAAGTACTGGGCAGATCTGTTTCAGTCACACTGAGGAGTCCATTACAGAATCAGAAGCATAATTTAAGTCTATTTTACAAATATGTGCTGAGATCTTAGTATGAACAAATTAAGAGAATTGTCAATTGCTGAACACATGCTTCTGACAGTTTGGACTCCGCTGGGGTGGGACAGAGAGCTCTGCATAAAGGCTTGCTCCCTTCCCATGGTTTCCAAAGTGATTATCTGATCACTGGAGGCCAGTGCATGGATTTGTGCACCGGTGGGTTTCCTCGCCTGGACTGTGCCCTCTCGCAATCTGGGACCCCTTGGGGGAAGTCAGATGCCTGGTGCATGTATTTGGCCCAATCCCCGTAGGCCAGGCTGAGGGACTCCACCGGTGCACGAATCCGTGCACAGGGCCTCTAGTATGCATATCTTTGGTTAATCTCTTCCTGCCCTCCCCCCTCTTTCCTTCCCTCTGAGATTCACCAGTCTGTTTCATGTTTCCATGCCTATGTGTTGACCGTCTTCCCCCTGGGGGTCAGAGCATGTCATAGCTACCAGTCGAATGGTCAAATGGTCAAAAAATCACTTAGGCTTTTATATATATAGATAATATTCACATGTTGATGAATTCCTAGCTTTAGCATTACTCAGAATAATCTACTTTCTTCTCTACTTATTTTGTTTGAACATATTGTCCTAACACCCCAACACTTCTTGTATTACACTTATTCAGACCACACTGGATAAATCCCACAGGCTGCTTTATTTACTGGATTTGCCTTAGGCCTTTGCCCTTGGGAATATTAAGAAGGAACTCCTATCCAAGCTAATAAAGTTCCAATCCATATTTGGAGACAATTTGATAGGGTGGTTTAAAGAACAGATGGGCTAAACATTTTTTTTTTCAAATATGCCTTACTAATACCTATTAAATTAAGACTTAATGTCTCAGTTTTTATTCAAGAGTCGTGTTTCTCAATATCCTCTTTGCTCCTGTCAAACTCTTTACAATATATGAAATAAATATTTTCTTCTCCAAACCTCTGTCATATTATTTGCTCTATCTAAAATTTACTCCTACCTCTATGCCTTCCAAAATCGAGATACTTACATTCATAAAAGATGAATTAACTTCTACCTTTTATGTCAAACCTTTCTTATCTTCCATGAGTGATCTTTGGCTCTAAGCTATTTTGATCTTATTATCTTATCTCCATTTTTCTGAGTCTAAATTGCACCCCTGATCATATCATTCCCATTGACATACTTCATAAGTTTGTGGGGTTTTTTTATGTTAACAGTCTATCTTTTTTTTCAATTCTTTATTGTTGAAAGTATTACCTATGTTCCCCTTTCCCCTCAACTTCATAAGGTTTTACATTAACTTGCTTTTGTCTATTTTTGTAGCCTTAGACTGAGCTCTAACTCTAATTTGTGACAATGAGATGAGTAAAGACAAATACAAAAATGTTTAAAAATAATAAAAGATACAATGGAGATAGTTAATATAAATGATATGAAAAGTGACTGAGTGGATACTAAATATCAATATCAATAATATGAATACTTGCCTGGTTGGCATGGCTCAGTGTTAAACAGAAGACCACAGTTTGATTCCAATCAGGGTACATGCCTGTGTTGTGGGCTCCATCCCCAGTGTGGGGCATGCAGGAGGCAGCCAATCAATGATTCTCTCTCATCATTTATGTTTCTATTTCTCTCTCCCTCTCTCTTCCTCTCTGAAA
>NW_005357846.1:3605517-3624276 GCF_000412655.1 Myotis brandtii | reverse complement strand
ATATAAATATAAATACCTGACCCCTTCAGTGAATAGCCTCTTACATGGCCCCTGGTGATCCATATCTCTTGGTCTTCATACTCACAAATACCACTCCTTGAAAGTGGGATGGACTTAACTGACTCACTTCTAATAAAGATTGCAGGAAAAGTGATGGGATATCACTTCTGAAAGTAGGTTCCAAGAGACTCTGGCTCTGTTGTGGGCTCATTCTCTTTGGAGAATACACATGGAACTAATGTCTTTGGTCAACACCCTGTAAAGAACTGACACCTGACAACAGCTCCATGAGTGAACTTAGAGGATCTTCCTTTGGTGACACACTGAGATTACTGCAGTCCTGGTTCACAGCTTGATTGAAGCCCGTGAGAAACACTGAGCTACACCTGGATTCCTGATCCACAGAGAGATAAGTGTTTCTTGTTTTAAGACACTAGGTTTTTGAATGTGTGTTAGTTACACTTCAGCAGATAACAAATTCATAGTTGGGTGCCTAGAATTGGAATGCCATAACCAATATCAAAAACGTGGGAGGAGCTTTGGACTGGGCAGTGAGCTTTTAGGAGAGTTTTAATGAAAACTTAAAATGTCTTAGAAACACCGTTCATAAAATTTTGGACTTTGAGAATGCTACAGATGAGGGCTTGCACAAAAGTGGTATTATTAAAAACTCATCAAACCTCAGAGGGAAGGGAGGGTGGGGGTAAGGGGGAAGAGATCAACCAAAGGACTTGTATGCATGCATATAAGCATAACCAATGGACACAGACACCAGGAGGGTGAGGGCATGAGTGGGAAGGAGGCAATCGGGGGATAAGGACCCATATGTAATACCTTAATCAATAAAGAAAAAACAAAAACAAAAATACTCTGAGAATATCAGCAGAATATTTAGCAACACTGTTGTGGGAATGTAGAAAATGTGCCTAAAGAACTGAGGAGTCCATTACAGAACCAGGGGCTCAAAAAAACAGTGTTAAACATGCCACTTGGTTTCTTTTGCTGCTTAGAGTAAAGTGCAAGATGAGAAAGATAAATAGAAGGAGAACTGGTAAACAAGAAGAGCTATGGTTTAATGAATATAAAGAATCCCAGCCTCTCCACATAGCAAATACTGATAACAAAAAATAAATGGATTTTTGCAAACATTAAATCCCGGACATTGCCTGAAAAAAAACAAAACAAACAAACAAACAAAAAACATGATCTAAGGATGAAACTAAAGGTATGCCAGTGAAACTTTTGTTAAGACCTATTAAAATCAAATATTTTGTTTCAGTGTACTATTTAGTCACATAAAAAGCCTTTAATGATATAAGATGTGCCTCACAGATTCTCTCAAGTAATAGGGTTGTTGTTTTTTTTAAATATATATTTATTGATTTCAGAGAGGAAGGAAGAGGGAGAGAGAGAGATAGAAATATCAATGATGAGAGAGAATCATTGATTGGCTGCTTCCTGCACGCCCCCCAATGGGGATCAAGCCCACAACCCTTTCATGTGCCTGTAATAGGGTTTTTAAGAAGCTTTATATTGTCTAGTAGTCATCTCAGGAGCACTCTGAGGTAGGGAAAGGGTGTCTAGAAGAGTTCTGTAGATGTGGCTTTTAAGGAAATTCCAAAAAGATTTACAGGTGACCCACAATGTTTCTGAAAGAATTTTATCATCAGAAACACTACTGGCATGGAGTAAAGGACACAGAGATAATATAAAATGTAAGGAAGGAATTGGACTTCCATAAGTCTACTGGCAGTACATAGGCTGTGAAAGCTGTTAGCTGCGAGCTTATGTACTTTTCATGGAAAAGAACGAATACTCAAAGAGTGGAACCGAGAGCTCAGAGGCTGACACTGAGAATCTAAAGAATTATTTTCAAGCTTTGACAAAGAATCAATGAACGTCCACCATTTACCTGACTGGACTTTAGAATTGCAACCAGTGACTTCCTTGTGTGTTTGGGTTTTTTTAAAGGATATCTACAGAAGTTATACTATACCTGACCCACTATTGTATTTTGAATGTATGTCGGAAGCATATATTGACTCTTTAGTTTCATAGTTTTCAGATCAAAGGGAAGCATACCCAGGTGGCTGTACTTAAATAGTTATTCTTGAGGAGCCTCATCTACATCTATATAACATATATAAATTATGAGCTTCTGGATTTTGAACTCTTGCTGTGATAGCATTAGACCTTTTTAGAAACCATGATATGGGGTGTGTTTCACATGTGGGAAGAATGAATGGGTGTCTTAGGACAGACTGATGTAAGCAGCCTCTAAGATGGCCCCAAACGACCCTCACCTTTCTATTATTCACACTCTTGTATAACCCCGTCTCCTGAGTATGGGTTAGATTTCCTGATTAGATTCTAATGAAGAGCATACAGAAGAAGTGATGCCATTTCTCTGAGATTTGGGTGAAAAAAGAGAGAAGAAAAAATAAAGACGATGGATTCCATCTTGGGCAGCTGTGAAGAAAACCAGCTACCATGTGTAAGAAGCCTGTGAAGACCAGCCATTTTGGCTCAGTGGTTGAGCATCAACCCATGAGGTCACTGGTTCAATTCCTGGTCAGGGCACCTTCCCAGGTTGCAGGTGATCTCCAGTGGGGGGCTTGCAGGAGGCAGCCAATGGATTGATGTTTCTCTCTTTTTGATGTTTCTATCTCACTATCCATCTCCCTTCCTCTTTCTCTCAAAAAATCAATAAAAACATATTTTAAAAAAAAGAAGAGAAGAAGAAGAAACCTGTGAAGATGCTGATGTAATGACAAACTAACATCTCTGGCCAATATCTAGTGAATATCCGAGGCTTGTCAACAGCCACCTGCATAAGCTTGGAAGTAGATTCTCCCCTAGCAAAACTATGAGTCAAACTGTAGTCCTGACTGTTACCTTGATTGTAAAACTGTGAGAGACCCTGAGCCAGAGGCACACAACTAAGCCACTCAAAGATATTCCTGACCCACAACAACTATAATATAATAAATTTTTGTTGTTTTAAGTAACTAAGCTATGGGATAATTTGTTAGTCAGCAATATTTAAGTAATAAAAGCTGACCTGAGCAGAAAATGTTTAATCTGAGAAATTCGTTATATGAAGGAGACATCCAAGTACACATTAAAAAAAGAGCATTCTAGTTAAACAATATAGCTAATGTAAAGATTCCAGAGGAATTACAAACATGCTGTATTTAGAACCAGAAAGACAATTCATTTGGTTCACACACTGTGAGAGAAAGTAAAAGTGGCAGGAAGTGAGGTTGAATAGATAAGAAGAGGCCATTCATTAAAGCTATAAAGATCATGGCCATGAGTTTGGATTTATTCCAAATTTGGTAGAAAGTCAGTGATGAATTTCAGCAGAGGAGAAATTTATCTTAAAAATTTTATTCTTGCTGTTGTTAGAGAATGGATTGTATAGAGGAGGGAGCCATGGAAGAAGGGGACAGTCGACATAAAGTCCTTTTAGACAACTATGGCATTAGTCCTGGAGAGAATGATGTGAACTTAGAGTGAAGTGTTGGCAAAGATATGAAAACATATGAAATAGATTTTGGAGGTCATGCCAAGAGGATTTGCTAATCCTATATAATAAAAGGGTAATATTCAAATTTACCCTAACAGTGGAACAACTGGGAATGACTGGTCGCTATGATACGCACTGACCACCAGAGGGCATACACTCAATGCAGGAGCTTCCCCCTGGTGGTCAGTGTGCTCCCACAGCCAGAGCTCTGCTCACTACAAGCCGGGCTGACGCTGCTAGCACAGCGGCTGTGGCGGAAGTTTCTCCTGCTTCCTCAGCAATGCTAAGGATGTCTGACTGCAGATTCCCTGGTCTGTCAGAGGGATATCTTACTGCCAGCTTAGGTTTGTTCCCCCAGGGAGCAGGCTTAAGCTGGCAGGTGGACATCCCCCGAGGCTCCCGGGCTCCCAGAGGGATATATGACTGCCAGCTTAGGCCTGATCCCCTGGGGAGAGGGCCTAAGCCAGCAGGTGGACATCCCCTGAGGGGTCCTGAACTGCAAGAGGGTGCAGGCCAGGCTGAGGGACCCCCCCGAGTACACGAATTTTTGTGCATTGGGCCTCTAGTAGAATGAATGAGAGGAATGAGTACATAAAATTATTGGCTAGAGTTGTTAGATGGAAGACATTTTATCTTATATACACAACTAAATTGAAAGCACTTTAAGATCACAGATCTCATACTTCTTTTAGATTTATATAATTACTAATATAGAGAGTTTTGTTAAATGTACAATAATACTTGTATATGGATTAAATAAATCTCATTTAATTTTTATGTTCATGGGTTCTTGCCAATACCTTTTATGAGTTGATATCTATGCCAAAAATGAAAAGTACTAGTTAAAAACAGAATTACTGAACGCTTTTTTAATTGAAGGAACTTAAAATGAATAGGGCCCTGGCCAGTGTTTTTAAGTGGTTAGAGCTTTGGGCTGTGCACCATAGCATCTCAGGTTCAATTCCCAGTCAAGGGCATGTAGTACTTGTGTTGGGGGTTCGCTCCCCACTCCTGGTCATGGTGCATACAGGAGTCAGCCAGTAGCAACCAGTCAATGTGTCTCTCTCACATCAATGTTTCTCTCTCTCTCCTTTGTCTCCCTTCCTTTCCCTACCTCCTCCATTCCACTCTTTCTGAAAAGTAATGGAACAAATATTCTCAAGTGAGGATTAACAACAAAACAGATAATAAAAAAATAAAAATGAATAGGGTTATGTAAGGTTAACGAAGGCAGAAAAAGAAAAAACTGGTTATATGTATTCTGTAAAACTTTAGTGAGATTTTGGTTATGCCCATACCTGTTAAAATTTCCTGATCTCTCTAACATGCTATTTCTCCCTTATATTTTGATATATTGTTATAACTCCAGTTTCACAAAAATGCCAGGTGTTATACATGAGCCTGGAAAAAATTAAATTAATATAGCCCCCCAAAGAGCTACTTATTTTGTCTTAACAGTCTCCATACAGGGTGATTTTTTCCTTTGTGCTTCTTTCCAACTATTTTTCAATCAAATACAAAAAAATCTGTCCTTTATTTCCTTCAGAAATTTCCACTTAAATCCATATGTGACATTTGCCCCTAATACTAATTAGCATGAAGATTTTTTCAACATGGACTATGGCAGAGGAAAACATTTGCTACTGTGCTGTTTAAGCTGTTAATCATTTGCTTTCAAAGACTCAATAGAATTTACATATGCCACCAGTTTGTGGTGTGAGCATGAGTATTTTCAGATGTCTCCATTTCATCTGGTGTCATCTCTTCACTGTAATCACCATTCAGGTGCTTCCCATCCATGCTAGAGTGTAGGTTAGAAAGATGATTTGGCCTGATTCCTTTCCTTGGATTTTGTAACTTTGATAAAATCAGGAGCAAACTTATTTTCTTTAAAATAGTTATCCAAGATTTTAATCATTGTTTTACAAACAGAGTTATTTAAAATGTATCTTCTATTTTTTTCTAGCAAAGACTACATTGTCTAACAAACTTCTTTACAAAAGTAACCTATTTAATAACCAAAAAATACTTGCTGTCTTTCAATTACAATTTCAGGATGAACTTTATATCTCAATTAGGACTTTAAATGAACAATGTGTCTCCATAGAGGAATTTTGTTGTTTGTTGTTTCAAAATGTCTCGTAGTATACTTGTCAGCATTTTATTAACTAGCTATATGAAAATCCGAATTCAGAAAGAGTGTATTATGCTAGGTGAAATAAGTCAGAGAAAGACAAATACCATATAGTTTCACTTATATGCAAAACATAAAACAAACAAACAAACAAATGAAACAAAATAGAAACAGACTTATAGGAACAAAGACCAAAGGGATAGTTGCCAGAGGTAACCCCTTAAGAGATGGGTAATACAGATGAAGGAGAATATGGTTAATTATCTTGTGATACATTTGCATATAGTGACTGATGGTTACTAGAATTAGTGGGGTGATCACATTGCAAGGTATACAAATGTCAAATCACTATATTGTACACCTGAAACAAATATAACTAATATAATATTGTATACCAACTCTACTTCAATTAACTAACTAAATAAAAACACATAGATTATCAATAAACAGTGCTATTATTACTATTATTATTAGTCAGATATTTAAATTACAATATATTTAATTTTTTAACAATCCTACTAAAGTTGTATATATTATTATCCACATTTAGTGCAAGAAGAAACAGGAGGTTGTAGAGATTATGTAACATTTTAAAATAAGTACCAATAAGTTAATCACATAGGATTAAAGATCAAATCTGTCTGGGCTAAACTCATGTACTTTCACTGCCCTGTCCTGCAAAGCCCACATTAAAGTTGGTCACTGCTACAGTTGCTATTCTTTATTAAAACTCTTTCCTTTCTATGCTTCATCTAACATATGGGGGGAGGGGAGGATAATAAAAACTAATAATTAAAAACTGGGATTGGTTGAGTTGTCCATAAATTAGATTATTAGACATAGGTACTTGTAATGACTCTTAAAAATATTTAAAGGAGCAGCTCATATAGATTTTAATTTTCTTTTGAATATTTATAATATATAAATATATACAGATGAATATATATATAACATATAAGTTATATATATATATATACACACACATTTTTTAAAAAGGATAGTATAAAATTTAAATGTAATACATAGTTATCATCTACATTGTACGGTTCATTTTAAACAAGTTCACAGTTTTCATTTTTGTAATCTAAAAAATGTTCCCAGACTGTATCTTACTCATGTTTAAATACTGGTGATGTTTGTACTCATAGTTCCTTACCGTTCAGAATGACTATGTCAGAATCATCCTGGAAAGAGTCGATAGTATAAAATTTAAATGTAATACATAGTTATCATCTACATTGTACGGTTCATTTTAAACAAGTTCACAGTTTTCATTTTTGTAATCTAAAAAATGTTCCCAGACTGTATCTTACTCATGTTTAAATACTGGTGATGTTTGTACTCATAGTTCCTTACCGTTCAGAATGACTATGTCAGAATCATCCTGGAAAGAGTCAGATCTACCTTCTTTCACTCTGTTCCCAAAGTTAATTAGTTCTGACTCCTTAAGCATTTGTTGTTAGATCTTATTTTCAAAATTTTAATTCTTGAATTCTTCAGCACCAAACTTTCCATGTCGTTTTAAATTTTTAAACATCTAACTAAAACCAGGCTCTAAATTCTAATTTTTCCAATAGAAAATATATCTTAAGGACTGTATTTCACCCTGCAGATAAAAACCCCCAGATCATATCAACACATGTTCACTTTCAGGCCACAAAGACCTTTTTCATTTTATGATATTTTATTCTATTTTTCATTATTGCTGGAGAATTGTATAGTAATTGAATTCCTCATTGTTTATTTTAAGAATTTTCACAGGTGAGCAAGCAACATAGTGAATTCATCATAATGCATCATTTTCATCTCACTATTCTGCATCTCATCCATAATTTAGGTTTTCTTTCCAAATAAAAAGATATTTTAAATATCTCAAACCTCATTCATTTAGTACTTTTTAAAACAAAATATAATTCATATTTTACAAATCATCAAATACCTTAGATACTATAAAATTTCCACCTTCAATTTTATGGCCTTTCCATGAAAAATTAAAATCAAATAAAACTATTTATAATTTTTAAATATCATTTTCGATCTAATAACATAATCTAATAATTAAGAAATAATGAAATGTATTTTCCTCTGAGTTGTATCCTTATTAGCATTGATCGGTTGGTTAAATATTTCTATATCCGAACTATAATTCACTCAGAGAAATTCACAAACACATGACTCTGACAGCAATAGGTTCTCAACCACTGTTTCTTAGGGAGTTGCTACAAATGCACCTAAAAAATGTATTCCACAGGCAAATGTGCTTGGCAAATGCTGCATGTTCCAGAGCTCCTTCTAGGAGATAAAATGTGCACCAATGCTCCTTGACTCACAAAGGGGTTATGTTCTGATAAACCCATTGTAAGTTGAAAATATTGTAAGTTGAAAATACAATTAATATACTTAACCTACAAAGAAAAGTTTAAAATTCAAGATTTGAAGTACAGTTTCTACTGAATATGTAATGTTTTGACAACACTTTAAAAAAAAAAAGATTCGATTGTATGATACATCACTTGTATATTGCATTGTGTGTTTACCACCCAAAGTTAAATCTTCTTCCATCACCATATATTGGATCCCCTTTACCCTTCACTACCCTCACTCTCTTCCTTAACTTATAATTGTATACTCGAAACCTATGTAATTTTATTAGCCAATGTTTTCAAAAATTTAATAAAAACTTATCTTCTACTAGTACAAAATTTTTAAGAACAGAATGGGGTTTTTAAATACTCTCTTTAATAAAAAAAATTTAAATTGTAAATCTGAAAAAAAAAAACCCCACTTAATTGAGCCATCATAAGTCCAGAATCATCTGTATTTATCCAAGACTCTAAGAAATTCGGCAATAAATAAAACATGTTTTGTTTAATGAACAATTCTAAAATTATTTTGAACATATAACACCATTTTTCATACTATACTATGCCAGTATGGGGAATGGTAAACTAACAGGCCCTCGGATATAATGCATTGAGAACCTAGATACCTCATTCCCTGCATGCATGCCAAGTGAATTAGAGAGAGCCTATTTCCAGAGGAATTATTTTAAACAACATTACTTTTTCTCAGAAAATGTATACCATCAAATATTCTACAATTTTGTGACCTGAAGGCTTGTGTTAAATAGTAAATATGTTTAAA
Organism: Myotis brandtii; assembly: GCF_000412655.1. Taxonomy (NCBI): domain Eukaryota; kingdom Metazoa; phylum Chordata; class Mammalia; order Chiroptera; family Vespertilionidae; genus Myotis; species Myotis brandtii. The sequence goes on along the minus strand of NW_005357846.1, from coordinate 3,615,469 downwards.
TAATAAAAAAAAATCTAAAATATTTGGGGAAATACTGCCAGAGATTTAAGATTTGGCTAGTGATCCTTTCTAGTCTGACAAGTCTTCTGTCAATGGGTAAGCTATGAGCTTTATGGGTAAACTATGTCACAAATCTTTCCACCTGGCTGCTAGAAGAATGACAATGCTTTCCCAGTAGCCTTGTGCCTTCTTGGTCTCGTTCTGAAATGAGTCTTTTCCAGGGTACATAAAATTGAAGGTTTCACAAAATCAAGGGACTGCATATTAGTTAAAGAGACTGTGTGAAATGTTGAACTGACAAAAATCTCATTTAGGAAAAGTAGGTAATAAGAATAATAGTTCCCATTTGTTTAGTGTTAACCATGTGCCAGACAGTGTTTCAGCAAGGTATGGATCAAGGGGCAAAATGGAAAACTTGTGTTTGGGATGACAGTGATAAAGTGCTACACTATGTTTGCTTCGTGCCATCTGAAATATGTCTCTTATTTGTAACTACTGCCCCAGAATGATAATCTGACCTCAAATGAGTTATAACTACTGTGTAACCCAGCACCTATCACTGTGTGAAGATATAATGGAAAAGGGGAGAAAGTAGTAATAATTTTTAAACAACTGTTTTTTCTGCATTAGACAATTTTCCATCTACTTTAAAACATGTACCATGTAGCTTTGATACATTGCATTTTATTGTAAAGAGAAACTGTAGACAGTGCCACAATAGTATCATGGGAATTAAAAAAGATTTATCTCTTTTCCTCCCTGCCAAGAACCCAACGGAAGCCTATATATTTCTTGAACTAATAAGCAAAATAAGATTCCTCTAGGATATCTCATTACTCTTTTCATCTTCTCCCTTTTGAAACACTGACCATTTGTTATATCTGTCCATTACTACTGGCATTTCTTTCAGAAAGTTTTCTGAAGTAGAGTTGCTCTACAATACTGTAATTTTTATTACTATAAAAGTTATCTTAAAGCTTTTTACAAATTTACCTCACCTGGCATAAGGAGCTAATGTCTCTTTTCTGGCAAACATCTATGTGAGGCCACAGTAAATGTTTGCAGAAAAAAAATTGCTTTTCTGTTTCTAAAATAATATTTTTAATATTATCCAATTTAATGTGGAGTGCTGTTTTTAATGTCAGATGCAGAGTAATAGACAGTTTTCTTTTAGAGGTGATCATAAATCTGGATTGGTAATGGTACAAACTATAAATCTGCCCTTTTAAACCAAAGGACAAGTACTAATTAATTAAGGTGCCCATGATATAGTCCTAAGACCAGATCTAAGTCCTAAGACAAGATCTGAGCATGTTCTTAGTTATATCTTGACCTCACCAAATTTTAATGGGGTGGCCATGGATATGTCATTTATCCTCTGCCTGCTTTAACTTTCTCATTTGTAAAATGAGGCTATTACTTGCTATGTACATCTGACAGATGAAGTGAATGGTTGTTTTGATGTGGCTTTGTCAACTCCTAGTGCTTTTTAAACTCAAAAGAATGTACACACAAGGTATTTGTTAGAATGACTAGTAATTCTTCAAGTAATTAATTAAAAAAATAATAGAAGTAGGAAGTGCTAGAAGACTTATTTGGGTCTGTTTCAGTCACAGGGCTCTAACACAACTCCAGTGGAGGGTCCACACATGTCCTATAGTCTGTTTAAGATACAATGGATCCTAGATTGTCTTAACAAAAAAAAAGGGGGGAGGGGAAGAGCCAGAGGCATATTTGCACATTATCAATTTAATAACTGACATTTATTTTCTTGAGATATGTTTCATTGCTAATGTTCAAATAACAATTTAAAATATCCCAATCTGAACAGAATTAAGAGGCACACATCAAACAAACTTTATCAGAGGTCAAAACAGCAAGATAACTCATCTGTTCATTATCATTCAGGATTAGGTTCTTTCACATAATTTGTGATACAGGGTTTCATAAATTCAGGAATGCCAACTGGAAGTGTGCTCAATGTACAAATGGCTATTCTGGGACAATTAAGTTATTTTATTAGCAACTTTTTTGGAATAAAATGTGGAGTATATTATTCTCCAATGTGATTTAATTGAAATAAGGAGAGGTGAGTATTAAAAGAGGCACATATATAAAAAGACTTCTACTTTGGAGAATTGCATTTTCATACATTGTAGTCATTAAATATGACTTAAAAGACGCAGTTATTTATGTGATTCACAAAGTGTTTTGTTATATTTGCCAGTAGCTTCCCAGTTTAGATTTTGTTTTAGTGTTCTCAGGCAGCCATAACAAAATACTGTAGACTGGGTGACTTAAACAACAGAAACTTATTTTCACACAATTCTGAATACTGGAAGTCTATAAGATCAAAAGGTTATGGTCAGCTTCTGGTGAGAGCTCTCTTCCTAGATTGTAGATGGTCATATTCTTACTAGGTAGTCACAGTGATTTTTTTGTGTGCAGGTAGAGAGCAATCTCTCTAGTATCTCTTTTTACATAAGGACACTAATCCTACTAGATTAGCACCCCACCCCAAAATGATCTAATTTAACTTTAATTACTTCCTAGAGTCTCCATTTCCAAATATATCCACACTAGGTGTTAGGGTTTCAACATATGGGGGGGAGGGTGAGGATAAGCATATAGTCCATAAAAGATAGAAATTCAACACCAAATTCTACAGTGTTTCTTTTTGCCCCTTTACATGTGTTCATTTGACCCTTTATTCATGCAGGCCATCAAGCAAAACCCAGTATATTCTAGGCATTTTGCTAGCTCCTGTGGAGAAAACCAAAGAGCAAATCATGTGACCTCAAGGATTCCATGTTCAGTGATGATGATATATATAAACAAAGATGAAACCTGTGAACATTTTCTTCCTTCTGAAAAAAATCAGCACGTAGATTAATTCTATAATGAGATGGAATTAAATTATCCACAGTGGAGTTTGCAAAATTAATTCATATCTTGGCCTTTAGCCAAAATAGAGTAATAGGTACTCTTCTGCCTAAAACAGACACAAATCAAGAAAAATTGATAAAACTATCTTTAATCAGACAATGCAAGACAGTCTTCCCAGAGAAATGAGAAGGAATGAGGTGATCCCTATGATTTCCCAGCTTACTGTCTGGGAGAATTTCCAGGCCATGGCACAAGAAATGGGAACTCGGGCAGAGTCTGGCGGCCTCTCTGACAGGTCTATTGGTAGAGCTGAGAATCTGGAAAGACCAACATAGTTAGTAATCATGGGATGGGATAGAGTACTGAGGGGAGAGAGAGAGAGAAAAAATACCACCTCAATCTGAAAGGATTAAATGAAACCGTGTCCAATGCTCACAAAGGGCATTCTGAATTATGCCTGTCCCAACCAGGAACAATGGAAACACCTCATAATTCAGAGCCCATTGTACAGAATATGCACAAATGTGGGCATTAATCAGACAATGCAAGACAGTCTTCCCAGAGAAATGAGAAGGAATGAGGTGATCCCTATGATTTCCCAGCTTACTGTCTTGGGAGAATTTCCAGGCCATGGCACAAGGAATGGGAACTCGGGCAGAGTCTGGCAGCCTCTCTGACAGTTCTATTGGTAGAGCTGAGAATCTGGAAAGACCAACATAGTTAGTAATCATGGGATGGGATAGAGTACTGAGGGGAGAGAGAGAGAGAAAAAATACCACCTCAATCTGAAAGGATTAAATGAAACCGTGTCCAATGCTCACAAAGGGCATTGGGAATTATGCCTGTCCCAACCAGGAACAATGGAAACACCTCATAATTCAGAGCCCATTGTACAAGATCTGCACAAATGTGGGCACAGACTACTCAATATATTAGTTCTAGGTATTGGGGGGACACAGTTTTGGTTTCACCTAATAAATCTTTATAGCAAGACCCAAAATAAACAAACAATTTCCAATTAATTTAACTGAATCCTAGAACAAAACTCAAAGATAATTACAGGAATTCAAAAATATCCAGCAGCCACGAAGGTACAATGCACAGTGGAATGTAACCAGTCATGCAAAGCAGGAAGATGTGACACTCCCATGAAGAGAAGAAACAATCAAACCTGATCCAGAACAGACACAGTTGTTAGAACTAATGGACAAGGAAATGAACAGTCATTACAGCCATCACAGAGGTTGAAGTAGATTTAATATGCTGAAAATAAAAAATTATTTTTTTAAAGTCCCAAATTTATCTTTTATCAGTAAAACTGAAAATGTCTTACAGAAATTCACCTAATAAATCTTTATAGCAAGACCCAAAATAAACAAACAATTTCCAATTAACTTAACTGAATCCTAGAACAAAACTCAAGAATAATTATAGGAATTCAAAAATATCCAGCAGCCACGAAGGTACAATGACAGTGGAATGTAACCAGTCATGCAAAGCAGGAAGATGTGACACTCCCATGAAGAGAAGAAATAATCAGTCCTGATCCAGAACAGACACAGTTGTTAGAATTAATGGACAAGGAAATGAACAGTCATTATAGCTATCACAGAGGTTGAAGTAGATTTAATATGCTGAAAATAAAAATAGAGAAATAAAAAAATATATTTTTTAAAGTCCCAAATTTATCTTTTATCACTAAAACTGAAAATGTCTTACAGAAAAAAATGTACAGGGTGGGATTAATTTTAGACCAAATATTGCATGAAAAAAGGTTAGTAAACTTGAAGATATTAGAAGTTACCCAAACTAAAACCCACAGGGGAAAAAAAATGGATCAGTGAGTGGTGGAACAATTTAAAAGAGCTTAATATTTGTTTAATTGAAAATTCTGAAATGAGGCTGTTGAAGAAATAATGACCAAATATATTTAAAAAAATATCTTACAAATTATAAACCCACGGATTCAAGAAACCCAATGAACCTCAAGTATACATTCTCACACAGAAAACTCCAATAAGGTGCATAATAATCCAGTTGGTCAGAACCAGAGCTAGAGAAAAATCTTAAAAATATAAAAGTTATAGGGGACATATTACCTACAGAGAAATCAAGATAAGGCTGATAGCAGATATATTTCCCTGTTGAAACAAAGCAAGCAAGAAAATAGTATTGACACATCTTTAAATATGGAAAGAAAACATTTCAACTTACAATTTTATACAAAGCAACACTGTATTTCAAAAAATAAAGGCCACATAAAGACTTTTCAGCATACAAAATCTGAAAGAATTCATCAGCATAAGACAGTTAACACTATAAGAAAAGTGAAAAAAAAAAAGCCTTTCACTTGACACCAGATAAAAAGTATACCTCTATAAATGAATGTAACTCATGGGTAAAAGAAGAAATGAAAGAGGAAAATGAAGATATGAATATTATATATCACAATTTGAAAGGTGCTGATAAAGCAGTCCCTGGTGGAGGGGGACTCAGCACTCAGTTCTCTAATTAGGAAAGAATAAATGTCTCAAGTCAATGACCTCAGTTTCTACCAAAACAAATAAACAACAAAAAACTAAAACTAAAAAAGAGCAAATACAAAAAAAAAAATCAAAGTAAACATAAGAAAGCATACAAAAATAATCAGAGAAAAAATTAAACAGAAAACAAGAGAGTATTAATGAAACATAGCTGGTTCTTTGAAAAGTAAAGAAAAGCCCTGGCAGATTTGGTTCAGTGGTTAAAGTGTCATCCCATGTACCAAAGGGTCCAGGGGGCCAGGTTTGATTCCTGGTCAGGGCGGTAACTGATAAATGTTTCTCTCTCTCTCTCTAGAATCAAAGGAAAAAACAAAAAACATATTCTCAGGTGAGAATTAAAACAAACAAACAAAATTAATAAATCTTCAGTTAAATTGACCAAGGGAAAAAAAAAAAAACACAAATTATCAAAGCCTAGATTGAGAGAGATAATACCAGTGTAGATGATATAGATATTAAAAGGCCACTAAAATGCTATTATATTTTTAAAAACCTTTATACAAGTAAATTTGATAATTTAGATGAAATGACCAAATTCCTTGAAAGACACAAGTATGCAAAGCTCCTTGTAGAAAAACAGATAGAATAAATAGTTATACATATATTAAAGGAACTGAATATGTAGTTAAAATCATTCCACAAAGAAAACTCTAGGACTCAGTGATTTCATTGGCAAATTCTACAAAATATTTAATAAATAGATAATACTAATTCTTTAATAAACATCAAGAACACTGTAGAAATAAGATATCTCTCTGTTTATTCTGGGGCTAGGGTTACTCTAATTCCAAAACTTAATGAACACATTAAAATAAAACAGAACGTAGTATTTGCACAAATATGGAAAAATTCTAAACAAAACAATATAGCAAAGCAAGTATAATATACAAAAGGGATAATCCATCATAACCATATGGGATTTATCCCAGGAATACAAGATATGTTTGACATTCAAAAATAAACATTACTGAATATATTAACAAACTAAACTTTTAAACGATATGATTGTATCAGTAGATACAGAGAAAGCATCTGACAAAATATAGGGTATATTTCTGATAAAAACTCATAACAAAATAGGATTAAAGGGCAACTTCTTAAACCTTATAAAAAGTATCTACAGGAAAACTACAGGTAACATCATACTTAATGGTAAAAGACAAATGCTTTCCCCCTGGAAAAGAAGTAAAAATGTGTTTATCCAAAGTTGGCATGATCACATATGTAGAAAATTTAACAGAATCTACAAAGAAACTAACAGTTTATTAACAGAGCTGCAGGGTACAATCTATACTAATAAAAGGGTAATATGCTAATTAGACCTGGAGACCTTCCGGGAGACCTTCCAGACATCCTTCTGGACAAAGCCATGAGGGGAGCAGATAGGCATCGATCAGGCTGGCAGGCAGAAGCGGTTAGGGGCAATCAGGCAGGCAAGCAGGTGAGCGGTTGGGAGTCAGCAGTCCCAGATTGTGAGAGCGATGTCTGACTGCCAGTTTAGGCCCGATCCCATAGGGAAGTAGGGGAGATCAGGCCTAAACCGGCAGTTGGACATCCCTCGAGGGGTCCCAGATAGGAGAGGGTGCAGGCCAGGCCGAGGGACATGCCCCCTGCATGAATTTCGTGCACTGGGCCACTAGTATCAATATAAAATCAATTGTATGTCTATATTTTAGAAATAATCAAAGATAATTTTTAAACATAACATTAGTATCAAAAAATGTAAAATACTTGGACAAAAATCTAGCCAAATATGTACAAGATCTAAACACTAACTTTTGAAATACTGTTGAGAAGGGAAATATTAAAGGCCTAAATAAATGGAATGATATTTTTGAGTCAGAAGGCTCAATATTATTAAGATGTCAACTCTCCCCAAATTGATTAAATGTGATACTATTGAAAAGCACAGCAGTTTTTGGGATGCTGTTTGTTTTTGTCAAACTTGACAGGTTGATGGTAAAGTTCATATGATAATTCAAATGTGCTAGCAAAGTCCAAACAACTTTGAAAAGAGAAACAAAATGAGAAAATTAGCATAACCTGATTTTAAGACTGATTATAAAGCTAAAATAATGGGCCTGAATTATCTTAACTTAGACAAACAGATCAAAGAACATAATAGAGCATCTAAAAAAAGACCCACACATATATAAAACACTGATTTTTGATACAATGGAGAAAGGATAGTTTTTCAAAATATACTGCTATCAGAATTATGGAAGTCCATAGGTAAAAAAAACAACAAAAAACAAACAAACAAAACTTTGATCCCTACCAAGTATTATATAGAAAACTTAACCCTAAATGGTCCCTAGGCCTAAGTGAAAACCTAAAACCATAAAACTTCTAGAAGAAACAGGAAAAAGATTTAGATATCATATAAAAAATATACCCAAAAAAGAAAAAAAAAAGATGATAAATGAGAGTTCATCAAAATTGGAAACAGCACTATATTGAGAATCACTATTAATGAAATATCATATAAAAAATATACCCAAAAAAGAAAAAAAAAGATGATAAATGACAGTTCATCAAAATTGAAAACAGCACTATATTGAGAATCACTATTAATGAGGATGAAAAGACAAACCATAGACCTGGCAAAAACATTTTAAAATCGTGTATCTGATATAGGATTCATCTTCAGGATATATAAAAACTCTCAATTCTCAACAAGAAAACTAATTGATATAAACGGGCAAAATATTTGAATATACCCTTCACCAAAGATAAACAGATGGCAAATTTAACTAAAATTAGAGACTGGTCATCGCAAATATTTGTGAGGAAGTGGAGTAACAGTATCTCTCAGAAACCTGGTGCAAATGTAAAAATTGTTTAATTGCTTTGGAAAACAGTTTGGCAATTTCTAAAACACATAAGTTTACAACTTTCAGATGATTCAGCCATTTTACTTCTAGGAAATGAAAGTATATGTCTATTCAAAAATGAATGTTAATTGCCTCATTTATCATAGTCAAAAAGTGGAAACAACCCAAATTTCCATCAACAGAAGGTATTCCTGTAACATATTTATGTTATTTCTATGCGATGGAATACTACTCAGCAATAAAAATAAATGATAAATGAGAGACACTAGATCATGGATGAGTCTCAAAATAATTATACTGAGTGAAAGAAGCCCCTTCAAAAGGGCTACATACTTTATGATTTAATTTATATAAAATCACAGACAAATCCTTGGTGGCAGGAAGCAGATATGTGGCTACTGACAGTGGATTGGGGAGGAGAAACAGGGGAATGGAAGGATTACATAGAAGACTGGATCTTGTTTCAACAATTCACAAGTATTAGTATGTATCAATGTCAAAACTTGTCAAATTGTATACTTATGTATGTACAGTTTATTGTGTGTCAATTATACAGCCATAAATCTGTTAAAAATATGATTATAAAAACCTAATTGCTACATACATATTTTTGCTTGTGTGATAAATTCCATTTATTCTATTTGTCTTTTAACCATGTTTAACTCCTATATATTTATGGCTATTTTACTAGAGCTATGCTCTTTATTTTTAGGAGTTCTACTTCAGTTTTCAGAAAAGTAAATAAATACTTGAAATTTCATGCATTATATGTTTTATTTTTTTAATTTAAATTCTTTGTTGTTGAGAGTATTACATATGTCTCCTTTTTTTCCCCCATAGACCTCTCCCCAGTCGATCCCACTCCCAAGCACATGCCCTCACCCCCCTACTGTCTGTGTCCATTGGTTATGTTTATATGCATGCATACAAGTCCTTTGATTGATCTCTTACCCCCCCCCTGCTACCCTCACCTGCCTTCCCTCTGAGGTTTGAAGGTCTGTTTGATGCTTCTCTGTCTCTGGATCTACTTTTGTTCAACAGTTTACACTGTTCATTATATTCCACAAATGACTGAGATCATGTGATACTTATTATTCTCTGACTGGCTTATTTCACTTAGCATAATGCTCTCCAGTTCCATCTTTCTTTTTTATAGCAGCGTAGTATTTCATTGTGTAGATGTACCACCATTTTCTAATCCATTCATCTGCTGATGGGCACTTAGGCTGTTTCCAAATCTTAGCTATGGTAAATTGTGCTGCTATGAACATAGGGGTTCATATATCCTTTCTGATTGGTGTTTCTGTTTTCTTGGGATATATTCCTAGAAATAGGATTACTGGGTCAAATGGAAGATCTATTTTTAATTATATGAGGAAATGCCAGATTGTTTTCCACAATGGCTGCACCAGTCTGCATCCCCACCAGCAGTGCATGAGGGTTCATTTTCCTCCACATCCTCGCCAGCACTTGTCGTTTGATGATTTGTTGATGATAGCCATTCTGACAGGTGTGAGATGGTACCACATTATTTTGATTTGCATCTCTCGGATGATTAGTGACTTTGAGCATGTTTTCATATGTCTCTTGGACTTCTGTATGTTCACTTTCAAAAAGTGTCTATTTAGATCCTTTGCCCATTTTTTTTATTGAACTGTTTATCTTCCTTTTGTTAAGTTGTATGAGTTC
>NW_005357846.1:3571296-3604672 GCF_000412655.1 Myotis brandtii | reverse complement strand
GTATTTCCATGTTTCTTCCCTGTAGTGATTTTACTTCATTCAATGCTTAGTAGTGATCTATATCTATAAATGTCCCCAACCATCATCATCACTTAGCTATGAAACATTTCAAATATTGGTTTCACACCATGGTATATAATATATTAAGGATTCCTTAACATTTACTTAATTCAATTCTAATTCCTAAAATAAATTTTTATGGAAAAGTATTAAGTAGAATTATTTATAAAATATGTATAAAGTATTAAAGCATGAAACTAGTTTATATATTATACATTACATATTTATATTTGTTACATGTTATTATTAATTCAAAGTGTGGGCAGTGCCTCCTTTCTGGAGGTTCTATGGGAGGATCCATCTCCTGCCTCTTCAAGTTGTTGGCAGAATATGGTCCATTGCTGTACTAGGACTGAGGTCTTGCTGGTTGTCAATTGAGGGCCTTTATTGGCTTTTAGAGGCCATCTGAAATCTTTGGTTCATTGTTCCCTATCTTTATCAGAGCCACTGACAATGGGTTGAATTCTCCTGATACTTTGAATTATTCCTCCATTTTCCTTTTCTCTGAACCTTCTGCTTTTTTCCACTTTTAAGGGCTCTGTGATTGCATTCAGTCTGAATGGATAATCTAGAATAACTGCATGGGTAGGATCCCTAGGCCTGGCTTGTGATCACGGTCGATCAGGGCCTTCGTGCATGGGTATGGTCCCTAGTGGCTGCTGGCTGCCAGCCAGGGCCTCCCTTCCCCGGCTGCTGACTGCTGGCTGGGGCCTCCATTCCTTCCTTCTGCACCACGTGGATAATCTAGAATAACTGCATGGGTAGGATCCCTAGTCCTGGCTTGTGATCACGGTCCAAGCGATCGAACTCCTGGTCTCCCGGTTGAACTCCCGAGGGGACAATTTACATATTAGGCATATATATATATATCTCCCTATTTTAATGTTAACTGGTTAGCAAGCTAATTTTATCTGCAAATTAATTGTCCCACACATACATCTGTGCATATTTGTGTGTGTATGACCTATATAACTTAGTAAAGATTAAATGACATACTATTAGCAAAAATATTGAGTCTATAGTAATTGCTCTATAAAATGAGAATTTCACCTTTTCTCTTTTATACTGAATAAGATAAAGCCTTTTTTTGTTTACTTGTTTGTTTTGTTTCGGCTGAAGCTTTTGAAAAATAGCTTAAGCTATAGAATAAACCACTGTATGGATGGCTAATGTAATGAGATTCTAAATTTGAAAGACTTGAGGAAGGAATAAATATTCTTTTTTAAAAATGTCTCTAAATAGGTGTAAGATTTGCCTCTTTAGAAATTTTGTTTAGTAAATTGTCTACTAGAAATAATTCCGAATCATTTACAACTTTATTTTTTTTACAACTTTATTTTAAAAAAAAACATTTACAACTTTTAATTCCAAGATTGTGAGTTGAATCTGCTATCAGATAAGTGTTCTTATAATATTACAGACCGTGTTTTCTTCCTGATAGCATAGTTTTTATTTACAAGAATAATAAAGACAACTAAATATTAGATTTTGAGTATGGAATATTTGTCCCTTTGTTATAAAATTTACTCTTAAAATGTACACAGTCCAATAAAATAGTTTTTTACATTCCTACATGTAAATGCTTTCATTATTTTCATTTTATCTGAGAGTCTTTAGGCTTCTTTCTTTAAAGAAAGTTAAGAATTAGAACAGAATAGCCAAGTTCAAGAAGCACCATAACTGATCAAAAATGCTCAGCAGAGATATCTTTAGTTTCCACATAGTATTGACAGACACCTTGCATTTTAAAAACCAGTTTCAAACTTGAATTTGTTTGGTGTCTCTAGAACATCAATCAGAGTTTACCCATTCCCTTCTATTTTTGTTCACATCAGTGTAAATGATGTCTATCTGTCTCTTGTCTTCATCCAATTTCTTGTTGCTTCTTTGGTTTTCTGAATTTGAGTTCTACTTCCTGAACAAACTCTGAAACATGATCACATTTTATGTAATCTAGACTATAACACAGAGAAATGTTTTATATTTGCATTTCTCTGAAAAATGAAAAATGATGCTATAACTGTCCTAATTTAATTCAGAGTGATACACAATGTGTTTTTAAATAAACATTTTGGAAAGAAAGCAAATGAAGACATAATACAGTGTCACAATATGATGGATGTCTTCTAATGAAATTAAATTTGATTTAAAATTTTTGACAAAGTGAATAGTTGCTTATAATTTAGGTAGAAGTATTAAACATTAAGTATGATGATCGCAGGCACTTTTTTGTGGAGAGATGTTCTTTCAGATCTTTACACACCACTTATTAAGATGAATGCGCATGTCAGGTTTTATCTTTATAATAGTATATGCTATTCTTGTTGTAAGACAAAGCCAAGCCCAACTGAATCTGCTTTGGATTATTTGCAGCCAAGTTTTAGGATTTAAAAAAATAAAATTCAGAATAATATTCTTAACATGATTCAGATTAATATAAAGATTTTCAATGACAATCTTTTATACAACTTATTGTTCTTTTAAACATTGTTACTTATTATTTATTTAAATTCTTTATTGTTTAAAGTATTACATTACTCTCCTTTTTCCCCCATTGACCTCTCCCTGGCCACCGCCCCCCCCAGCACAAGCCCTCACCCCCTTACTGTCTGTGTCCATTGGTTATGCTCATATGCATGCATACAAGTCCTTTGGTTGATCTCTTACCCCCTCACTCCCCACCTTCCTTCATAGGTTGTACAGTCTGAGTTGTGATTTAATTAAGCAACTGGAGTGAATTAGCTGTGACATGATCAATTTATTTTAATTAAGAGAAGTAGAGCATTTTAGACTGGCATCTATAAAATTACAAATTAGATGGCAGAGAATCATGAAATAGTCTATGGGAAAGTATTTTTAGATGTCCAACCCATGGTTGCTAAGAGTAGAATATTTCACTTTATTTTCCTAAACCTCCACCAATAGATATTAATTACCTTCATTCATGCAATAGGCATCTTCTACTTTGAATTGCTTTTTATTTCTCCCTAAACTTTCCAGAATATATTACAATTGCAGGATAATTGAAATAATGAAGTTGACCTTGCTACCGTTGATTATTTTATGTCAGAACACATCAATTGTGTTACTTTATAATCTAGTTGATTCTGAGTTATATTTTGTTTCATTTTTTAACAACTCTAAAATTAGAATGTATCTTACAAGCATTGTGAAGCAGGTAACTGACATGATATAGCTGTCATTACTGGAATACCTGCCTCAAAACTTAAGAGAATGGATATCAACAGAAAATCCTAGCAATATATGGAGCAATGTTTTTAAAATGCACCAAAATGATAGAATGTAAAAAAAAAAATTGGTGATTTTCAGCCAAAAGTAATTTGAGAATGTCAGCTTCTAAATATGAAGAAATTTTAGTACTACCTTAACCAATTAACTTTGCCTATTTTCCTCTATCTGCATACACAATTTTTACACATTAAAAAAAAATCTGTCTACGTAGTCTAAAAAGAGTTCTTTGAAAATAATAAAACAAAATTTATAAACTATAAGAAAGTACTATGTCAAGTCTAATTGGCAGTGCTCTTTTAATAGTACATAAAAATTCTAGACAATAATTATAATATTTTGATCAAAACATTTAAGGAGTTATCCACACCATTCCTGATTAACAAATGTTTTGAAAAGTGCCATTTCCTTGTTCAAAAATTAAACATTAGTCCTACCTAGTGTTGCTCATTGGTTAGAGGGTCAGCTCCCACACAGTGGGTGACAGGTTTGATACCCAGTCAAGAGCACATACCTTGGTTGTGGGTTTGATCTGCAGTCAGTTGGGATTCATGCAGGAGGCAGCCAGTATCAACCAGTTGATGTGTCTCTCACATTGATGTTCCTCTCTCTCTCTCTCTCTCTCTCTCTCTCTCTCTATTCACCCCTCCACTTCCACTCTTTCTAAAAAGCAATGGAAAAAATATCCTCAGCTGAGGATTAATAACAACAAAACAAACATTATTCCATATAGAGTAGCAAATATATTGTTTCCTTTATTTCTTTTATTTCTTCTGTATTCCTTTTGCTTCATATAGAGTAGCAAATATATTGTTTCCTTTATTTCTTCTGTATTCCTTTTGCTCTCAAGTACAGAGTAAATAAAGAAATTTTGGTAATTATTCACAAGGCAATTTACAAACACTTTTGAAATTGAAATGGCAAAAAGCTTTTCAAAACTATTTTGAAATGTGCACCCTTACTGTGGGAATGAAGTAGACTACAGAGAGGAAAATGTTAATGAGATAAATGTAGGACATATTTAAATTCTTCACTTGTTAGTCTTTATCCTATCACATTATTAGTCATGTTATAGCCCAACAATTTAAAAATTCTGGTTTTGTTAGAGAAAAAGTTAGAAAGGAGTAACAACTACTTTACTTGCATAGAAATAAAACACATTATACCTGGCATAATGATTTAAAAGAATTCAGTAAAAATGCGTAGAAATTACTAAAATAAAATGCATCTCTTCTTTTGCTCACCCATATATTAATTACATATATCAAACTTTGTCTAACATAAAAAATCAAAGCATCTGCTCTTAATACCTTTCAAAAATAATCTGCTATGCTAGTTCTTAATTTTTTAATGTAAAATAGCAACAGAAGTTTCAGGAAGAAAAATAAAGAAAAGAAAAATCTGGAGGATTAAATAACAGTAAACATCCAAACCTGAAAGGAAGTAGATAAACTGGTATCTCAATCATCCATATATTGCACATCTTTCTCTTAATGTAAGTCACCAATACCTGTAAGGTTAGAGTATGCCCATGTATGGTGTTAAGTGTAGTTCACTTATTTTTCTAGTGTAAGAATATGCTTGATCTGTGGGAATTTTGTTTATTGTTTGTTTTTAAAGAAATGTTATATGTGCATGCTGAAGTGATTGCAGGTACAATTTTACTTGCCCAATTGTAGATGATTGCCAAAATGAAAGACAATGAATAATGCATTATCCTTTGCAATAAGTGGGAAATTAATAAGTTTTTCAGGAAACATTTTCACCGTAATTCTCATAATAGTTTACTTTGAAGCAGAGTGCAGGAAAAGTTCTTGAGAAGCTGCCAATCCAAGAACAAAGCCAATTCAGCACGTGAACTGAAAGAGGCATCAGGCCTGAATACAGTACCTGGAGAGGAAGTGCCTAAAACTACACTAAGTGTATACAAATGACCTGTAATTTCATAGCTGATTATAAACTGTGGCTTGTACAGCACATTGACCTGTTGCCCATCGGTATCATCAGGTGCTGTTATGGACACCTGGAGGAAGTAGGGGAAGACAAAAGCTTTTGGTTTCTATTAGTAGCAATAGTTCTACTAGTTTTCAATTTTGTTGAATTTAATTCAGGATTTATACACTCAACAAATACATATTAAGTGTCTCCTATATGCTAAGCTTTAAAGCATCCATTTGTTTAGAATATATATGTTCTATTCTAGATTTTTTCTACTATTTTTTCCTACTATTTTGAGTTTTTCTTAAATTTGATTATCATAGTCAAACCATTTTTTGAGGGGAAAAAATAAAGCTTCACTACAAATATCTTCCCCTTAAATTTTCAAAAGACAAATTTATAGAATAGAATTTGACTTATGACAGACTTATGTCATGATAACTCATTATACCTTCTTTCCAAAAAAATAGGTAGCGGACTATTCAAGTTACACTCAGAGATTCTCATGGGAATATCAGATCTGGAGTTTAACAGAAACAGGGACAGCTTAGCCAGTAAGTGTCTCTAAAATATCTATGAGGATTTTCTCTTGAGTTCTTAATTGCTCAATTTTAAACTGCCTTCAGCATTTAGCATGGGCACTTAAAGCTGGGAGTAGGCCTTGAAAAAATAGTTTTGCTCTAGGCTCAGACATACCTGGGAGCAGGCACAGCTAAGAAAAGTGTGTTGAATCCATATTGACATTACTAGGATACAGTGTCTTATAGACATATTCTCATTCACTCAGTTATGCTTATCTTCTACTGATGAATATATTAAATCCTGTTCTGCACCAAGGCCTTTGCACTAGAAATTAGAACTTATCTATAGACAAAACAGAACATGTAAGGTTTGCTTTTAATATCATTTATTGTACAGCCTTCCTTATACCTCCCAACACCATCCCAATACCCTGAGACTGCCCATTCCAATCCCCTTGGAAACTCTGAGATTAGAAATCTCAATTGCCGCTGCTTTTCAACATTTCCAATATCATACTTCACTCTTTTTCTTTTGCTAGCTTATTTACACTTTAACAATGTAATATATTTTGGACAATGGTCATAATATATATAAAAATAAAAGTACAAAGGAAGAGTAAGCTGTAGAATCAAAGAAAGTTTCCTAGAAAAAACTACATCTGAACCTATTTGAATGACAAGTATTTTAAAAAGAGAGAGATGACAGACATTTGTCATAGCAATATCTTTACTGATACTGCTTGTAGGGCAATAGAAACTAAGGAGAAAATAAACAAATGGGACTACATCAAAATAAAAAGCTTCTGCACAGCAAAAGAAACCATCAACAAAACAAGGAAGCCCACTGCATGGGAGAACATATTTGCCAATGTTATCTCCAATAAGGGTTTAATCTATAAAATTTATAGGGAACTCGTACAACTTAACAAAAGGAAGATAAACAATCCAATTAAAAAATGGGCAAAGGACCTAAATAGACACTTTTTGAAAGAGGACATACAGAAGACCAAGAGACATATGAAAACATGCTCAAAGTCACTAATCATCCAAGAGATGCAAATCAAAACAATAATGAGGTACCACCTCACACCTGTCAGAATGGCTATCATCAACAAATCAACAAACAACTATTGCTGAAGAGGATGAGGAGATAAAGGAACCCTCAGGCACTGCTGGTGGGGATGAAGACTGGTGCAGCCACTGTAGAAAACAGTATGGCATTTCCTCAAAAAATTAAAAATGTAGCTCCCATTTGACCCAGTAATCCTATTTCTAGGACTATATCCCAAGAAAACAGAAAGACCAATCAGAAAGTATATATGCGCCCCTATGTTAATAGCAGCACAATTTACAATAGCTAAGATTTGGAAACAGCCTAAATGCCCATTAGCAGATGAGTGGATTAGAAAATGGTAGTACATCTACACAATGGAATACTATGCTGCTGTAAAAAAGAAGGAATTCTTACCATTTCAACAGCATGTATGGAACTGGAGAGCATTATGCTAAGCGAAATAAACCTGTCAGAGAAAGATAAATATCACACAATCTCACTGGCTAAGATTTGGAAACAGCCTAAATGCCCATTAGCAGATGAGTGGATTAGAAAATGGTAGTACATCTACACAATGGAATACTATGCTGCTGTAAAAAAGAAGGAATTCTTACCATTTCAACAGCATGTATGGAACTGGAGAGCATTATGCTAAGCGAAATAAACCTGTCAGAGAAAGATAAATATCACACGATCTCACTGATTTTTGGAATATCATGAACACCATAAACTGATGAACAAAAATAGAACCAGAGTCATAGAAAAGAACAGACTGTCCAACCTATGAGGGAAAGTGGAGAGTGAGGGGGTAAGAGATCAACCAACAGACTTGTATGCATGCATATGAGCATAACCAAAGGACTCAGACATAGTGGGGTGAGGGCATGTGCTGGGCTGGGAGGGTGTGGGGGTGGCTGGTGAGAGGTCAATGGGGGGGAAAAGGAGACTTGTGTAATACTTTAAATAATAAAGAATTTACATGAATACACAGAGATTGCACTGAACACTATGCAGGATGCTTGTCACTTACAAAAATGGAAATATGAGGTGGTGGAGCTCAAGACCTGAAGCTCCTGGTCTCACTTTCTTCCTTTCCTCTGATATTCTGCTATGGCTTCCTATTGGTCAATCCCAGCAATAGCCAAAGCTTATGGGAGCCAGTCCACATGGGTAGGCCTTCCAGAGTCAACAGTAAGTGAAGAGGGAGTTGTAATGAGTCTGGGGGTGAAAATGCAAGATAATTGAAATAGTCCAGCTTTGTCCCTAAGCCCCTATCTTCCTTCCTGCAGTCCTACACTCGAGGAAGGAACAAAATGCTCTCAGCTCTCTTATCAGGTTGGAATGTCATGCTATCAACTGAGTCACACTAATACCTGAAACCTAAAGCATTAGCTAATATGTCTATTATTTTTTAGGATAGCAAGGGAAGAAAATGTAGAGAGAAAATAAATAATTAAATAACGTATTTGTTTCAGTCCCTGTCTTTGTAGTTGGCCATTAAGCAAATCTAAGTAGGTATCATACCTGTATCTGTCCTCCTCAAATTCTCTATTCCTTACTCTCCACCAACAACACCTCAATTGGAAGGGTGCTTTACCTGGTGGAATGAATCAACTTTGATTCCTGCAAAATACAAGTGTTTTTGTGGTCCTGCCTTTATTTTTGGTTCTTTTTCCTATTGACCTGATTATTAGATTTTATAATAAGAAGTGTCCTCGTGAATCTTTTTGGTTCTGTGCTCTCTTGACTTAAGCTGTATAGAAGCAACCCCATTTTCAATTAATATAAGAGCTTATTAAACCTTTTTTCTGCCTGTTGTTCTGTAGCCTGTGGCATCCAAAATGGCAACAGGGCAGTTTTAGCTTCATTGTAAACAAACAAGGATTGTGCATTGTCCTGAGCACTCACATCTTTAAGTGCACATTAGCATAAGATTATGGAATAAAAGCAAAATATCCTTATCTTATTTGCTCAGGCTACCTCAACAAAATAGTGTAGATTGGATGTCTTAAACGACAGAAATTTATTTCCTCACTGTTCTGAAGGCTGGAAGTCTGAGAGCAGGGTGAGAGAGTAGTCAGGTTCTACTGAGGGACCTCATCCTGGCATGGAGATGGCTGCTTCTAGCTGTATGCTCGCATGGATTTTTCCGGGTACATGCACATGGAGAAAGGAGAGAAAGAGAGAGGTCCTGCCCTCTTCTTTATAAAGCCACAAATCTTATCCTATCAGGACCCCACCATTATGACTTTATTTGGCTTTAATACCTCCCAAAACCCCTATCTCCAAATACAGTCATATTGGGGATTTCATTTTCAACATAGACATTTAAGGGGGACAACATAGGCATTTCAGTATATCGCACCCCTTAATCCAGTTAGTAGGTATCGTAGCAAGGTAAGTCCCATTTTACCTCCACCCATTGGTTTCTAGGCTAGTGAATTCTGACTATGAGGAAAGAGGCACTATCTCTTGGATCCTGGTTCATACATATGGTAGCTCCTAAAGGAAAGCTCTCTAGCTTGGCAGGGCATTATCTCTCAACTGGTGCCTTAACAGACCCTTCAGGAGGTCATGCAAAGTTTTATATAGCCAAATGCTACTGAGAGTAGAACATGTGGTAGTAGAACCTGTAAATTTTGTGGGCATGAGCTGTTGCTGTAGTTACCTTATTATAAAAAGAGTTTTATTTTGTTGTTGTTATGTGTTTGTTTGTTTTTTATTCATAGAAGCAATGATGGGTAAATACCATGGGTAGCAAAATCAATATCTAAGACCACTTAAAATAGCATTAATAAAATCTGTTAAGGTAAAGTGTATATCGTATGTGAAAATACAGGGTGGGGCAAAAGTAGTTCTACAGTTGTTCCTATGGAAAATAATACAATAATTAATTAATAATAATAATACAAGAATAGCCCTGCTGTTGTGGCTCAGTGGTTGAGCATCGACTATGAACCAGGAGGTCACAGGTTTGATTTCCTGTCAGAGCACTTGAGGGCCAGATCCCCAGAAAGGGGTGTGCAGGAGGCAGCCAATCAATCATGTTCTCTTATTATTGATGTTTCTATCTTTCCCTCTCCCTTCCTTTCTGAAATCAATAAGAATATGTTTTAAACAAATACAAGAATAAACTGTGTCTTGCATATTCACAACTGTAAACCTACTTTGCCTCACCCTATATATCTATTTTTAGGAGTACAAATTACTGTCTCCTACAAAATAGAAAGTCTCCATATGATGTCCACAGGGTGGCTGGCTTGTCTGCAGGGGAAGGAAGCTATATCACAGGCTCAGTGTAGGCCTTTGCTGTTGGCATATTGGGCAATAAGCATTGGCTGTAGTTAGATCAGCCATTGTAAGGATAAGTTTATATTGTTGCATATTGTTGAACTACTACACAACCTCTACCTGTGTCACTTTGTCTATGGACATAGTAAACAAGCATGGGGTTGGGGATATGGGTAGAAAGATGACTGGCACCCAGAGGAAGGGCCATAGTGTCTATCAGATGATTTAGAATATACTTTGCAGTAGACATTCAATGAGGGCATTTCCATGGGAAAATCTTCACATTACCCATTCAGAAAGGTTCATTCACATATCGATCAGTCAGACCTTATTTTTCTCCCAGCCTTGTTCCCACTAGCCATTGCACATAACTTAGCATACCTTGGACTTGCCCCCTTTAGTTTGGCTTGAACAACCAGATATTTTGTTGCTTATCAGGGGAAATATTTTTTCTTCACCATTGTCTTTTACTGTCACCACTCAGAAAGTCTGTAGCATTTGATAGAAGATAATATCATGATAATCTGAGCCAGTTGCTCATGCAACTCAACTTTTCAGACATGCTTGAATCATCATGAATGCTGTAGTGCACATTCACTTTTTGCTTACTTTTAATTAAGTAACACCTATTTTGTAATGGGAATTTCAAATCACATAGTTATGTAGTGTCCCATGGACAAGTGACTTTAGACACTATCAGAGCCTAGGAGAAATCTAAAATTTACCTTTCTAATGGAAAGTAGTTGCTGCCATAATAGCATTCCCCATTGGAGTTTGCCAAGAACTCCACTCAGATTTCCATCTGCCACAGATATTTTCTATACTATTGAGTTTTCTGGGTATGAAGTCCAGAGATGCTTGTACTAGCACATTGAGGTGGTACAAAATTTTATTTAAAACTGCCTTCTGAATTATATAACAAAAGAGTTGGAACTGCAAGCCTAGATGTGATGTGGATTTTTCTCCTCAACATCCAGAGTATCACCAAGCATGTGTCACTGTCTTTGAGGTCTGTAAATGGCCCAGGTACTTATCTCTCACTTTTAGAGGCCTACTTTTTTGAGAGTATCAATTGATGCTTTCTTTATTTTATTTTTTCCAAGATTTGTTGAGATACAATTTATAACTGAGTTGGCTGTTGGTTTTTGGAGTTTATCTCCCATCCTCCAGCAATCATGTGTCTTACGTAGGCCATTAGGCTTCTTTAGGTTCTTGTTACTTGCTGCCTGGTATGTTCAATTAGCATATTATCAATATAATAGCCACTCATCTGTAACATAGCCAAAAGTCAAGGTCTCTCTGGTCTGTTAAGATCAATAACAGGAGATCAGAAATAATCTTTAGGTAAGACAATGATCATGTATTGCTCTCTTTGCAAAGTAAAAGCAAATGGCTTCTCATTATATTTACTATAGATAAAAGTTAGAAAACAAAAATACATATCTAAAGCTGCATAGTAGAGCCCGTGACTGGATACATTATCTGAAACTGTACTTCTTTTATGGCATAAGTTCTTAAATTTCCAAAATCTAGTCATGCATCTGACTTTTGAGCTGGTCAAAGAGGGCAGGTAAAAAGGAATGTATTAAGAATCATACTCCTGCTATTTTCAACTTTTTTGATGGTGACACTAATCTCTGAAATGTCCCTAGGAATTCAGTATTTCTTTTAGAATACTGCAGGGAGGTGGTATGATCTAGTAGCTTCTACTGGGCCCTTTCTGCCATAACAGTGCACATTTCACTCATTGAGGAACTAATGTGGGTATGATGTATTAAATATACCCTATTTCACCACTAATCCTGTGACTAGGAAAATCATCACCATGAGTTTACTTTGGTCCAAGAATACATTTGTCTTCTGACCTTTATAAGCCCCAAGTCTGCCCAGTTTGTTTCAAGTTACCAAGGGAGTGTCCATCTGCAACCAGTGACCAAAACCCAATGGCTGAGCTCTACTCTTTCTCCTATACTCAGTCACTTTCGTAAATTGCTGCATTGCTGTGGGAGAAAATGTGGAAGATTAACTTGTGTTTCATTGAAAAATATTTCTTTAAAGAGATTCATAAACAAATATGTTGAATTCTGTGAAATGGCTTAGATATAGAATTTGAATAAGAGACCACATGTCCTCTATAACAATTGGAATTACTTTTCTGCTCACTAGATCTAGAATTCTCACTTATGTATTTCAAACTGCATCTTAATAGGCTCCCCACCTATTTTATTCCTAGAGATCCTGTGATCAATTAGCTAGTATCTCTGTTTAGGGTCGTGTTCTGATTGTAAATTCTCTATGAAGTGTATTAGATAATTGGCCCTATTTTTTTGCTAAGGGATAAGCATCTCTATTACTCCAGGATGTGAGGATTCCACTACTCCCATTAACATTTGGAAGCTCAGTTCCATAACAGCATCTCCCACCATCATCTCCAGCTTCCATAAGGACACTCACCACAGAGTTTCTAAGAAGGCTTAGAGAAAAATATTCCCCCAGCTTCCCTACAGTTAAAGCTAGTATTGGTTAAGCAGATTCCAACATTCTTTCAATTTTTGGATACCTTTCCTGCTCAGTATGTCCTGCAAATGTCTGCACCTCATTTCATGACTATAGTATGCTTGCCTTTAGTTCAACATCCTAGCATACTGTGAATGTTGATTTCCAGTGATTAAATCAACACAAATCATGTATGTTAAATAATTTCATTAAGTTCAATAAACTCATCCTATATCAGTCTTACATGGCATGCTAGTTGGCCTAACAACCTTAGAACCCCTCTCATTCATGCTCTTCAGACTCACTGATACAGATTGGCAAGATCCTACAACTCTTTCAGTGGACAGCTACTTCCAGACTGGTACTTGCACTTCTCCATTTTAAATTCCATTGGCATCTAGATCTTCTTCCGATACATGGAGACCTCCATGGAGGTCTGTGAGGCAAGTGTGCCAGCTTATGTAGACAGGAGCTGCTTTCATGAATTAGAGAGTTTCAGGTGTATATGCAGATTCAGATTTCTCTCAGGTTTATCTATTTCTTCCCTAATGTTTCCATCCCATGACACAGCCTTCCACACTTTCACTACCATTTCATTTTCTTAGCATAGAGATCTGGTAGAATAGCACATTCAATTAGTTGTACAATTCTACTGTGGTTATAATTAGGTCCTGGACTTAATCCTATATCTATAGGAAATTTTTAAAATCCTTCAAAACTGACCTTTGACAATTTCTACCTGAATGCTGCAATTGGCATCCAAGACAATTAGTGTTTCCTTGCCTATATTTTGGCTCTCTAGGATGTCCAGAGGAGTTACTTCATGTTACAATCTTTCTAATCCCTATTCTCACCACTGATCTAAATGCCACAGACACTTGCTCACAAAACCTTACCTTCCATTGGCACTTCCTTGTGTTTCTTTACTGTTGATCGTCTTTGAAATTTAAATGCCAACACTTACTCAATATCACCCCACCCTGCAAGAAGGATAACATGTGCTAGTAAAATATGTAAACCACCAAATCCCAGAATCTTAATTTTAAGATTTCCTTCTTGGGAATACTCCTGGTACCAATTACTCTTTTAGACAGAAAACAGATGGCATACCCTAACAGGATAATTAAGAAAAGCTTCATGCAGGCACCATTTTTTAGTTGAAGTTCACCAACAAGGAATCATGAAGCACCCCCGTGCTAGCAGGCAGTGGTAAGCTGCTACCATCTTTAGACTGTAAGTGGTAGGAGAAAGCTATAGCTGTAGAAAATCTATCCAACAGGAACTCAGCCCCTGCCAGTCTGCAGCATGGCATCAGACACCTAGGGAACCAAACATTATGACCTCTCCACAGCCCACTCCTTCTACTGGTGCCTCTCTCTGGCACAGTGTCTATACTTATGAGGAATGATTTTTATTGATACTATATTCTGTGTTTTATATTAAAAGTAATAAATGTACCTCTGTTTACTATGTCACTTATTGTCAACATAATTTTTATGCTTTTGAGCAAAAGGAACTATAATTTAATTTTCCATTGTTATAATTCTCCTCTTTAAATTAATTTTTAAAATATTAATCACTAATTTATTTTCATGGTTCAATCAATTTAAGACAATGTACAAAATTAAAAGAATGTAATAATAAATTCATAAGTAAACTTTAAAAAATGCTCTCCCTTACCCTTCAAGCTTCTACGACATTTATTTCCTCCTTGTTAGGGAAACACAGCATATAATTTTAATACTTTTTTCATAAACTCTCCTTCTATTATTCCCTAGACTCACTGACATCTGGCTTTTACCCTGAAGCTGCTCTTGTTAAGGTCAGTAATGACCCACCTTGTTAAATCCAATGGTTAAATTTTAGTAATTTTATTTGTCCCAATACTAATAGCTAACATGGTGGATTACTCACTCCTTCCTAAATAAATTATCTTAACTTGGATACCAGGATCCTACACATTGTTAAGTTTTCTAAATTTCCTATGTGATCCCTCCTTCTCTGTACCCTTTGCTACTTTCTCATATTCTCCAACCTCTTAATATGGAATTACCTGAGCTCAGTATTTTGTTCTCTTCTCTTCTCTGTCTTTATTTACTCCACTAGGGACCCAGTGCACATATTCGTGCACCTTGAAAGGAACTGTGGACTGTGAGGCTGAGGTGGGCACAGGAGCAGGTCTCAGGCCATCCTCTGTGCCCGAGCCTGGCTTCTCCCACCGCAGCCCCTCGTCTCCTGTCTGCCAGCAGCCCCGCTCCTGTAGCCGCTGTTCCTATGTGCTAACATTGCCAGACCCACTCACACCTGCTGACAGCATGGAGCAATTGGGGCCAGTGCCAGCAGCAGGTGCAAGAGGGGGCTGCTAGCCCCAATTGCCCCTCAGGAGAGGAAGAGGTGGAGAAGCCTTGAAGGGATATTGGGGCTGGCAGCCGCCACTCGCACCCACTGACAGCACTGAGCAATTGGGGCTGGTGCTGGGCGCCGGTAGTGGGTGCAAGCGGCAGCTCCGGCACTGGTTTTGGGTGCAGGCGCCGGCTGCAGGTGCAAGCACCTGGTGGGACTATGGTGTGTGGGAGCAAAGAATTTTCAGTAACTACCAGAGGCTCCCCCTGATGACAGTGACTGGCACCCTGCCTTGGTCTGGCACCCCCACTCACCTGCTCTACCATCCCACCACGGCCAATGCCCACCATGTTCCGTGCTCTGCCACCTGCTGCTGATGGCTGCCATGTTCCGTGTGTATCACCTGGTGGTCAGCACACATCATATTGACCAGTTGTTCAGTTGTTTGGTTGTTCCGCCATTTAGTCTACTTCCAGTGACTGGCACCCTGCCTTGGTCTGGCACCCCCACTCACCTGCTCTACCATCCCACCACGGCCAATGCCCACCATGTTCCGTGCTCTGCCACCTGCTGCTGATGGCTGCCATGTTCCGTGTGTATCACCTGGTGGTCAGCACACATCATATTGACCAGTTGTTCAGTTGTTTGGTTGTTCCGCCATTCGGTCTATTTCTATTTGCATATTAGGGAGGGAGATAGATAGATAGATAGATAGATAGATAGATAGATAGATAAACTAGAGGCTTGGTGCATGAAATTCGTGCACGGGTAGGTTCCCTAGGTCTGGCCAGTGATCAGAGCCAATCTATGGGATGACCGGTAGGGAGGGAGATAGATAGATAGATAGATAAACTAGAGGCTCGGTGCATGAAATTCGTGCACGGGTAGGTTCCCTAGGCCTGGCCAGTGATCAGAGCCAATCTATGGGATGACTGACAGGGTGATCAAGGCCCCCACTCGCACCCGCCTTGGCCTGGCACTACATGCTTGCCAGCTGTGCCCCCCACTGTGGTCCTGCTCTCGGCAGGGCCCATTGGGGCCAGCAGCACCTGCACTGCTGCCTGCTGCCAGCGCCACATCGCTGATGCCTGCCATGTTCCATGCTTCCCGCTGGTGGTCAGTGCACATCTAACTTCCAGTCAGTCAAACTCCGCCCCGTGGGAACAATTTGCATATTAGCCTTTTATTATATAGGATTAGTGGTTTTATCTAGTCTAATGGCTTTAAATAGCATATGTTAATTTCTTCCAAAATTATAGCATCAATTCATACCTCTCTTCTATATTCTAAACTTATTTATCAACTGCTTTCATGACACCTCTACTGGGATATTTAATGTCTTAATAATCTTTCCCCTAAATCTGCTCTACTTATAGCTGTCCCCAGTTGAGTTAATGACAGCTTTCCAGTGTTCAGGTAACAAAAAAACACAAAAACACACACACACAGTATAAAGTTGTCCTAGATTCCTGTCTCTGTCTCACATCCACAACACTGATACCTTTGGCTATCCTTTTCAAAATGTATTAGAATCCAAAATGTACCAATTATTATAACTATGTTGTCTAGGCCACCATCATCTCTTACCTGGGTTACTACAAAGTTGTCTTTGTCTTTACCCATACTTTCCTAAAGTCTTTTATCAACAGAGAAACCAGAATGCTATATTAAAATTCCTCCAATAGCTCTTTCTCTCATTAAGAGTAAAGACATATCATTTCTTAAAAGACCCTACATGAACTGGATCCTCATTAGCTTTTGACTTTATTGGATTCTACTCTACCCTTCACTCACTCATCTATAGTCAAACAGTGTTCTTGTTATTTCTAGAATATACAAGTATGCTCTGCCTCAGGGCATTAGCTGTAGTGTTCCCTCTTCCTGGAATACTCTCTCTCCAGACACATATTTGTTCACTCCCTCACTTCAGTCAAGTCCTGGTTCCAATCTTATCTTTCCAAGTAAACCTATCCTGACCACTCTATTTAATATTTCATCCTTCTCTACCTCTCACTCCTAACACTCTCAATTCACTTACTTTGTTCTTTTTTCTTTTTATTCCACAGCATTTACCATCTTCCATCATACCATATAATGCATGTTATCATTCTTTAATGTGTTTGCATTTACTTATGATGTTTATTGATTATTATCCATCTTCCTCTCCTAATAAGTAAATTCCATGAGGACTGTTATGTTTGTCTGATTTGTTCACTGATGTACCCCAAGCATCTGGTACATAGTAGGTACTCAGTAAGTACTGAATGAATGAATGAATGAATGAATAACTGTAAAATTTAGAGAGGTACTCAGTAAGTACTGAATGAATGAATGAATGAATAACTGTAAAATTTAGAACTCAAGAGCTCAAATACCAGTATGAATAACAGTAGATGTCAGCACTAGACATAGGTCCTCCCCTACCATCTCATGTATCATCATTGTGGACAATTTCATCTCCTTAAAGGCAGAACCTAGTAGGGCCAAGGAAAGTTCTTTAAATTGAAATCTTTCTTAAGACTTTCAGTTTGACTCTCAAAGATGCTGTGATGAAATGTTAAGCCTTAATTTATATTGTTCTCAGTAAAGTGCTTTTAGAGAGAGGGAAAAAACAACATAAGGGACAAAATTTGAGGGTGGTAAAGATGTCCTCAAGAACTAGACTTGAAGACATAAAATTCTTGTAAGTAGCTCATTTTTTGCTGTTGCTTTTGATCACAAGTATTAGTGTAAAATTTTCTAAATGGGAGAGTTGGGTATAGTGATTCTCTCTAACGTCAATCCACAAAAGCTGCATTAAATCACAAATCCCAATAGAGAAGATTCAACTACTTACTAATGTAAAAAACTTTATGAAACTAAACTAAAAAACTCAGTAGATTGTGTTTGGAATCTGGATATATTTACATTATTCTGTCATCATTTCCTTTGCCAAATCCTTATAGAATAGCTTTTAGTATAAAGTTCAAGTTTACTGACATGTTTTACCAAACCTTTAACCTTGTCCTTGCCAACATTTCCAGACTTATCTTCTGTTTCCTTCTTCCTTGCACCTTTTGTTCCAGCCATAATAACATTAAAATAACAGATTTCCCCTTGCCTTCCTGGCCTTCAAGTACTGTTATCTATACTGCGGAGGCTCTTGCCACCAATCTTTGTTTAGTGAACTCTTACACATCTTTTGGGTCTTAACACAAAATAAACCTTTTTTAGAAAAGCCTTCTCTGACTCACAGATTAGGTAAGATCCCCTGTTAGAGTCTCCTTTCTTTTATAACATTTTATACTTTTTGGAAGTATATATTTATTTATGTGATTCTTTGCCTTAGTTTTTTTTTCTCCCTCAAAAAACTAGACACTAGGTTTTATGATCACATTAATCATATTTACTTTTGTTAAATTACTGTCTTCACTTCCCTAGCATATACTAGGCCCACAATATATATCAAAAGAAAGAATGAATAAATTTATTAATTAGATAATTGATTCCCACACCCCACCTCTTGACTATGTTAGGTTCCCCTATTATGATATCCACTTACTGTAGTTTTTTACTTTATGGCAATTGCCCCACTTCCCCACCCCCCTACACACACACACACACACACACACACACACACACACACTAAGAACAACATGAAGAAGAAGAAAAACTCATATGTGATCTCTTCACTATGACATTGGTAAAGCCTGTCATGTTGCTTGGCACATAATATATTCAGAGCAAGTAGATATTAAGTGAAAGTTTTTGTTTATGCCTTTCAACACTTCCCTCTTAGGCCAGAAATATTTCTTACTATAAATCTGTTTCAGAAAATATTTTGGCCAGGTTATATTTCAGAGCTGCTACAGTTCTGAAGGCTAGAGTCAGTGTCCAAATTCTGCCAAAATGAGTTTTATTAATGAATTAAATAAAGTTGACATAATGGAAAAGGGAAATTTATTCTAAAATTCTATATTCTACATATCCTCAGTATCACTGAGTCTAAGAAGAAAGATCTAATTTGGGAAAGGCTATATTAACTAATTAAAATATAATGTAGCTTTTTCTGTAAGATCTGCTCTACCATCTCCTACTAGATTATATTTCTAAAATACAATTTGCAACAGGGTCAAGGGACAACAATCCTGTGAACTACTTGTAGGCCTTACATTATGTTAATGCTTCGTCCTCACCTGTGACTTTTTGTTACTCCCTAAATCTAATGATTTACTGAAGCCAGATCATACTGACTTGAGATTTTATAGTTTCAGGAATTTGTGAGCAAGTTGTTAAAACATTGGCAGTTTTTAAATTGGCTATCACAAGAGTATTTATACTACAGAAATTGATGAATGCTACAAATTTAAGTTTTTGTCCCCAGAGAGCCACTTGTTAAATATTTACTAACATAACACTGCTAAGTTTCCTCTTGACAATATCTTGATAATACTTTGAAATTACATTATGATGTCTATGCCACAAATTAAGCACCATATAAATTGACACTTGATGCATTATCTTTATCTTTGTATTCCCACCTACCATCACAGTTTTGGGACACAATATATTTCAATAGGTATTTTAAAATTAATGAAAAATATCTATTTTGGCTTATATGACAATATAACCCTCAGATCATATCACAACAACCAAAAAATACTGTAGTTCTTAAATAATGATATGGCATCTAAATTTTGGTCTAATTATTTTAAGACTTGAGAAGATAAATAAAAATTTCAAGATATTAATAGATGCCTTAAAGTATCAATGATGATATACACTGAGTGGCCAGATTATTATGACTACCCCATCAGTACTTCATTGGGCTACCTTTTGCCTTCAATACTGTGGCAATTCTTCTTGGCAATGACTCCACGATATGTTGAAATGTGATGCGAGGAATCTGACACCATGCCTGATGAATAGCACTGTCCAGTTCTGTGAGATTTGATGGTTGTGGAACCAGCTGCCTGATGGCTCTTTTAACTTCGTCCCACAAATGCTCAATTGGATTGAGATCTGGTGATTGTGGGGGCCACCTAAGCAAGGTAAAGTCTCCCTCATGTTCTTGAAACCACTCCTGCACAATACGAGCACCGTGGCATGGCGCATTGTCTTGTTGGAAGAAGCCATCTCCATTGGGATACGCCATCCACATGATAGGATGAACTTGATCAGCAATGATACTTAGGTATGTTGTGCTCTTCAGAGGTTGTTCCACACGAATTCAAGGGCCCAAATCATGCCAGGAAAACATGCCCCAAACCATAACACTGCCCCCACCAGCTTGAAGGGTTGTACTCATGCTTTCATGCTGTTTCCGCCAAATTCTCACTCTGCCATCTGCATCATGCAACTGGAAACGTGATTCATTGGACCACATGACTTTTTTCCAATGCTCGACTGTCCAATCCTTCTGTTCCTGTGTGAATTGGAGACGTTTTATCTTGGTAACTGCAGACAGCAAAGGTGTTTGAACAGGCCTTCGGCTTCCATATCCCATTTGATGCAGTGTACGGCTAATTTGCCTACAAACATCAGGTGGTCATAATAATCTGGCCACTCAGTGTACATCAAAAGGAAATGGTAAATAAAATTATGGGATATAAAGAATAATCTCACCTTGTAACAGGCACAGACTACTTAAGTATAGCATCTCTTTACAACACAATGAAGTTCTCCCTTGAAATTTTTAACAATTGTAGATGCTATTTGAAAAGTGAAGTGCTTTAAATATGGAGAAGTCACAGAAACAAGTCTTCTTTGTTATCTTCTTTTATGCTCCCTGACACCACAGTCCTGAGAGGATATCAATGATTACTCAGAATTGTTCTCATCCTTAGATCTTTTATTCTACTTTTCCATTTTCTTTAAATAGTTCTATTCTCTCGATGGGCAAGATAAGAATTAGTGAAAGAAACCATTATAATCCCTTTGTCCATTTTCTCCTGATCTGCTGTTATGTCTCTTTCAACCATGAACTAGTGTATTCACTGAATATTTAAATGTATCTTGGTTGAATAAACATATTAAGCCAAAGAATGGGAGATTACAAGAAATATAAATGCAATCATTACACTCAATTATAACTAACTTTCTCCCTAGAGAAAGGGCATAAGACAAAGATGCAACTATCCTTACTTCTATTTAACACTTTGTTCTATTACTAGTCAGTGCAATAAGACATGGGTAAAGGAGATAGAAGTACTGTAATGGTTAGATAAAATAAATGAAAATAGTAGTACCTAAAGATAACATGATTTTTTACATTGAAACTTCAGAAGAATCCACGGACAAATTTTTAGAATTAATAAATGACTTTCGCAAGGAGACTGTGTACAGACCCAAACACAAATTGTATTTCTATGTATTATCAATGAAGGTAAAGTTTTTAAATGTTAATTACAGTAGCAGCAAAACATATCATATGCTGAAATAAATCTAACAAAATATGCCCATAACTTTAGATTAAAACTCCAACAGAGTATGAGAAAAATTAGAGATAAATAAATGAGTATGTATACATGTCCACAGATTGGAAATTCAAAATTATAAAATGTCAATTATTCCCAACTTAATAGATAGACTTATTGCAGTTCCAAATAAAATGCCAACAAGGGTGTATTTATAAGTGTGTATATAAATGGACAATCATATTTTAATACCTATATGGAAATGAAAAGTAGTAAGACTAACTTGGTGATCTTTAAGAACTCAGGCATAGCTGGAAAACTTGCTCCACTTATCAATAGCTAAGTTATAGTAACATAAAAAATGTGCTATTGCTGCACAACAAAGTTTACCATCTATATATATAAAAGCCCAGCAACCAGAACAACAGAACAACTGGAACAACCGGAACGACCAGTCTTTATGACGCGCACTGCGGCGGCTAACCGGCCCAATCAGGGCCCCATCGGGTCCCCCAAATGACCCACAGCCCCTCCCCCTGGCCGGCCCTGGCCCAAGTTGGCCTCCATCCCATCAGGGGTGGGGCCGGCAAGTCTCGGCAAGCACCCCCCTGGCAGCCAGGCCTAATTGACCCCAATTAGGGCAGGCCAGCTAGACCCCACCCATGCATGAATTCATGCACTGGGCCTCTAGTATGAATAGAATAGAGAGTTAAAAAACAGACTCACCCATAAGTGCTCAACTAATTAATAACAAAGATGACACTGGTGCTTTAAGTTATGAGGAATCTTTTCAATGGTGATTCTGGGTCCATTATATAGAGAAAAAATGTATCTAGATCTCATACCTAACCAAAATTCAATTAAGCAGATCTAAATGTGAAAGATAAATCAATAAAACTTTAAGGATAAAAAGAGAAAAAACTCTTTATAAAATAAATAGGCAAATATTCTCAAATGGGACATAAAATGTACTAATCATAAAATTTTAAAAATGGATAACTTAGATGACCTTAAACTTAAGAATGTCTGTTTTTCAGAATTCACCTTTATAGCATGAAAACAAGTCCATATAATGAGAGAAGATATTCACTATATAGAACTGACAAAAGACTAGTTTCTAGAATATATAAAGTTTTCTAACAAATCAATAAGAAAAACATAGATTATCGAATAGATGGACAAAAATTTAAGAAGAAATTTTACAAGAGAAGATATCCAAAATACCAATAAATTTATGCAAAGATAATAATCTTCATTGTGTATCAGGACAATATAGATTAAAATCACAATGTGATACCAATAAAACACACACCAGAATAAAGTAAAAATGATAGAAAATGTAAAGTTTTAAGATATGGAGTACCTGGAACTCTCATAACCTGCTGGTAAGAGTACCAAACCATGCTGTAAACCTGCATAGCAGAATTTACCAAAGCTAAAAATGTGTATACCTGATGACCCAGCAATTCTACTCTTGGGTTTATACCTCGTGCAGTGTGCATGTTTGCCAAAGATATGTATTAGAACGTTCATAGCAGCACTATCATAATTCCTCCAAACTGGCAATTACCCAAATTCCTATCATTGGGTAAAATGCATTACAGTCACAAGATGTAATGCCATAGCACAACAATAAGAATGGATAATTTCAAATACATAGAACAATATGGATAAATCTAACAAACATAATATTGAGCAAAAGAAATTGGAAAAGAATATATATAGCAAGGTTCCATCAATATAAATTACAAAAACATAAAAACTAATCTATGCTGTTAGTAGTCAGAGTAGAGATTACTTTCACAGGGGTAGTAACTGGAAGGAAGGGGAAAGAAGATTTTGTAGGGTTGGTAATGATCTGGGGTATTTGTATTGTTTTTGAATTTTGTTTCAGAGCCAATTAGATGAGGTTATTTAGCTATAAAAATTCATCAAGCTGTACACTCATGATATCTGATCTTTTCTAAATATTGATTAAACTACAATCAAAAGTTTTTTATAAGACTGAAGGTTATATTTTTTTTCATCTCAGTATCCCTAATTTTCATTGTGTAACATATTTCTCTTTCATTCTATTGTATATATTTTCTCTTGTAATAATAAAGTTTTGTGTTTATTAATAGAGAAAATTCCAATCCAAGCTCTGCTCCATATACACATCTTGCAATATATAAAATGAGGGAATTGTACAAGCTATTTAATTTTGAAATTTCCATTTCTGGAATAAAAACCAGAAGGTTCATATTTAAATAATTTTTATTAGAACCAACCATGGCAAGAAAGTAGATCCAACATGTGTGCCCTAAATTATTCCAGCCAGGCCTAATTGACCCCAATTAGGGCAGGCCAGCTAGACCCCACCCATGCATGAATTCATGCACTGGGCCTCTAGTATGAATAGAATAGAGAGTTAAAAAACAGACTCGCCCATAAGTGCTCAACTAATAAATAACAAAGATGACACTGGTGCTTTAAGTTATGAGGAATCTTTTCAATGGTGATTCTGGGTCCATTATATAGAGAAAAAAATGTATCTAGATCTCATACCTAACCAAAATTCAATTAAGCAGATCTAAATGTGAAAGATAAATCAATAAAACTTTAAGGATAAAAAGAGAAAAAACTCTTTATAAAATAAATAGGCAAATATTCTCAAATGGGACATAAAATGTACTAATCATAAAATTTTAAAAATGGATAACTTAGATGACCTTAAACTTAAGAATGTCTGTTTTTCAGAATTCACCTTTATAGCATGAAAACAAGTCCATATAATGAGAGAAGATATTCACTATATAGAACTGACAAAAGACTAGTTTCTAGAATATATAAAGTTTTCTAACAAATCAATAAGAAAAACATAGATTATCGAATAGATGGACAAAAATTTAAGAAGAAATTTTACAAGAGAAGATATCCAAAATACCAATAAATTTATGCAAAGATAATAATCTTCATTGTGTATCAGGACAATATAGATTAAAATCACAATGTGATACCAATAAAACACACACCAGAATAAAGTAAAAATGATAGAAAATGTAAAGTTTTAGGATATGGAGTACCTGGAACTCTCATAACCTGCTGGTTAGAGTACCAAACCATGCTGTAAACCTGCATAGCAGAATTTACCAAAGCTAAAAATGTGTATACCTGATGACCCAGCAATTCTACTCTTGGGTTTATACCTCGTGCAGTGTGCATGTTTGCCAAAGATATGTATTAGAACGTTCATAGCAGCACTATCATAATTCCTCCAAACTGGCAATTACCCAAATTCCTATCATTGGGTAAAATGCATTACAGTCACAAGATGTAATGCCATAGCACAACAATAAGAATGGATAATTTCAAATACATAGAACAATATGGATAAATCTAACAAACATAATATTGAGCAAAAGAAATTGGAAAAGAATATATATAGCAAGGTTCCATCAATATAAATTACAAAAACATAAAAACTAATCTATGCTGTTAGTAGTCAGAGTAGAGATTACTTTCACAGGGGTAGTAACTGGAAGGAAGGGGAAAGAAGATTTTGTAGGGTTGGTAATGATCTGGGGTATTTGTATTGTTTTTGAATTTTGTTTCAGAGCCAATTAGATGAGGTTATTTAGCTATAAAAATTCATCAAGCTGTTCACTCATGATATCTGATCTTTTCTAAATATTGATTAAACTACAATCAAAAGTTTTTTATAAGACTGAAGGTTATATTTTTTTCATCTCAGTATCCCTAATTTTCATTGTATAACATATTTCTCTTTCATTCTATTGTATATATTTTCTCTTGTAATAATAAAGTTTTGTGTTTATTAATAGAGAAAATTCCAATCCAAGCTCTGCTCCATATACACATCTTGCAATATATAAAATGAGGGAATTGTACAAGCTATTTAATTTTGAAATTTCCATTTCTGGAATAAAAACCAGAAGGTTCATATTTAAATAATTTTTATTAGAACCAACCATGGCAAGAAAGTAGATCCAACATGTGTGCCCTAAATTATTCCTGTCATCAGTCTTTTCAACATAACCGGAATATATAATTTTTCATATTTATGATGGAAATGCACTCATTTGTCCAATTTTTCAGTCTTTAAAAATATTGTTACATATTTAAAGCAAATACCCATGTTGGAAAATGTTATGCCTATTTCTCTAATGAAAATTTCATACTGAATTTCTCAGAAAACCAAGTGGACCTTTTTTTAAAAGGAAGAAAATAAAAACCAATGCTCAAAACACAGAGGTGATCTAAAAATAACCGTATATGCTGCATCATGAATATTGAGATTAGGATTTTTACAGTGATTTTGTTATTTAAAATTCCCTTAGGCTCATGTTCCCAAAGACTACAAATGTTCAGTGTTTTATATATTACAATCCCACTTTTATTATATTTGTAAGAAAATTATTGTCCTGGTATCTAAACTAGGAACTTTAATATCAGATGAAAGGGAATCATTGAATATTTTTCACATTACATACATTTTATACTCTTACACACTCATTCACATGTTCATGCAGAAAATACAGACACAAAATAAAATAACACAGTTCTTCTAGTTATCTTGACATAATTATATTATTTCACTCACATTTCTAACTCATTTATGACTTATAGTTACAAAATTTATTAAATTTCCACTACTGGCTTTGGTATACAAAGATAGAAAAAAAAGTTCATTATACAGCACTAACAAAAATA
Source organism: Myotis brandtii (assembly GCF_000412655.1). Classification (NCBI taxonomy): domain Eukaryota; kingdom Metazoa; phylum Chordata; class Mammalia; order Chiroptera; family Vespertilionidae; genus Myotis; species Myotis brandtii. The sequence continues at coordinate 3,578,612 of NW_005357846.1, read as the reverse complement.
AACGGAGCTGGTTAATTTTTAAGATCGTTTATTTTATTGAATCCATCAGATACCTGATGCTAGATGACAATCAAATAACCCAAAATTGAAATTACAGGAATCTCCAAGGAGAAATTGAATAGGAGTATTTGCTTGCCTATAACAGATGTCAAATGCCATACAAGCTGGTAAGAAAAAATCAGCAGAAAATCTTTTTAAAATGGCAAAAGACTCTGTGAGAGTTAATGTGAGTATAGAAACTTTGGATGTTATAGACATGAAAGTAATTCACACCCACCTGAAGGATTTTTTATATGGACTTCACTTGATACTCTCAAAAAAAAATGGTTAAAGCACAAGAGTCTACAGAAAGTCAATTTATTATGCAACGGTGGAAGAGGAGAAAAGTAGCTACTGTGGAAAAGATACAAATTCTCACTGGGACCCTTCTTACATGGAACAAAAGCCTACAGCTGCTAAGGTTAGCGTAACAAACACTGTCACCCTTGAGCCATAGAGGAGAACTCATTACAGCTAAAGGAAGATAAGCAGAAAACAAGGACTTGAACCTGGGGAAGAGATGGGAATACATCCTGAGCCCAGACAACAAGACTCCCTATTGCCAGAGGAAGGGTAGCATTGCTGAGAAGATTCCATCTATGAAACCAAGAGCATAGCAGCTGCCTAAGACTGAGGCTGGGCCAACAGCAGACATTCCCCTCACAACTCACCACCACCCACCTAGCAAGTGTTATAAAAAGAGCAATAGCAATCTAATCCTGAGAAAAACATCAACAGAAAGATGTCTCTAGAGGTGTAATAGAAAGACCTAAAACTAAGGGAGGACTGCACAATGGGAAAACTCTGGAAGATCATTCCTCAACCTAAACACAAGGTAACTCAGAGACATTTGTAGCTTGTGGTGCACTGAGGGTAGCTATTGCAACAACAGTTCAAACCTCAATTCCTGACTAGACTGACTCAGCCTTTGACACTAGAGACTTTGAAAAATGTGTGTGCATTCCCAAGCATAAATATTATGTACCTAATTTTCTACTATTCTCTATAACAGTGATGGTGAACCTTTTGAGCTCGGCGTGTCAGCATTTTGAAAAACCCTAACTTAACTCTGGTGCCATGTCACATATAGAAATTTTTTTTTATATTTGCAGCCATAACTCTGACACGCGTGTCATAGGTTCGCCATCACTGCTCTATAAGATACCTGGATTTCATCTCCAAATTATAAGACACAGGGGACCTAGAAAAGCAATACATTGTTAAGAGACAAAGCAACCAAGAAAATCAGAGTCAATATAACATCAGACAGGAAATTAAAAATAAATATAATTAATAAGTTGAAAGCTATAGTGGAAATGATGAACAACATACATGATTAGACAGAAAACTATGTTAAAAAGACTATAGTGGAAATGCTAAAGATGAAATATGTTCTCCCATTCAGTGGGTTGTCTTTTCATTTTGTTGATGGTTTCCTTTGCTGTACAAAAATTGTTTAGTTTGATGTAGTCCTATTTGTTTATTTTTACTTTTGTTTCTCTTGTCCAAGGGGATATATCATAAAAAATATTGCTATGAGAAATGTCCAAGGTTTTATGCTTTCTTCAAGGATTTTTATAGTTTTGATTCTAACATTTCTATCTTTAATCCATTTTGAGTTTATTCTTGTGTATGGTATAAGTTATTGGTCTAATTTCATTTTTTGCACATTATCTGTTCAATTTTTCTGACACCATTTATTGAAGAGACTGTCTTTATTCCATTGTATGTTTTTTTTCCTTCTTTGTCAAATATTAATTGACCGCAAAGGCATAAGTTCATTTCTAGGCTCCCTATTTGGTTCCATTGATCTATATCAGTGATGGCGAACCTTTTGAGCTCAGCGTGTCAGCATTTTGAAAAATCCTAACTTAACTCTGGTGCCGTGTCACATATAGAAATTTTTTGATATTTTCAACCATAGTAAAACAAAGACTTATATTTTTGATACTTATTTTATATATTTAAATGCCATTTAACAAAGAAAAATCAACCAAAAAATGAGTTCGCGTGTCACCTCTGACACACGTGTCATAGGTTCGCCATCACTGATCTATATATTTGTTTTTATGACAGTATCATGCTGTTTTAATTACTTTGGTCTTGTAGTATAGTTTTATATAAGGTAGCACAATTCCTCCAACTTTGTTTTTCTTTCTCAATATAGCTGTGGCAATTCTGGGTCTTCTGTGGTTTCATATAAACTTTTGGAATATTTTTATTCTAGTTCTGTGAGTTATGCCATTGGTATCTTGATAGAAATTACATTGAATTTATAGATTTCTTTGGGTCGTATGGACATTTTAATGATGCTAATACTTCCTATTCATTCCATCCTCTTGAGTTTTTTGGAATAATATGAGGATAGGTGTTAATATTTGAATATTTGGTAAATCCACTGGTAAAGCCATCCAGTCCAGGACTTTTGTTTATCAAGAGTTTTTTTATTTTTTAATTACTGCTTTATTTTCATTAGTTGTAATCTGTTTGTCCAGATTCTCTGATTCTTCCTGATTCAGTTGTATGTTTCTAGGAATTTAATCATCTTTTTCAGATTGTCTAATTTGTTGGCATACAGTTATTCATAATATTTTTATAATACTTGGTATTTTTGGTGTCAGTTGTTATATCTCCTTTTCATTTCTAATTGTTATATCTTTATCTTAATGATGTTATAAAACCATATGCACTTGCCTAAAGTTGTATAATTCTACATTAAAATGGTTGCTTGTATTGTGTCTCAATTGTACTTTACTTTTTTAAAAAATCGGGAAAATTTTATTTTATTTAACAAGCCATTCCCTAATGGCCCCTATTTAAATTAGCCTCCTCTAAAAAATAGCTCAATTAAATTAAATGTTCAGTAATGTGGCAGTACTAAATCAAACGTAGAACATTTTCACTTATCTCTATGCTGTGCAAGGCAATTACTTTATAAGTAAAAAGCTTGCAGGATTTTTCCCTCAATAAAACATGTTAAGTGAAATCAGTATGAATAAAATAAAGGAATATGTATTATATAGTAAAAATTTCAGGAATATATCATATAGCTTGATTATCTTACATAGCCAAATATGCCTTCTCACCACATATTTGCATTTATGTAACTGTTTTTCAGGAGCTATGGCAAAGCCAGTATTAGTAACTATGGCAATTAAAAGTGCATTAGCATCCCATGTCTGTAGCCTTTTGAAAAATTGCATAATGAAATTTGTGCATTTATCTGAACCACAATTTGTATCAGAATGTATCATTATAGATAACATAGAAACATGAAGGGAAAAAGACTCTCCTTTTTTTAAATAAAAACAGATTTTATAAATAAAAGTTGTTGTATTTCAGTTACAGAAGACATTACTTATCATAACCATGGCTATTGGATGATAAGTAAAAAGAGATGCAAGTGTTAACAAGAAGATGCAACAAAGAATTTTAGAACCATGAGTATTTCCAAACCCCTCAAAGAGGCATAGAAAGATAGAAGCCATGAAATATAAGCTTTCATTATTAAAAACCACTGGGAGCCATGGGAAGAAGACACACATGTCTGAGTTAATAGCCCTTTGGGAGCTAACATATTTATATTAAGACTACATACATCTTTTTGGTTCCTCTACCTGAGTCTCCAGTACGCAGAAATCTGTACTATAGCTATCTTCTTCGTCAACTATTCAAAACACTTTTTTATTGTCACAAATTCACCACATAATTGGTCTTTCTGCCTTAATTAATTTAAAATACATGTAATTTCAAAATTAAAGGACAATAGACTCAATTTTCTAATGACAGGAAAGTGCAATTTTCAGAGGTGGAGTTGATGGGTTTTGACTAGACTAATGAGCTGTTAAGGTCCTTTAAACAATCCATTAGTTGCTAACGGTTTTAGGGACATCTGCTGATGACACTGAAGTTGATCAATTTTAGGTGCAAATTTACTGTTGGGAAATTCAACACTAAATCACTCAAAAATTTAAATGAGGTTAATGTTTGCATGTCTACCTTTTTTAATAGAGCACACCTTTGATTTTTCTTTGTCAGTCTCAGTGCCAGAAGTATAAAAATGGACAAGGAGAGAACAAAATAAGGAGAAGAAAGTTAGTAATTTTTTTATACTTTAAATTGAAGCTCTGATTTGCAAATTTTAACACAAAAGACAAGTTAATTTGATAATACTTTTCTGCAAATTTGAGACTACTCGTATATAAAATTAACATTTTTATAATATAAAGCTTTACTACCTAAACGGGAAATTACAAAAATGTCCTCCTTCCAAATTTAATCATACATGTAAAACTAATATATGCCTTTATTTTTCTAAAGGTTACTCATTTGAACTCTGAATAACTATCCCACAGTGCTGAAGACATTCAGCCTTACTCAATTTTAATGTGCCTGTCCTCTGATGAAGGCAAGGTACTTGGACCATACCCAATGCCAACATTCCGAGGCTCAATTTCTTTAGCTCTAACATAAGTAATAAAAAAATTACCAGAATGACTGTGCTATCACTCTGTTGTGGTACTGAATAGGATAATGTATGTAAATCACTTAGCATGCTGCCAAGCACACTGTAATGAAATTTAGCTGTTTGGCAGCTACATATATGTTCATCAGCATTAGCTCTACTTAGAATATATGACACAGATTATTGCGAAACAAAAGAAATAAAAAAACACGAAACACACCAACGAAGTCTATTTTATACTGAATGATTTAGTTCCTTGTGGGTCTTTATACAATACCTATAATGGTAAAATGATAACGCACTGTAATGTAATAAATGGAATGAGTCATGATATAACTAGAAACACCCAAAACTAGCTGTGTGCATACCTGTTTAACGTGTGTGTGAAGTGTTAATGGAATATTCTTGTAGGAATTCCAAGCTAAAATTCAAAATAATGATAGGATCCAGATTGGAGTTTAGACATAGAAACAATATTTGAAAAATTTAGAAGAAAGAGAGGTTTTCTTTTTTTCTTGTTTTTGCTATCTTTGAGGTTGTGGGCTTGGTGAACATCCACAAAACAGATTTCAGAAGGACAAACGGAATGTAGGTGGACAACATAGAAAATAAAAGAGATAATAAGTATAGATTAAATCAAGTGTCAAAGGCATCCTCGGTGTCCCATCCCATGTGATTTTAAAACAAAAAAACTGGTTGCTTGGGGAGCAGAGAATCCTTTTCCTTCAGTGTTGTAAGCTCTAGATTTATTTTATCAGAAACATTGATTGAGACCCTCCTTATGTTAGGCTAATAATAATATAGTAATACTAACCAGGTGATAGTAATAGCTTAATTGCTCCTCAGAGATCATGTTTTCTGGGATTAGTGGGAAGTAGAACTTTCAGGGTATTATTCTTTTCCAGCAATTCAAATCTCTTAAAGTAAATTCAGTGAACAGGCTTCTGAGAAGCTATTCCATTAGAAAAAAACAGTAGTACTGTCACCACACAGAGAGATGGTTGGGGTTTAATGGACCTTTTCATGTCCCTATCTCCACCACACAAGGAAGAAGCATCCTCTACAACTCCATAACCCAGCCCTATACATGCTGCTCTGCTTGAGGCTACACCAAGACAGATTTTTAAGTATCTCCTAAATTTGGTAGATTAAATGGCCACTCAGCAGGCTCCCTAAAGAAGATATTATGGAAATTAGAATGCCCTTTAAAAATCAGATAAATCCCTACTAGAACTATGTTCCATCCTCTAAGCCATTTGCCTCACTAGGCAAAAAAATAAAAATGCTTATGGGCAATGCCCCTTGCACTGGGAATATCCACAGCAAGAATGGCTTTTAGAGTTGATTAAATGCTAAAGTGAAGCTTTTTGATAACCATGAGAGCTGACTATTGTAAGTGTACTCCAGTGTCATGAATATTACCGCTAATACATGATAAGATTTTTTAAAGGACATAATAAAGTGTAATAAAGAGTAGATCACTTCCTTCCCTTTTGAGGTTTGGAAAGAGCTATCATCTTTTCCTTTGGTCTTTACAATGATGGCAAAAGGGAAGTCCTTTTAAAGTGAGTGACTTGGCCGGGGAAGTTATATAATGAGATTAATAGCTTAAATAAATGGACTGTGCAATAGGTCATGATGAGATTAAAGATATTTTAATATCAAAAAGGGCTTTGTGGCTCGCTGGGGAGAATACAATTGAACATTTGAGGGCTGAGATTGACAGAAACTTTTGTTGATTAATAATGGTGGGTGCATCTTCTGAACACTGCTTAGCTTGAAAGATTGTGAGAACAGCACTTTCTTGTATTAAAATAAAAATGCAATATCTATGAGGAGAATATACTATAGTGAAGTGAATTATTGCACTTTGATCCAAGGTATCAAATACTATTTCTAATATTTAGTTATTTAAAATCAAATGTATGTATTAAAAAGTGAATTTTACATATTTGAACAAATATGTATTGAAAGGATAGTGGATTCCTAATGGTCATGAATTCTTTCTTTTTTTTTACATTTGGGGACTGGGTATTATCTAATCTAAACTAAATTATGTATTTTTTATTAATGAGATAAACAGTTTATTTCATATTTATATTAACAACATTGATAATTATTATCTATGTTTATTGAACATTTTCCAAGCATTGCACTAGTATTTTAATAGTGTGGTTTCATTAAAATCTCACAACAATGCAATAATGTTTATTAGTAAGAAGTACAAGAACTAAGACTGAAAAATTTATATAGAAATGTAACATATATTAATTCGAAATGTAATATATCATATATAAGATATATAAATGTAATACATATTTTATATATAATTCCCAAATTTAAAAAGGGAGAAGGCACTTATTTCTAAAACGCTGCAGTAGTACTTAAGTTTTTGGTAACCCAGTGTCCATGCGCCCTCTTAAATAACAGCACCCTTTTCTAGTGGCGATTACTCACTCATTTCCTGTAGTATTGAAGGTGACTAAAATGTAGTCAGATCTGCCTGCCCACCACCCCAGAGGAACTCAGGCAAGGAGTTCCCTCTTCCAGAGTTTAGAAGTTGACCTACACAAAATAGGACAAGCAAATACAGCTGGAAGTATTCCTGGTGGTGCAGCAGCAGCCATCTCAGGAGAGGTTTCATTTGCTTCAGGATCCTCACTGAGCTTCTGCTTCTGGGTCTTCTCACCTGAGCCCCCTTGATCCTGGCTCACCTGCAAGATTTGCCTCCCAAGTTGCTGTCAATTTTTCTTTTTTATTAAATCTTTATTGTTCAGATTACATTTGTTCCTCTTTTTTTTTCCCCCCATAA